>NC_141163.1:119805043-120120867 GCF_053477565.2 Lygodium microphyllum
GAGTTGGATAGTTTAAAGGCACCACTTCAGGCCTTTAAGTGGGAGGTTGTTGGGTGTAAAGCCCCTTTGGGTGTAAACTCCCATTTATCCCTTGTGTATAAACTTATGGGTGTGAACACACCCTTTACTTGTACCCTAACATATAAATACATTTTTATTTTTTGTGTACCGTGTAACACACTGGTACGCTCTAACTCGATTCTCTCAGCTCTCAGCTCTATCACTGCTCATTCCAGTCTTGCATTCAGTCAGCACTCCAGCTCAACACATGAATCTGAGCACAACAAACACAGATCATAGATGGCTGCCAACAGGTCACAATGACCAGCAATGATGAAGCAAGCAGCTCACTTGATGACTGCAGGGGGAAAGACTGCCGGGCTACCAACTGTGGCAGCAGAATGGATGCCTTTGACAGCAGGTGAGATGGGGTGCAGGTTGTGAAAATTACCTGATCTGAATGAGAAGTGAGAGGGAGAGGGATGATTGCCAACAACATGCCCTTGGATAGGGGATTAATACAAATTTGTCCTACTGTGTAAAATAAAATCCAATAAATACAATTAAATCTTTTTGGGGCTGTTAATGAAGAGTCAAGACCAAAATTGGGCATTAGTGCACCATAATTTGTTGTTAATGCATGCGATAATGTTGATTGCTTAACATGTCTGACCCCCCCATTTCCCTTGGTCTTGGCTGTCTTTCATCCCATTTTGGTCCCTTGTCCCATGCTACTATAGAAAGTAGATTGAAACCCTATTATTTATAGATATGACCAAAGTCACATGCAATGAGGTATGAATAGGTGGTGTTAGTTATGATGGTTGTCTTCTATCTTGCCATAGGATGTTAGAGCAGCACACACACACACACGGGGTGTTGAATTTTACCAATCCTGTTCTTTTTGTTGCAGGTCATCAAAAGGTGCTTACATGTTTGGTCGCAGTGATCGTTGTGATTTTATGTTGGAGCATCCATCTATATCCCGATATCATGCAGGTAAACCATATCTAAAGACCCTTTAGTCTTCCTACTTTTCATAGATCATTCATCGATCAGTTATAATAACTTATATTGTACAATTTTCATCACGGAAGTGCATTTAGGTATCCACTTGTTATTCAATTAGTAGATGATACATGCAATTGCACTTTACATTGAGCAAGTTCTATGAAGGGTATGCAAAGTAATTCAAGTCAAGCAAGGCAAGTTTTAACACTAATGGTTGCTATGCGATCGATGTGCAATTGTCGTTACTAAGAAACAATGACCAATTCCTAATTGTGGCACCTTAAAACGATAGCAAACTAAATTGTAAAGGATGGCCATTTAGACATCAAACAAGAAAACAAGGGAGATCTCCTTATGATGGTTGTTCCCACTAACAATCAATTCCTAATTGTGGCACCTTAAAATGTGGTAACAAACTAAATTGCAAAAGGATGGTAGTGTGGACTGTTGTTATAGCAACTTGACTAGCATTGAACATAACATTTTGTGGACCAGCCCAAATACCTTATTGCCCAAATTGAATCTTCTCTAGTTACATATGAATGAACCTTGTTGTAGACCACCATATCCAAGAGAGAGAGAGAGAGAGAGAGAGAGAGAGAGAGAGAGAGAGAGAGAGAGAGAGATTGGCAGTGGAGACACGACGGGATAGCGGTTCTGCCTCCCCCGTGACCTGATGACGACCCCCTGTGCGCTGCGGGCGATCTTCCCCCGGACCTGCGTGGAGGTTGTCAGCCCTGACGTCCGCGTCCCGCCGTCGCCTGGACCTTCCGCCCGCTGTGCCTACTGACGGGTACGTGCGGTTGCTGCGCCTACTGATGGGTATGTGCCTTCAGATACTCGCCGCTTGAGCAGCGCTGTGCCTGCCCACTGCTCTCTCATGCACCCTTGGTCAGAGGTTCACAAACCTTCAGATACTTGCCGCCTGAGCAGCGCTGCGGCCGCCCACTGCTCTCACGCACCCTTGGTCAGAGGTTCACCTGCTCGTGCCGTCCGGTTCTGCCCCATTGCAGTCCTGTTCCTGCAGCCCAGCGGTTTCCTGGTTTGGCAGGTCTGAGAGAGAGAGAGAGAGAGAGAGATGCCTAGTGGCTGTAAACCCGAAGTCCGACAGTGGTCAGAGAAGCATCGTTTGGACACATGTGCCCACGGATCTGGACACACAGAGAGAGAGAGAGAGAGAGAGAGAGAGAGAGAGAGAGAGAGGAGAGAAATATGGCTGGTCTGGATATGGCTTTTCTCGATCAAACGGTGGCAGCCCTTGTTCCGGATTTTGATGCAGAGGAACCAGAGGATATGGTTCCTTGCACAGAGGAGATGCCTCCTGGTCCCGACTTTCAGCCTGCGGGCAAACGCTCCAAGCATGCTTCGGAAGAGACAATGGGTCATCAGGACCCCTCTTATGCGTAGGTTGCCTCTGATTCAGTGGATTCGCAGGATATTGACTGGGAGCATTTGCTGGAGTTTGCCAACACTCTGCTTGGTGATTATGTCTAACATAATCATGAAGCTTTTTCGGACTCTGAATCTGAAGATGTTCTGGAAGCCACGGTGGATCCGAAAAATGTCTTGCGCTCTTTTTCGGTGTTTTATGACCGTGCTGTTATACTCTTCTTCACTAGCAGGATCCTAGTGCTTTCCCATATTCGCCAGTGGCTGTACCATTTACTACAAGGGGAGTGTGTTGAGGAGATTTTTGTTGGGCTTCGAGGCTTCTATGAGGTGCTGTTGAAATTGGAGAAGCATCGGGTTGATCTCCTCTCTCAATTGCCATTGTTCTTTGATCGCCGTTTGGTCCATGTGGTGCCATGGCGCCCTATGGCAAACTTTCAGCGCCTGCTTCAACGTGAATGCCCAGTGTGGGTTGAAGTGGAAAATTGCCCGGCGGTCTATCGGCCTTTGTTAAAGGATGCCATGGCCGTTGTGGGAACTGTTCTGGTCCCCCCAAGCCTAAGGGCCATGAATTGTAACCGTTTGTGTATGTTATGGGACATTGCTAGGAAAAGGCCTGCATGGCTTCGGATGAATTGCTCTGGCATGCATCCTTTGCACTTTCGTTTGAAATGGGGCAACTTTGCAGGTCACTGCTTTTCGTGTGGAAAATTGGGGCATTATATGGCCGAATGCCCAGAGAAGCAACCGTCTTCAGATGAGGAGCATGTTGTGCTACCTATGGAAGACATGGTACTTGATGCTCCGTCACAGGATGCAACCCAGCCACCTAAAGTTGTGGATAAAGGTAAACAACCTGTTTCGGGATTGGATTCCCATGGCAATGACTGGGTAGAGGCACGTCCAAAGAAAGGTAAAAAGTTTGATGCTGGCTTGGCGGATACTAGGCCTAACGTTTCACAAGATTCCATGCGCACCTATATGCGCAGGAAAGAAATGTTGTCTTCAGAGCACGCTGTGCGTACTATGGTTCCTTCTGCTCTCCGTAATCAGTCTACTAGGAAAGCATATACAGACGGTTTCAAGGGCCCACCCGCTAAGCTGGCTTTTGATACTAGAGGAAATGTGATTACACCATGGGATTGTTGTTATCCCTGTTCCATCCCCAAGACAGCGGATATTCTGTCTACCTCCAAAGCTGGCCGTTAGAACTCTTTTGCCGTCTTAGCTGATTTTTTGGACGAGGGTGTCCTTGACATTTTAGTAGAAAAGGTTAAATCGAGGCAAGCGGTGCCTCGTTCCTGATTTTCTTTTTGAATACACATGAAGATAGCCACGTGGAATGTGCGCGGCATTTGTTCTCGCCATAAGCAACATGCCATATGGACTGTGTTGCATGAGAATCAGTGGGATGTCTTGTGTGCGGTTGAGCACAAGAGTCATGGTGAAGCAGGAAAAGTTGTGGATTGCCATGGGTTTCGCTTGTTTTATGCATGGGCACACGCAGGGCATTATTCTAGTGTGCTTATGATTGTACATGAGAAATATTAGCTTGTTCTTATTAAAAATGATGTACATGGCCGCTTTGTGGTAGTTGAAGTTTTATTTGAAGGAGAGATCTTATGGTTGCTGGGCCTCTATACTCCGAATGACCCTTTATCCCATCGGGATCTTTTGCATTCTTTGAAGACCTCCTTGTCACTCGGCAGACGGGGTTTTTTGATGGGGGATTTTAATATATGTGTTGATTCTTCACAGTCCACTTCAGAGCATTCGGTGATGGATGCGCTGGAAAGTCGGGTGTGGAATGCGCTTGCGCTTGCAGTACTTAAGCAAGATATATGGTCTTGGCTACACCCTTCTTCTACAGGGTTTACTTTCCATTCGGCGCAGCATGCAACTACATGGTCGCGCTTGGACTGAATGTACATTATGCAGGATGATGATTTTCTTCCTGAGATGCTAGAAATGACAGTCTTGCAGCAATATGCCTTGTCGGACCATTTCCCTCTCCAGCTTGAGATGCTTGCATAACCCATTGCACCTTTTAAGCAATTGCTGGATAGACTTCCTTTACGTTTCAACTTGTCGTATTTGAAGCACTCAATCTTTCGGGGCTACATGCAACAATTGGTGGATAGATTTTTATTGGACTTCGCCACTGAGGGCATTGCTTCCTTTGAACAATTGCTCTCAAATGTGCAGCGGGTTGCTCGGCAGTATGGGATTCACCATGCCTCTGTGTCGGCGGCGCCGACATGCAGCGGAGGACTTACTGGCTTTGGTTCGTTCGTTGCTGGTGGACACTCCGGATGATGAATTTTTGCTGTCACTGGCGATGCGTTTGGCTGATCTTATCAAAGAGTTTCAGTTGAAATCTTATCAGCAAGCCAAATTGCGAAATTTGACTGAGAATTTGCAAGATAGTGCTTGTCAAACTCATAAGTTCTTTCGCGCTCTGCATGCCTCTCCTGCTCGAGAAAATATGACTAGACTCCAGAATTCAGAAGGTCGAATGGTCACTGATCCTCAAAACTATTGTCAATATGTGCCGGAATTATTTTCTAGATCTTCTTGGTTCTTCTCAGTCACCTTCTGACCAGATTATGCATGCACATTCAGTCTTCTATGATCTGGTTGGACATCAAGTTCCACTTGATATGCAAATTGCTTTGGAGACAAATATTTGTGAGGAGGGGGTTATGGAGATTTCTTTACGCCTGCCTAAGGATAAAAGTCCTGGTTGGGATGGTCTCACCAATGAATTCTTTGAGAGTTCTGCTACCCAACTGGTGAAGCCATTGACGGCTATGTTTCAGCAGGTTTGGGAAACAGGGTCCATGCCTTCCTTCTGGAAAGAAGGTCTTATTAAACTGCTTCCAAAGGTTCCTTCGCCGCCGTCGATGTTGCAACATTGGAGACCAATTTCTTTGATGGGTTCGATGTATAAAATCTTATCCAAAGTGCTGGCGAATCGGCTCCACAAGCATCTTCCGGCCATTGTGCATCCTCTTTAATATGGTTTCATTAAGGGTCGCAATATTCTGCATAATATCTTAAATGTGCAGATGGCTATTGACTATGCAAGGCACTCTAGTCAAAAAGTGGTCTTGATTCAATTGGATCTGGAAAAGGCTTTTGACTATTTAGACTGGTCTTTCATTGCAGAACTGATGTCTACTATGGGCTTTGGTACTAGGATGTCCCGCTTGATCTACACCATTAGTGCTGCGGCTTCTTCGCGAGTAATGCTAAATAGTGGTGCTAAAGAGCCCTTTGTCCTTGCACGCTCTGTGAGACAGGGTTGCCCTTTGAGTCCTCTCTTCTTTGCCTGTCGACTCATCCAGTTCTTTCGATGTTATCTTCCATGGCAGCTTCTACTCAGTTGACCGGCTTGTCTCTTCCTTTTGGTCAGCACTTCATTAGTCAATCTTTGGCTGATGACAGCTTTATGATTTTGCGTGCGGACAAGGACAATATTCGCAAGGCATTAGATGTTTGGACGCTCTTTGGCCATGCTTCTGGTCTTCGTATCAATGCTTTCAAATCAGCCATTCTCAGTTGCACGGAGTCTGATTTACAGTCATTGGGCTGGCAGGGACAAGTGGTGCCCCGTGGTTTCATTGTCAGGTATCTTGGTGTCAAAAGTGGAGCAGCGGTGGAAGCATAAACATGTGCTGAAATAAACTGCTGAAACACAAGACAAAAAGAGAAAAGAAAAGAACACGATATAGATGAGAACTCAGATGTATGCACGGGAAATGGAATCCATATATCTGAACACGAGACAGTCGCATACAACAGTGAGTCACTGGCTGCGTGGGCACTGGCACTGGCTCCTCTCTCCACAGAGTCTGCAGATGGTGAAGATGATGTGACTGACTGAGGAGGAGCCACAGAGTATAAATAGGCTGAAAAAGTGGGGAGCAATAATGCTGGTCGGACAGCATTAAAAGCTGGCCGACTGGTGCATAAAATGTCCCACTGGCATAAAATGCCACACTAGAAAAATACCTAAAATACCTAATAAAAATGCCCAGCCCAGATCAAGCTCAGACTCACACATGAGCTGACAAATACTCTGCTAACACCCTCTCTCAGATCATGAGTGATCTGATACAATACAATAGTACAATGAAAAGGGATCTGAAACTATACAACATAGAACCACCAAGTAGAACCATGGATACCCAAGCAGTGGGTGATCAAGCCACCACCAAGGTGCCTCGGAGAGAACCTGATGTTGATCGTACCAAACACCTGAAAATAGAGAAGATCATAGCATGTCTCTGTGTCCATCACCAATGTCTCGCAGTAGCATACAAGACCAGCGTGTCAAAAATGCCTCTGAACATAGGTGACCATGGAGTCCCTGCCTTTGGCCAGACCGCCAAAGTGTCCCCTCATGTGAGCTCCAGACGAAAGCCCCCCGCTCTCTGTTAGATAACTAGCTCAGCATGAACGTGGATGTCAATCCCAGCTCCAGGATTTGATTCCGCCAGACTGAAGTCGATGCGTCAGGGACGTCCCTCTCTGGAACCTGTGCACCTGTATAAAAGTATAGATGAGGCACGGCTGCCCCATCTGAACACCCGCTCACACTTCCTCTCTGGCACAAGAGAGTTGTGAGGGATGACCTCATCACCACCACTAGAAAGCAGCCGAGGAAGGGGCCACCAAGCCCTTCCCGCGATCCGAAGAAGAGGATCCCTTCCGAGCCTTGGACTTCTCCTTGGTCGGAGGATTTGAGTCGGAGTGTGATGAAGGAGAGGACTCATCGGTAGAGTCAACATCCCGCTTCGTCTTCTGCTCCTTCTTCCTGGAAGCCGCTAACTTCTTGCAGTCCTTCCGCAAATGTCCCTTCTTGCCACAGTGGTAACACTGGGCCTTCGACTTCTTCTGCCCGTTACCCCTCTCTGAAGCTACATAAGCCTCACCTCCATAATGTGCCGGAAGCCGCCCCTGTAATCTCAAGGATGTCTCATGCAACTTATCATCAGGGGAAGTGCACGGAGGAGCCATATAGAGAGGAGAAGAAGAGAAGTAGAGAAGAGATGGAATTTAGAGAGGAAACACAGCCGAAACACAAGCACAGACTTCAGAAAATGAAAGTTCACATGCAATATAACCCAAAATCTGATCAATAGAAGACAAAATCTGCTGCAGAGAGTCAAAAATCAGTCAAAAACTGCCAAAAATAGAGAAAACGGCCTGAAGTAACAGTCACCCAGCCACGAGAGATACTGAATCAGCAAAACGCAGGCTGTAAACTGGAGAAAAACAAGTAGAAAACTGTCGCCAGCAGCTGCAGATGAAAAACGCAGGCAGCAGGGGGTGCGTAGGCAGCAGGCGATGGCAAAACTGCAAAAAACGCAGGCTGAAAACAGCCCCAAAACACGTCACCTGGCTGCGACAGCAGTCGTCTGATCAGCAGGGGTACAAAACAGTCCTGAAATCAGCAAGAAAACACAGCAGAAATACAAATCCTGAAAACTGATACCATGTCAGAAGTGGAGCAGCGGTGGAAGCATAAACATGTGCTGAAATAAACTGCTGAAACACAAGACAAAAAGAGAAAAGAAAAGAACACGATACAGATGAGAACTCAGATGTATGCACGGGAAATGGAATCCATATATCTGAACATGAGACAGTCGCATACAACAGTGAGTCACTGGCTGCGTGGGCATTGGCAATGGCTCCTCTCTCCACAGAGTCTGCAGATGGTGAAGATGATGATGTGACTGACTGAGGAGGAGCCACAGAGTATAAATAGGTTGAAAAAGTGGGGAGCAATAATGCTGGTCGGACAACATTAAAAGCTGGCCGACTGGTGCATAAAATGTCCCACTGGCATAAAATGCCACACCAGAAAAATACCTAAAATACCTAATAAAAATGCCCAGCCCAGATCAAGCTCAGACTCACACATGAGCTGACAAATACTCTGCTAACATTGGGTACCCGTTGGGTGTCAATGTTCGGCCCAAACAACTACTACAGTGGATTTCACAGAAACTATCAGCTAAGTTTCTGTATTGGAAGTCGCAAGCTTGGCCCTTCCATGTTCGCCTCAAAGTGGCTCAGACAATTATGCTGCCAATGCTCACATATTTCTTACCATTGCTGCCTTGGACTCCTACTACTTTGAATGCTCTCACTCGGCCCATTCGTTTCATGTTATGGAAGAAGGATTCACTGCATGTAGGTATTTCGTGGATTTCGTGGTCACATACATGTACCCCCAAATGCCTGGGTGGTGGGGCTATTTTGGATGCAGAAACTCATATACTGGCACTTCGTTGGTCTCTTTTTCGTGCCATGTGTGTGGAGCATCACCCGTGGGCCGTAATAGCCCGTTATTTTCTTGAGGACCGCGGGCTTCTGCATGATAATACACAAATTCGAAGCTCCTGGTGGCATGTTCTTAATGCAGACTCTCGGTTTTCGAGTCCTTCCTCATCCTTGCTTGTTTATTTGGTTGGCTCTTGGCAATTGGTTCTCTAGAAGGTGCGTTGGCATCCAGTGGAGGAACGCTTATATACTAACTCTTTTCAACTGGAATTGTTGGTAGCCTCGAGATTACTTTCATGGGACGGCAAACATGAGCTCAGACCAAAATTTAACCGTATGGCCCGTTTGGGTTTGACTACAGTAGTTGCAGATGCCACCCTCGCCAGTCGTAATGTCTTCATATCGTTTTTTACAGCCAGGAGGCTTTTCAGAATCCCTCGTGGATACCGTGGTTTGTGGGAACAACTTTTGTTAGTGCTCCAGAGTAGGCAACCCTTTCCTGCCCTTGCTGTGGATCGTCCTTGGCAGGACTAGGTCCTTGCACGTCGGTTGAATCTGGAAAAGGCCTTAGCTAACCAGGTGTACCATCTTCTGATTAAAGATGATCAATGGCTGGTTACTAAAGCTAATATTGTATGGGGGTTGCGGAAATCTCAGTCATGGTGGAAGGCAACTTTGATGGAGGGCTGGTTGAACAAGACACCTTTCAAATGCAAGGTCTTTCTTTGGAGGGTAATGATTGGTGGTCTTCCTCTTGCCTCGGCCCTTTCCAAGCGTCGAATCTCTAACGGCAATTGTTTCTTTTGCACCACTACTGTGGAATCGGCCCGTCATTGATTTATTTCTTGCCCTCTCGCAAAGAAGATTTGGTCGCTTTTGTCAGCTGTTTGGCGAGCTGTGGTTGGTTTCTCACTAAGCCCTTTCGATTGGGGTTTTGTACGCCCAAAATACCCCACACCGGCTCAGTTGCATATGAAGATCTTGTTCCACTTTCTTAGATACTGGGGATGCTGGCACAATTGGACCACTCAGAATGCCTTTCTTTTTGATTCGGCCTCTAATGTTCTGGGTCACATTGCCAGACTCAATGGCCTCTTGCTTTGGCAGATAGATCTCATTCGGCACTCTGACTTGCTCCCTTGGGAAGACTTACTTCCCTGGCATATGGCAATTGCCTCTGCGTCTTTGCCATGATTTTTGTAACTCTTTCCTGGTTTTGTACTGATAGTTTACACATGTTGGCTTAGAGCCATCGTGTATCTTGTACTCATGTAAACTTGTACCTTTTTTTTCGTAATTAATACAATTACCTTTTACGGAGAGAGAGAGAGAGAGAGAGAGAGAGAGAGAGAGAGAGAGAGAGAGAGAGAGAGAGAGAGTCTTTTTCGCGCCATGTGCTCGGATTGTCATCCTTGGGTCGTCATAGCCCGTTACTTTCTTGAGGATCACGGGCTTCTGCATGGTAATACCCACATCCGCAGTTTGTGGTGGCATGTTCTTAATGCAGATTCTCGGTTCTCCAGTTCTTCCTCATCTCTGCTTGCCCATTTGGTGTGTTCCTGGAAATTGGTCCTCCGGAAGTCTCAGTGGCATCCAGTGGAGGATCGTTTAGCCACTAATTCGTTGGAACTGTTGGCAGTCTCGCGGTTAATTTCGTGGGACGGTAAACATGAGCTTCGACCACAATTCAACCGTATGGCACATTTGGGCTTAACTTCGGTCGCGGATGCTACTCTTGCCAGTCGCAATGTGTTCATGTTGTTTCGTACAGCCAGGAGGATTTTCAGGATCCCTCGTGGATATAGGTTTTTATGGGAACAGCTTTTGAGGGTGCTTCAGAGCAGACAACCCTTTCCTGCCCTTGCTACGGATCGTCCCTGGCAGGATTGGGACTTTGCAGGCCGGCTGCATTTAGAAAAGGCTTCAGGTAACTAGGTGTATCATCTTCTGATTAAAGATCATTAATGGCTGGTTACTAAAGCTAATATTCTATGGGGATTGCATAAATCCTGGTCATGGTGGAGGGTAACTGTGATGGAGGGCTGGTTAAATAAGACACCATTCAAATATAAGGTCTTTCTTTGGAGGGTGATGATTGGTGGTCTTCCGCTTGCTTCAGCTCTTTCAAAGCGCCGAATCTCCAATGGCAACTGTTTCTTTTGCACCACCATTGTGGAATCCGCCCGTCATCGTTTTATTTCTTGCCCCCTTGCTCAGAAAATCTGGTCATTCTTGTCAGCCGTCTGGCGAGCGGTGGTTGGTTTCTCGCTTCACCCGTTTGATTGGGTTTTCGCGCAGCCCAAATATCCCACACCGACACAGCCACATATGAAGATCTTGTTTCACTTTCTTTGATATTGGGGCTGTTGGCACAACTGGACCATTCGGAATGCTTTCCTTTTTGATTCTGCTTATAATGTTCAGCGGCATATTGCTAGGCTTAAAGGTTTCTTGTATTGGCAGATAGATCTTCTCCGGCACTCTGACATCCTCTCTCGGGAGGACTTACGCCCCTGGCACATGGCAATTTCCTCCGCGTCTTTGCCATGATTTTGTAACTATTTGGCCCTCTGGTTCTTGTAAACAGTCAGTTTGTACACACGATGGGGTAGAGCCATCGTGTATCTTGTAATCATGAAAACTTTTTGTAATTAATACAATTACCTTTTACGGAAAAGAGAGAGAGAGAGAGAGAGAGAGAGAGAGAGAGAGAGAGAGAGAGAGATGAAATGACTATTAATGTTTGCAAAGGGCAAAAATGACCTATAGGCATGAGTTATAACCATTTATAGAATGATACAATTGTCAAAGAAAGAAACAATAAGTAAAAGCTAAATGCTAACATCAAATTCTAATTGGTACTATTGTAGGTGGCAAAGGTACTTAGCTGCCTGAAGACTAAGCGAAAAGCACATGGAGTGGGCTTTGGGAGGCCACGAGTATACATGTCATCTCAAGAGAGCCCTCATCAGTGATTGTCACATAGGCTCAATCTTGTCTCATGTAGAGAACTTAGGGTCTTGTCTTTGTTAATGTGTACTATGCCAGTTTGTCATCTTGTGGTTGTGAGCTCCATCAGAGTTTAACGGATACATGGGAGCTTTGACTGTTTTTACCGATTCTTGAGTATGCATTATAGTGTGTTGCACTTTAAGTGAGTTTTTTAGTGTGTTCACATTGGCCGAGGTTTATTTCCAGCCTTTGCATTCCTTTCTTAGTGGCTGGAGGGTGCATTCACACTTGATCCTTGTGGTGATCAGCCCATACTGTAGGTGACAACATTTCTTGCATTATTTTATGCTGTTGGTGAGATTTTTAGGGCATGCTGACAGTAGGCCAGTTTTTGTGTCCCTTGGCTATCTATAGCTGTCACGCAGTGACTAGTCATCATTATTCTCTTGCAAATTTCCAACACACTTCGACATTTGGGACTCTCCTTTGTCATCTAGTGTTTCTATTTGTCATTGGGCTGATTTGGTTCCCTCACAGACACCTTGGACTGCCTGCAAGGACTGATGAGTCCATCTTGTTTCCAACATTCATTCAGAGTTCAATGCTGATTTGTCACTTCCAGTCTCTTCTTCCATTGTAGCTTTTCTCTTCACTTCTCTCTCTTTGTGTTCATGCTCTTCTTCTATTGCACACTCTCACAAGGTATCATCACCAAAAGAGAAGGCTCGGAGGTTCTAAGAAGAGAAGACCACACTCAGCTTGTTGTTTGGAGCTGATATCTTGTGAAGAATGCAAAATTTTTGCATTGTTCGGGCCTTCTACAAAGTGTGGTGTAGCTGATTTTCCCTTTGTTTGGGCAACCCAACACCAAAACACAACAATTTTTTAAATATGTTTGCAAGTCTATTAGAGTTATGGAGTACCACCGGCTCAATGCGTTTGATGACTCACATACTAAGTCTATATATTCTTTAGAAGACAAGCATTCTCATTGATCCAAATGTCATGAAGAGCGACCTGAAGTTAGAAGATTAGAGCCATATTTCAACACGAAACGCAACTCTGGTAGGTCTAGATGATCGGAGCAGCCTTTTGCTCCCCCTAGTTCTCTATATGTTGCACACATGGCTTGTACTTTACGTCCTTGCATAGTTGTTATGGCACCTTCTCTATAGGCGCCAATTCTTCCTTCTTTGCTGAAAAAAAGATCGATTTGATGGTTCTCTATATGTTTCACACAAGGCTCGTACTTCAAGTCCTTGCATAGCCGTTATGACATCTTTTGTACAGGTGGTTGTTCTTTCTTCTCTGTTCAAAAGAAGATCGACTTGATGGTGCAAAGTACTTCCTTTGGTCATGCAAAGTGGAGTGTATTCTTGATATCTTCACCTTGTGGACATTTATCACCATCCCTATTCCCCATCGAGTGGAGAATCCCAACATTGTACGATGGACAAAGTGGCCCTATGGGATCAACCCAACTCTCGAGTCCAATCCTTTCTCTTCATGAGTTTGCACGATTCTATCCTTGTGCATATATGTAGACTTTGAATTGTAGCGGAGGTATGGACGAAGCTCTCTTTTCTTTACCATTAGAAGACCTTTGCCCATTGGATCACCCTAGAGAAGAAACTCTGCATGCTTTTTGTTGATGATTTTCGTTCCATGGAGGACCACATTAATAAGATAGAGGACATTTAGGATGAGCTTGCATCCCTTGGCAGGATGATTTTATTGGAGTACATGGCGTTGATTCTCATCACTCATCTACGATCTCCAAGATGTCTTCTATACCAATTTGCTTACCTCTAGGGTTCACGAGATTGTTCTTTGGAAAGAGTTAGCTCCACTTGTTTTGGAGCACGAAGCAACTCAAAGAGTTAGGAGTGAGTGGATCCGGCTCCGTGTAAATAGTCTTATGTGTGTGAACACACCCTTATTGTACCCTAACATTCTTTTATTCTTTGTGTACCATTACGATCTGTTACACCTATCTCTGCGTTCACTCTCTCTAACTCTCAGCTCCACAGCTCACATCTCGCTCTCGCACTCCATTGCACTCTCTTCCCTTCAAACTGGTATTAGAGCATTGGTTACGGTGTTCATGCTTCCCAAGAAGTGCGAAATAGGTCTGCACAAGAGAAGGAGCTTCTGCACAGTAGTCGATAGCTGAGGTGACACGTGTACAAGTGTTAGGTCCAAGACTAGCAGTGGCCGACAATTGATAGGGCAGTCCTAGCAGACGGTAGACGACTGTGCAGATGTGACCAATGTGAGTGACTGGCAACTATTGCACGACAGGCGACGTTTGCGAGACTGACGGGTCCGACGGGGAAACCAGCATGGAGACGGATGGATTGATGGCTTGACCAACGCGTGTGGCAACAAGGCCACACGTTAGACGTGCATGACTGGACAGTCGATAGGGCACAGGCCCCATCAACAGACGGACGATAGGCCTGTCGTCCGGCGGGGTTCCAAGTCACGTCGCCGTTAGACGGGAAGGTCAGCGGATCCCGTTGCTTCTTTTTTTAAAAAGTCAAAAACTCATTTTTTCTTCAAAATCCTTTTTGAATTTCCCCTTGGCTTGACGGGGGTTCGTGAGCGCAAGCACAATGCGCAAATTTGTGCAGATTTAGGCCTAGAAAATCGGGGCTTTTTAGATTGAGTGCTGTTCATGCATAATTGAGGCATCTGCAATAGAAATTGCAAACATTGTGTGCGTTTGAATTGAGGATTTCGCTAAATTCACTGAAATTTTACTCATTTGAGTGAAATCTCTCAACATTGGACCCATTAAATTTGGGGCTTTTGCTGTATTGGTGAAATTCTGTTCAGCGGAGTTAGATTGGTTGACATTGGTGCACATTTGGACCCGAGAAATTTGGGGCTTTTGCAAAATTTTGTGTTAATTTTTGCTAATTTTGCCCATTTTATGCTTTCGGGAACATGTATTAATTCGGGCCGATCGGTCAGTGAAATTTTGGGGTTTTTGTTGAAACTTGTGGATTTTGGCAAAGTTGATGCGTGAAATGCATTTTGGGAATATTGTTGAAGCAATCTTGTTGCCATAAGCAGAGTGATTTGAGCATGTTTTATCTCCCGCTTGTGCGATTTTGGAGAAATTGCAAAGATTTCTTGGTGTTTTGTGTATCAGAAGTTGATACAAGCACATATGTATGTAGTATACATGTTGGACAGCTCCCATTTAGTTGATGTATTGCTGATTATTCATGTTGCAGCAGTTTTAGTGATCATTTGCAGATTTGGGATTGTTGCAGATGTATTTTTGGTGATATTGCTGAAGTAGGAGTTACTTGGCAGTGATGTATGCATTTAATGTATGCTGAAATTGCAGTCATACTGCTGAAAGTCATTCGTTCTACTGTTGTACATGTACTTGGACTGAATCTTGCTATTATTTGCTGCAAATTTGGGCTGACATCAGCTGAATATTCAGCTCATTTTTGCTGTCATAAATTGCAGCATTGAATTTCTGGTGTATTGCTGAAAAATAGCTGCAAATGCTTCTAGCAGTAGTGACACTAAATCCCTCTTTGAAATCAAGAGGTTTGATGGCACTGGCTCCATATAGTGTGATCCGTCCAGTCCAGTCCAGTCGGATGTGTACGATCTGTTTAGTTTTTATTCTTGTTTTTTTTCCCCCTTTTTGGGTTGGGTGGATGAGTTGGTGTTTTTGAAAAACCGGTTTTTTGGCTTGATCCTTTTTTCTCTTTATCCTCACTGACCTCTATGTGCACCTCATTTACCACCTCCTCTTTTTCTACTCTCTCTTATAACCTCCTCTACTCCTCTCTTGGGTATCCTTCATCCACTTCTCTCTTGTGTCTCATCCCCTATGTGTAGCTCTATTTCTATTTTCTCTTCCTTTACCTCCTCTTCTTTCCCTAGCTCTACCAATATCTCTATATTCTTTATCCCTATCACAATGCTTAAGCCTCTTTATAAAGCCTTGGCATTACACACATCTCACCTTGAGTCTTAACCTTCAGTTTCTTTTTGTATCTACTACTTTTCGTAATTGCCACTTGGCACTTGTGACTTGCCATACCATTATCCATGAGTTTGATCCATCATTGTAGCTTGCTTCTTTTTTTGATCAATTTTACATATTTTGAATCTTATAAATGAAATTGGATCTTGGAAATTACTTGTGACTAGAGTCTTGGATTTACATTTTGTCTCAACCTCTTATTATCCTCACACCTCATTATTGAAAACTAAATCAAAGACATTTGTGGTTTTGTAAACTGTACTAGTATTGGATGGATAATGCCTTGTGATACTCTATCTCATGGATAGTCACTCTTATGTTAAAATAAGAAATATTTACTAGCCTAACTCTTAGTTTTCTATGTATTTTTTAATGATTGTACAAAACAATGGATTTTATCCGATATTTTTTTGTGTACATTCGGTACCATACTAAGTCCACGGACTGGACGGATTGTACATGACTATCATATCGATGGCTAGTTTTCTAGGTAGATATGAAGTTTGCCTTTTTGAATGACATTCTTGAGGTGGAGATTCATGTTGATCAAGTTTCTAACTTTCGTGTGTAGTAAAAGGAGGACCTTGTCTACAAGTTGTGGAAGACTCTCTATGGCTTAAAGCAAGCTCGTATGATTTTGTTGTCATGAGGAGGTGAACTTTTATTGCTTTGCTTTGCATTTGTTTAAAAGTTAATCAAATGTGCTAATGTGACTTGCACATGTGTAATGTAAGTTAATTGTTTCACAATGTGGGACCTAGGATCTCGAAATATTAGTTGATATGAAAGGCAAAAGTTGTAATGAGTTATATTTGACAAATACTCGTTGGTATCTAGTTTTAGATTCTAGCCTAGATCAATTTATTGGCCGAACTGGCAATATAGATCTCAAAACCCTAGAAGGTGAGAGCATAGGCTTCTTCAATGATAATCGCATGAAAAAGTATTTCCCTCCCATGCACCCATTGCATGAGCCTCCAATGCCAACACCCCCTGTCCACGTACGAGTAGCCACTATCTCTGAGGTGGACGGTGAGGATGAGGAAGCAGTACCACCAGCTTACCTAAGCATGACGGTCACTGCTAAGCACACATGCACCATCAACGCATTAATCGATGAGGGAGCCGATTTTAATGTCTTAACCCACGACCATTTCAGCTTGCTGCCCACACCCCGTTCGCAGAGGACATCTCAGCTGAAGCTGTCCATTGCTGTCTCCATTAGTTGGTGCCTGATTTTCAGCCCTCTTCACATAGTTTGGAGCTGATTCCAGGTAGGCCTTTGTTGTTCGTGTGTAAACCTGCTGCCGTACAACCTACCACGTCATCACAGCCTTGTGTTTCCTTCTTGCAGGCTGTCACCCAGTTGCTATGGACTGTCGCCAGGCTGTTCTGCCTGCGTTTGGTAGTTTTCTCTCTCCTGCAGACTATCCTGCATGCGCTCTCTCTCTCTCTCTTGCAGGCTGTCTTGCCTGCGTTTTTAGTCTTTCTCTCTCCTACAGGCTGTGTTTTTAGTATTTCTCTCTCTTGCAGGTTGTTGTGCCTGCGTTTTTAGTCTTTCTCTCACCTATTGCCTGCGTTTTAAGTCTTTCTCTCTCCTTACTACTGTTTGCATTATCAAATCCAGCTTCTCACTGCTGCGTTTGCTAGTGTTCAACATCCAGAGGTTACCTTGTTGCGATTTGGGACCGTTCAGAGTATGACACACTCTAGCTCATTACCTCTGCCCTGATCCTTGAGATACAAGAGTTTGAGGTACAGTATTCATTCACTGCATAGTGTGTTTGTTGCATGAGCATCGTATATTTAGTAGTCATATTACTTCATTCATTCATTGTGTTCATTGTCTTTGAGTTACCCTAACCCTAACTCTGTTATTTTATCAGTCTATGCTTTGTCGTACAATTTCTGCTTATGTTTCTGTGTTAGGGCATTTCTTTACATGGTATCAGAGCTTGGTACTCTCTGAGAAACCTAGGCCTTTGATTTGAAAGCTCTACACAAGAAGCAAGAACAACAGTAGGTTCAAATGACTTTGAATACAACAACACCAATTCAGTCTCCAAAACCAACTATGTTGAGAATCGAGTGAGAGTGGGCCGATCAGCTTCCTTCACAAAGTTTCGACATGGTGGAAGACACTTCTGATCACATGGAAGAAAAGCTAGACAAGCTGACCTTTGAAGAATACAAACCGATCATAGCTTATAGACGAAAGAAGATTGAGGAGCTCGATCGAAGGATTGCCCTTCAAGAAAAGCTTCTAAATGAATGTATGCATGAATTTCTCTCTTCAGATGTTGCACGTAAATCTGATGATGTTGCAGGGCTGTCGAGACCTCCATCAGGGATAGGCCCCCCTGTTGAATAACAAGACCCATAGTATGTTCCTCTCTTTCATTCTCTTCCATCCACTCTAGTGCAAGGTACTTTAGATTCATCTTTTGTTCATTTTTCTTTTTTCTCTTCTGCTTTGCAATAGTTTGATAGAGATCATGTGGAAGAAAAAGTCCAGTTTGTTGACTACGGAAAAGGTCCTCTTGGGGACCAATTCTTGTATGTTAACACACATCGTGGGGATTATAAGAAAAAGCCAGGTACCTCTTTTTCTAACCTTTCTTATTTTTTGTCTACTTCACAAAATTAGAATGAATTTGGTGTTGCTTTTTCTTCATTGCATGGTGTATCATCATCTTTACATTTTCATTTCTAATTATTAAATGATAAAAATGAACAAAATACATCTGCACCTTAAATACCACATTTGCAAAACCCACCCATCCCACCACATTCTTCCGTTACTTCTCCACTTCCATTTATACCATTTACATTTCCATTTCAAACACCTCATGTCACACCTCACATTACATCGGGGAGTTGTGGAAACATAGGCACATTCTTTAGGACCTCATCCTTCCCTCAGCTGGGTGGTGTTCCACCTACTTCACACACATTTTTGGGATCATTGCAGCCTAGGGATCCCTCGCAGTCTCTCCCGAGTGTGAATTAGTTGACTCCACGATTTGCCTCCATGGGTTTATCTAGTGGACCTTCTGGTCATATTGCTGTGCCCTAGCCTCACTTTGGATAGGCCTTCTATGTCCCAGTGCATCCACCTACACCGGCACCTTATGGAAACATTCATGCTCGAGTGCCTTCGCCTCAATCAACACTCATTAGACATTCACAGCCTACTCTGCCTATCTACCTCTATCCCCTCCTTTTACCTATCAAACATATCTACCTCCACCATCTTTTTTTCCACACTCATTTGACCCCACCTACCGGACACCTCATGGTTCTTGCTCATCTTCTGTCAAGAATGCATTTAATGACAAGACTCGTTTTAACGGGTCAACTTTACCACTTGATCGAACTTGATGAGACATGTCCTTGACTCCCAGAACCTATGGGATCTTGTGCAGGGCTTAGAACCCCAACCTGATCCTACACTTGTCCCATACGACGTTGTCCGCTCATGGAAGGCTAGGAATGCCTTTGCTTTTGTCGAGTTGATGCAGGGCTTATTGCCTGAGTTTCATTCTCAGCTTCAAGATTTTGACTTAGCATCTAAGCGATGGGCACACTTGACTGACCACTATGCGGCTAGGGAGAGGACTCGTTGTATCAATCTTGACCATGAGCTCCAGCTTTTCAAAATCACTAACCGAGATGACTTGAAAGTCAAGTTGGCTGAGTATCGCCGTATTCTTGTTGAATTCTCCACTACAGGGACTCTCAAGTTCTCTAACGATTAGGTCACATTGTTTCTAAATAAACTCCCTAGGAAATATTTCAATTTTGTGGAAGGTATAGTTTCAAAGCCTACCATGCCTATATTCTATGAATTTGAGTGTTAGTTGTTGCATTACACATGGTTGTTTGATCAGTTTCATATGAATTCCTCTTTAAAGGGGACTATTGTTGCTCATTCTTAGAAAGGGCAACAAGGGAAGGGAAAACAAAACCAAACATCCACTCAAAATCAAAATCAAAATCAAAAGCAAAAGCAAAATCAATCTGGGGAATCACAAGGAACATTCCAATCTCTCAAACTTGGGTGGCATAATGTACCTAAAAAGAATAGATATTGTCAACATTGTCAAAAGGTTGGCCATTTTGACTACGAGTGTTGATCAAAGGGAAGAGGTACAAAATCAAAATCTAAGTCATAGACCCTTGCCCCTCAATTGGGCAACCCCCAACAAGGGAGGCAGGGTGATGGCAAGGGATAGTTTAAAGGTTAGACTCCTACTGCCACCGCTCAGCTATCTCAGTCGACAACGTTCTCAACTCCAAAGGGCTTGTTTGACTGGTTTGCAGAGACCCACATCGTTTCCATAGAGACATTAGATGCGAGTCTTGTCCACATCTGTGAGTTGCCTCCTGATGAGGCTACTGTAGAGGCCCACTTATCACAGCTGAGGACTTTAGCTTCTGTTTGGATTGTGGACAGTGGAGCTACACATTATATGACTTCTGAAGCGGATATTTTCCATTCCCAAGCCCTTGTAGCCGGATGGGTGCACGTAAGAAACAACTCCTCGGTTAAGATTCAAGCTCAAGGTTGTGTTAGTTTTGCCACTAACAAGGGTCCGGATATAGTTTTGCTGGACAATGTGTATCATGTTCCTCAGCTTGGGGTAAACTTGTTATCTGTTTAGCAGCTTTGCCAGTTGGGGCGAGCGGTCTTCTTTACAGCAACCACAGTCGAGGTCCTTGACTCTCAGACTTGTTTAGTGATTGCTTGCGGTGAGGCACAGCCTAATGGCCTATACTACATGACACATTTTTTAACCGAGCAGACAGCTGCGGGATACGTGTTTCATAGCTTCCAGGCCTTAGCCACATCTTGGGAGCCTACGAACAATGAGCGCCTTTGGCATTTTCACTTAGGGCATCTTGGTTATGACTCTCTTTATGAGTTGTCACGCCGTGAGTTGGTTAAGGGCCTTCCAACAATCCACAGACAAATGACCCTCGCGACGCCTTTCGAAGGTACTCGTAGTTCAGGTGGCCAAATCGAGCATGCCATAGCTCAGACTGTGTCAGAGAAGTAAGAAGAAGAGAAGTAAGAGCTAAAGAAGACTTCAATTTTTAGATGCCATTCTTCTCATACCTTGCAGAGAGAACCTTTCTCGATCCACGATCAAGGACTCGAATAGTATCACTGTCAAACTCCACCAAGAGGCCAAGAGCACAAATCTTATGGACCGAAAGGAAATGCAAACCTGGTACATGCAATACCTCAGAAGTGTCGGTACCGCCACGTCCATCTGGAATAAGCTGCATCTCACCCCATGTAGCAATAGACACAGAAGAGCTCTCTCCAATGAGAATCTTCCCACGCGAAGGTCACAAATGGGCAACACCAACGGGAGGAGTCATGTGCCGAGAGGCACCACTGTCCACAATCCACTCACGAGCCTGGGGAGCTGCCATCGCAGCATCAGAAGTCTTCGGTGTAGAGTCCTCAATGACTACTAAGTGTAGAAAAGCAGCTGATGAGGGTGCAGTCGCCACTCCAGAATCCTTTGTGTCCTTCTTCTTGGTGTTTTTGTCTTTGTCGGGACAATCCTTCTTCCAATGACCGGTCTTTCCACAAATATGGTAAGTCGATTCCTTCTCCTTGGCTTTCTTGGATTTGTTGTCCTCCTTCTTCTTCTTTTGGTCCTTCCCCTTCTTTGGAGAGGCTTGACCAACCAAAGTCTCCGATTTGGAAGCATTCTGTCCCTTCAATTGTTCCTCCTGGTCCAAGACCATAGGAACCAACTCTTCCCACCGAAGAGTCGACTCCCATCTTGATGCAATAAGAGCGGAATAAAAGGTACCAAATTGTGGCGGCAACTAGGACAGTAAAGTGATTGCCATGTCTTCGGAGGAAATAGGCTTCCTTGCATTTTGAACCTGCATCTGAAGCTGCCGAAGCTTGTTGATGTGTTCCTGAAGCGAAGAAAGTCATTCACGAACAAGGTCCGCATTTGCACCTCCAAAGAAACCCTCTTCATTAGGGTCATCCGGTTGTACATCTGGTCGAGCTCTAGCCATATCTCATGAGCCATCGTCAAGTGCTTGATGTGAGCTATCACAGCTGTAGTGCAAGACAGAAATAGAAAAGATCGAATCTTGGCATTTAGCAATGAGACTGGGCCTTGGTCAATTCCGCACGAGCATTGGAAGAGAGTTTGGACTCATCCCTCACCGAATCTCCTCCATCACTAGTTCCGCCAAATCATAAGACTCCAAAATGGCCAACATCATCACCCGTCGGATGCGGTAATTGTCACCATCAAGCTTTTGATCCGATGGAAGAGCCGGTAGGACAGACACCTTCCTGTCCATGATCGTCTGGAACTCAAAATCAGTCTTTGTAGACATGCTAACCTGCAATACCCGCACAAACGCAAAATCAGCCTTCTCTGACTGTGAAAACACACAGCCTTCTAGGGCTGGTTTCTCTGCTGCCCAAACCTTCTTCACCTGTTGGAGGCGATGAAAAGGTAAAATTTGCAATGGAAGGCCTCAAACGTAGCCTTCGTCCCCTTTGAACAGCAATAACCTGCAGCAAATTCACCGATTAGACTTCTTTCCCGCGTGCCCACGCTTGCTTCAGCTTCAGCCTTGATCCGATGCGTAGCCCTCCCGCTCGCCCTCGAATCCTGGAAACGCAGCCTTGTGTCGCGCTGAAATCTTCTCTTTAGATAGGTTCAGCCCTTAGGCGGTCCATCTTCACCCCTCTGATACCATGTCAGAGTGTAGCGATGTGGAAGCGTAGGACATAGACTGAGAGAGAGTGAACACAGAGAGAAGAGAGAGAGAGAGAAAAGGAGACAGTGTAAACGCAGAAAATCTGCAGTGTAGTATGCTGTATAAGAGTGCAGAATTATACACGGGGGCAGAGGAAATATCTGCATGTGTGTCCGACTTGATGACCTTGATCTCCATCAGCCTGAGCACAGTCTGTCTCAGCCAACAAATCTCAAGACCAGAATCTGAAATGAATGAATGACTGAGTGTGCCACCAATTGGCTATTTATAGCCAGAAAATAGGAAATTACCAGCACCAGGTCGGCTGCAGTAAAAAACAATAAAAAACAGTCCGACTGCAGCTGCTGATGTGGTGTCCGTACTATGCTGACGCGGCATCCCGCTGCTGAGGTGTCCTCTGCTGTATGCTGTATACTGTTGTACTGTGCAGAAACCCTAACACATGTCCAGGGGATGGCTCTACCTCTAACAATTTTGAGCTAAATTATCATTAGCTTTCATTAAACAGTCTTAAAACTCAAGTGAATTAATAAGTTTTAACCGTTTCTTTTAAATCGATGCGGTTCAAGAGAGGTTCAAAGCCCCACATGTAAACCCTAATTTGGGAGGCCCCAAAATTTTATAAATAAATAGCTTGCCCTCCCACTCAGTCCTATCTCATTTTGCAGGTTTCATGCTAGAGCTTTATTGCCCACACTCCATTTGCGGAGGACATCTTAGCTGAAGCTGCCCCACACTTTCTACACCCATCTAGCACTAGTTTCTGGCCTTCTCTTCGCTGTCCTCATTATCCATTGTAGCTGCTAGTTGACACCCACACCTAAGAGGTTGCATTTGTTGCATCGGCACCTTCGCTCAACTATTGGTGGCTCCACATAGACTGCATTTTGACCTTCTTGGAGTCCATCTCTTGGTCCGCTATACCTTGGAGGCTGCATTTTCAGCTTTTCTCTCTCGTTTGCCTGTTTGACGCAGATCTGACACTCACATTGTTGTATTTGCTATTGTCAGATGTCTTCAGAGGCTGCCTTGTTGCGCTTTGGGATCCATCGGAGTATAACACACTCTCCAGGTCATTATCTCTACCTTGGTCCTTGAGTCATGAGAGTTGGAGGCTTAGTATTCATTCATTGCATAGTGTGTTTGCTAAATGAGCATTGTATTATTCAGATTCATAAGATTCATAGATTATGCACTATATTCATTGTCTCCGAGTTATCCTAACCTTGACTGTGGTGTGTTATCGGTTTGTGTGTTGTCGTACAATTGTGTTTGTGCTCTTTGCGTTAGGGTATTTTTTTTACATCAGGCCCAAAACAAGAACTATGAAGGGACTATAAAGCATAGCTCAAACCATAGTCATCCCAAGGTGTCCCACCTGAAGTAGACATAGCATTAGGCCAAGGATGCACATTGGCTGCCTAAGGACCAAGACTAGAGAGGCGATGGTTATCTTACCAAGGGAGCTTAAAGTATCATCCTAGAGAGGCCAAGGCATTGGACAAAGGGTGCTCCTTGGTTGGCGAGTGGCCTATCAAGATCTACAAAGGCGATGATACCACTTTGACCTTTTGCTTTGTACCTCTCTCTTTCTTTTTTTTGGTTCTATTGAGTATCTGTGCTCCTCGGGGAAATAAAAGGAATAGTTAGATCGAAGGTGCCACAAAAAAAAAAAAACTAGCCCAACCCCTAACCGCCTATAGGTGTTAGTAAAGAAGAGAGGTACGGGGAGTACGCGTGTCGAGTTGCCAAAGAAAGTGCCCCAGAAGATCCCCCTCTTGTGAGCTACTGCGAAGATGGTGGATCTAGAGTTGACCACTCTTTCTATGATTGAAAAGGGATAAATGCGTGGAGATGCATGTTTACAAGAACAAAATGCCAATGCATGGGGTAATGCGAAGGGCAATGCAATAGGTCATACTCATGCAAAATGCTATGCAACAATGCCACTTGGACGGTGTCTCTTGTAGGGGAGGAGTTCACTTGTCCAAAGGGCAATGCAATAGGCCATGCTTGTAGGGAGTTGCTAAACTAGCCTTCCTTTTGAGAGGGGCTCTTGTAGGGGAGTTCACTTGTCCAAAGGGCAATGCAATAGGTCATGCTTGTGAGGAGTTGCTAAAACCAACCTTCCTTCCGTGGAGGGGTGGTAATAGCCTGATTATAACTTAATATGGCAAGTAATAATTAATGAAATGCTGAAATACAAATATTTACCAATCAAATCTTGGACATTGGACACCTTGTTGGCCCCAAAATTGGTGCTCTTTTTAGTATTTCTTGAGTTGCAATTGAATTTGAATATAATGGGAGTCGTTCAATCCCGTTCGTAATGCAAAAGCCCCTTGTTGTCAGTAATGACCAGAAAATCTTCAAATTGATTTACCCCTTCATTTGCTCGGGGAATTTGCCTTCACTGACTTCTTGGGAAATGAAAATTTCCCCAAATTCGAATGTTGGCTGGTCCCTCACTTGAATCTTGTTGAGAATTAATTCTCAGCCCTGAAAATTCAAGTCTTGATGCTTCAATTTCATGGCATGCTTCCCGAGGTTACTGTCAAACCCTAATTTCTGCTATAGAATAAGGTTTACAGCAGAAAAAAATACAATTTCTTAACTTCTAGGGATTAGAATGTTGAAATCTTTGGAGCAAGGCTGGGAAATGGTTGGAGAATGCAAGAGAATGCTGAAGAGAGAGAAAATTCAGAAATTCTTTGCAAGAGGCTTGATTTCAGCCAAAAACAACTGCTGCTCTGTCCTGACAGCCACAAGAACTATCACCAGCAATCAAAGAAGCCCAGATGGCTGTTGCCCAGCTGAGAGGACCCCCTGGCTGCTGTTGCCTGCTCCAAAACTGCTCACAACTAGCTGAAAATGGCCAAAATCTGCTGGCTACTTGCTGCTACAGTGTCTCCATGATTAGATTCAGCAAAGAATGATCTCTCTCTCTCTCTCTCTCTCTCCCTTAGCCTCCCAATAGCCTCCACTAGCTTAGATTGGCAAGTGTGCCAAGTGGCAGCCTTCCAAACTCAAATTTTCAGCATTACCTGTGTTATTAAATTGAGTTTCAGCTTTAAAATTTTGAAAATTAGTTTAGTAATTATTTTAGTGTCCAACAAATTAGTCTGACTAGCCAACAATTAAATTGGCTACAGACCAATTCATCTCCCAAGTGTTCCCAAGTCTTGTTTAGCCCCTAGATTGGCATTAAGTACCATTAAATGCCAAATCCCTAGGATCACCAATTAATACTTTGCCTAATAAAATGCCTTAGGCCAATTTTTGGCACTTATTACCACCTAGTATCTGTGCAATGTTGCTTTAGACAACTTTTGCCTTTGACTTCCATTGATTTCCTTGGGTCCTTGGCTCGTAAATATAAAATAATCTCAGTTGCACTTCACATGTATAACACATACTTAAAACATTTGATTGAAAATTGATCCAAATGTTAAGTGGAGTAAACAAAATTTCACGCCCTTGTGACAATTGTCTCCCTTGAAATCCTTGCAATCGTCCTCCATTGCATTGTTGGATGTATCAAAAGCAAAGTATTGCACTGGAATTTCCACAAGGCATCAGAGTAAAGATAACATTGGCCACTGCTGCCAAACCGTGCTACTACCAAACACATGTTGAAAATTACCAACGAGCATAACATAGCACAAGACTCATCAAGAATCTTAAAAACATTTCCAGAATATCATGGGATGCATCCGTTACTCATGAGCTCTACTTATCTAGCAAAACCAAACCAAAGTATAGCATAAACTATGGCTGAAACATCAATGGCATCATAACACATGTTGCTATCCATACAATCAGCTGAACACCACTGAAAACTAATGACTATTTACTGTAAATCTATATAAGATAAACAATTTGTACTGACAAAATACCAATGATCCAATGCTAATCATAACTGATCCTACATCAAGTATAAAGTGATGCAAATGTATAGTTTCAGAGCTATAGATAATAGATCATAGCATATGCATACCAAACAGAGTAACTAGTATATCAAATAGCAATCCTGTGGCAAACAGGACTCGATAGGATATGAGGGATCCCACAACCTGGGACCGTAGGTATGGATACAAGATATCAGAATTACAAGATCTTTCTCGACATGGATGAATAAGATACAAGACAGTGCTAGACAAGATCTCGTACTGCGAGATTACAAGGTGACAAGATAACAGGAATATAATGGAAGACAAGACAAGACTAGATACCATGACTAGACAAGAACTAGAACTGAAACTCGAAGTTACTTACTTGAAGGTCTTGACTCCTTGAGCTTCCAAGTCTGGCATTGGCAAGATGGAGGAGCTCTATGGCGAGCCCCTCCTTTTATAGGTGTTGAAGGGCAGCTAAATATATTTTAGAATGTTCCATGATGATATCATCGATGATGTAGGCGATGATATGGCTATATTGTAGAAGGTTTTATGATGGCATGGTAAAGGTGGGTTCGCATGGTTGGCTCGAGGATGTCCTGTTAAGGGTGTGTTTGCATGGGGTGTTGATTCATATGGCATGAGTAAGAATTAGTTTGTACACTTGATCATGCCATATCCGTGACATCACCCCCTTTTGACAAGTTCCATGAGGAGTGGCTGGGTGGTTTGGTCCAAAATTCGTTGGATTTCTCTTGTGAAATTCTTTAACTTTGAGAGGTGCTCTTTGGAGATATTCTGTAGATTCCCAAGTGTCATCATTGATGTCATATCCTTTCCAATGAACAAGGTATTCCAATTGACCTCGGAAGACCTTGAGTCTAAGACATGCTCGACGTCAAATTCTTCATGATCTTCAATCTAGACAGATAGTAGTTGTGCTTGTGATGGTCTTGGTGGTAGGGATGAAATGTGCAATTTTTGTGAACCTATCTACCACAACAAGAATAGAGTCATATTTGTCTGATTTGGGAAGATTTGTTATGAAATCCATGGTCAGAGAAGACTAGGGTCGCGTTGGAATGGGCAAGGGTTGCAGGAGGCCATGTGGTTTATGACAAGGTACCTTGCCCTTGTTGCAGGTATCACATGATTTTATATATTCCTTAACTTCTTTCCACATTTGGGGCTACAAAAATCTCTTGAAATAAGCTCTAAGATCTTATTAACTCCAAAGTGTCCTATTGTTGGGGTGTCATGGCGTTGTTGTACTTGGAGTCTCGGCTTTCCTAGAGGGATGTAAAGTAGATCCTTATACTATAACAATCCATTAGTTTCTTGAAACTCACAAACTTCATTTCCTTGTCCCTTTTGATTTTTTCTCTTATATTGTTAGCCAAATTATCATGTGGCAAGACTGTTAGCAGAGTATTTGTCAGCTCATGTGTGAGTTTGAGCTTGATCTGGGCTGGGCATTTTTATTCGGTAATTTAGGTTTTTTCTGGTGTGGCATTTTATGCCATTGGGGCATTTTTATGCACCAGTCGGCCAGCATTAATGCTGTCTAACCAGCATTATTGCTCCCCACTTTTTCAGCCTATTTATACTCAATGCTCCTCCTCAGTCATCATCATCATCTTCACCATCTGCAGACTCTGTGGAGAGAGGAGCCAGTGCCAGTGCCAATGCCCACGCAGCCAGTGACTCACTGTTGTATGCGACTGTCTCGTGTTCAGATATATGGATTCCATTTCCTGTGCTTACATCTGAGTTCTCATCTGTATCGTGTTCTTTTCTTTTTTCTTTTTGTCTTGTGTTTCAGCAGTTTATTTCAGCACATGTTTATGCTTCCACCGCTGCTCCACTTCTGACATGGTATCAGTTTTCAGGATTTGTGTTTCTGCTGTGTTTTATTGCTGATTTCAAGACTGTTTTCCCCTTTTCTGCTCAGGCGGCTGCTGCTCCATATAGGCGACCTGTTTGACCTGCGTTTTCTGCAGTTTTACCATCACTTGCTGCCTCCGCACCGTCTGCTGCCTGCGTTCTCCATCAGCAGCTGCTGGTGACAGTTTTCTACCTGTTTTTCTGCAGTTTACAGCCTGCGTTTTGCTGATTCAGTATCTCTCGTGGCTGGGTGACTATTACCTCAGGCCGTTTTTGCTGTTTTTGGCAGTTTTTGACTGATTTTTTGCCTTTCTGCAGCACATTTTGTCTTCTATTGATCAGATTTTGGGTTGTATTGCATGTGAACTCTCATTTTCTGAAGTCTGTGCTTGTGTTTTGGTTGTGTTTCCTCTCTACATTCCATCTCTTCTCTACTTCTCTTCTTATCCTCTCCATATGGCTCCTCCGTGCACTTCCACTGATGATAAGTTACATGGACCTGATTATCTCACATGGAGTGCTGTCATGAAAGCTTGGTTTGTGCAGAAGCGGTTATGGTACATCGTCTGTGGAGCTATTGCTCGACCTCTCCGTCCTTTTTCTCTTCCTGAAGACTTTGATGAGGACAACCATGAGGAAGCGGTGCTCACCTGGGACTCGGACGATGCCCGTGCTTACTCGGCGTTGCTTCGGTGTATTTCTAAAGCGGTCTTACCGGCGGTTACCTCCTGTAGGACATCTGCTGAAGTATGGCAGAAGTTGCAGCAGATGTACGAGGCACCTTCCACCATGCGGGCAGTCACACTTTATGGCCAGCTCCAGCAGATGAAGTTTGAGCCGAAAGATACTATTCAGTCTTTTCTTCTTCGTGTTACGCAGGTACAGGACCAGCTTCGACACATGCAATCTGCTCTTCCCAAGTCGCATCTCGTCGGGACGGTCCTCTACAAGCTCCCCTCGGAGTTTGATGGAGTGACGAATGCTTTGCGGGCGCAGACATCATCGACTCCTGTGAGTTTCACACATATAACCTCGATGCTTCTTGAGCATGAGACATCCTTGAGATTTCAGGGGTGACGTCCGGCACATTATGGAGGCGAAGCTTATGTAGCTTTAGAGAGGGGTGACGGGAAGAAGAAGTCGAAGGCCCAGTGTTACCACTGTGGCAAGAAGGGACATTTGCGGAAGGACTGCAAGAAGTTAGCGGCTTCCAAGGAGCAGAAGAAGAAACGGGATGTTGACTCTACCGATGAGTCCTCTCCTTCATCAGACTCCGACTCAGATCCTCTGACCAAGGTGAAGTCCAAGGCGCGGAAGGGATCCTCTTTTTTGGATCGCGAGAAGGGCTTGGTGGCCCCTTCCTCGGCTGCTTTCTAATGGTGGTAATGAGGTCATTCCTCACGACTCTCTTGTGCCAGAGAGGGAGTGTGAGCGGGTGTTCAAATGGGGCAGCTGCGCCTCATCTATACTTTTATACAGGTGCACAGGTTCCAGAGAGGGACGTCCTTGACGCATCGACTTCAGTTTGGCGGAATCAAATCCTGGAGCCGGGATTGACATCCAGGTTCATGATAAGCTGGTCATCTGACAGAGAGCGGGAGGCTTTCGTCTGGAGCTCACATGAGGGGACACTTTGGCGGTCTGGCCAAAGGCGGGGAATCCATGGTCACCTATGTTCAGGGGCATTTTTGACAGGATGGTCTTGTATGCTACTGCGAGACATTGGTGATGGACACAGAGACATGCTCTGATCTTTTCTATTTTCAGGTGTTTGGTACGATCGACATCGATATCAGGTTCTCTCCGAGGCACCTTGGTGGTGGCTTGATCACCCACTGCTTGGGTATCCATGGTTCTACTTGGTGGTTCTATGTTGTATAGTTTCTGATCCCTTTTCATTGTACTCTTGTATTATATCAGATCACCCATGATCTGAGAGAGGGTGTTAGCAGAGTATTTGTCAGCTCATGTGTGAGTCTGAGCTTGATCTGGGGTGGGCATTTTTATTCGGTATTTTAGGTTTTTTTTGGTGTGGCATTTTATGCCATTGGGGCATTTTTATGCACCAGTCGGCCAGCATTAATGCTGTCCGACCAGCATTATTGCTCCCCACTTTTTCAGCCTATTTATACTCAGTGTTCCTCCACAGTCATCATCATCATCTTCACCATCTGCAGACTCTGTGGAGAGAGGAGCCAGTGCCAGTGCCAGTGCCCACGCAGCCAGTGACTCACTGTTGTATGCGACTGTCTCGTGTTTAGATATATGGATTCCATTTCCCGTGTATACATCTGAGTTCTCATTTGTATCGTGTTCTTTTCTTTTTTCTTTTTGTCTTGTGTTTCAACAGTTTATTTCAGCACATGTTGGTGCTCTGGGCGAGAGGAGATGACAAAGTCAAACCTAGATAAGAAGTTACTCTAGCGGGATTGTCTTTGATTTTGAATGCGGGTTATCATAAAGTATTCTGGATTTTTGTGATCTGTATAGACGATAACTTTATGGGCTACATCCTCCAGATGATGATACCAAGTATCAAAGGCATCTACAATTGCAAGGAGTTCTTTGTCATGGATCTCATAGTTTATCGCTGGAGGAGAGAACTTCCTTGAGTGGAATGCCACTGGATGCATATGACTATGATGCATTGTCTCTAAAAAAAATGCCTTGGTAGGATTTGGGTGAACTAGGATTGGGGTAGTGGGGTGAAAGTCGTCTTCAGGGTCTGGAAGGTCTTCTCGGCTTTTGGAGTCCATGAGAACTTTGAGTTTCTTGTAAGTTTGGTGAGTGGTGTGACTATCTTTGAGTAATCCTTGATAAATATTCCATTGAATTGGGCAAAGCCAAGGAAATATTGGACATCGTGGACACGTGGTTGTTTGCCAATCAAGAATAGACTCAATTTTCTAGGGGTCCATGAAGATTCCTCTTTGGGAGATATTGTACCCCAAGAATTCCACTTCTTTTTGATGGAAAAAATACTTCTCAAGTTTTACATATAGTCCTCTTTGTCCGAGCTTTTTCTGTTGGGAATAAAGAGCCATTGTGCCTTTTATATGTGCACGGGTGTGAACACACCCTTAGCACATTGTACTTTCATACATATATCTATCTAAAAACCTAAAGTGGTACACTCGTCATTGTACCGAAAAACGTGTTCACTCTCTACTCTGCTCTCTCGCACTCTCTCTGTCTCTCTCATTGCGCGTAAGGTTTGTCTACCTCGATCTCCGTGCCTAACCTTTCCCTACAAACTAGTATTAGAGCTGGTAAGAGACAACCAAGGTGCTGCAGGAGTTCGATGAGTTGCAGTTGAGAGGTAGTCAAGGCAATCGATAGGAGCAACGGGCAGGTTGCAGGCAAGCTTGTGTGTTGCAGGAGTCCGACGAGGACAGTAGTCATCGGCTTCAGCGGTTGTTGATGGCTTCAGCGCGTGACAGTTTCAGCGGGCTGCACGGATGCGCTAATGGGTGACCACGCGGCGGGACAGTAGGCGTGAAGCACGGACGACTGCATGGTGGGCACGGCGACCAGCGCATAACGGCGAACAGGCGGGTGTCATAGTGCACGACTGGGTCCGTTGACCTGTCGGATTTTTTTTCAAAAGTTCAATCTTTTTTTGAAATTTCTTTCACCCATTGACGGGGTTTCACGCGCGTAAGCACAAAATCTCAGATCTATGCAAAATTGGCTCAGAAATTTGGGGCTTTTCTCGAATCTTGGGATCTCAACACAGAATTGGACAATCTGACTCAGAAATTGCAAAGTCGGTGCACATTTGCCCGGGAATTTTGGGGTTTTTCACATTTTAGTGAAATTCTTTCAATCTCATTGAAATTAGTGTACACAAGACTTGGAAAATTTAGGGATTTGTCCAGATTTGGTGCGAGCAAGATGCAACAGTGATATTTGTCTCAGAAATTGCAGGAATTTGTGACATTTTGTCCCAGACATTTGGGGCTTTTCATGTACATGCACAAATTGGGCTGAAATTTGTTAGTAGTCATATTTGTCATGCCTTGTCATCTCCTGCCTGTGAGCCTCAGTTTGAGTCAGACGAGGACTTTAGGAGCTCTGACTTGTCTATCACTTGTTTTGACGGAGGAGGTAGCTCATTCTAGAGCACTCAGTTTATTGCATTTCAGTGCATTTTCTCCTCCAGTCGGGGTTTTATGTGCATTTCCCGGGGCAGTTTGTGCATTCTTCAGCTTGCCTCACCTGCCGGACATTGTCCACCCTTTCCAGGATTTTTCTGAGCATTCTTGGCATTTTTACCAGCATTAAATGCTTGTCGGATCAGCATTAAATGCTGGTCGGACATATTTATGGCCTCAAATTTCAGGTCGGCCAGTTTTTGGGTTTTATGGCTATTTATAGTCATTTTCCACTTGGCAGTCAGTTGTATTATCATCTTCCCTCCTTCTTTGGCAGGTGCACACTCCGACTCCATCATCTTCCTCCGTCTTCGGTGCTGCCGTCATCATCAGCTCGATCTGGTGCCCTCACTGACGCTTCGGGCTGCGTGCAGGGACTGAACAGTCCATTTCAGTGTATTCAGCATTCATTTCAGTCAGTGCAGATTTTCTTCCTTCATTTTCTGCTTTCTCTCTCTCTCTCCCTCTGTGTTCGTGTTTCTTCTTCCGTTGCGCACTCTCATATGGTATCAGAGCCTAACTGAGAGCACAGAGGAGAGCTTCCATTGCAAAGGAGGACACTATCAAGTGCAGCCTTCCTTCCCTCCTTTCCAGCCCTTGGCGGTGCTGTCCAGGCTGAAACACAGCCTTCCATACCTGCGTTTTGTTGTTTTGCAGCATCAGGAGGAGTAGGCGACAGTTTTCTAGGTGTTTGCAGCCTGCGTTTGCATCAAACGCTGCCAACAGGAGGTGGTCAACATCAGCAGAGGAGAACGCGTCATCATCTGGAGGATAGGCGGTAGTTTTTTTCTCCAGGCGGCAGTATTTTCTCTCTCCTCTTGCAAGCGACAGCATCTTCTGGGTCTTTTTTGACATAGGCGACTCCATCTTGACTGTCTGTTTATGCAGATTGCTTGGTGATTGTAGATATATACGAAGATGTCTTATCACCAGTTCTTTGCTGATTCATAGGATGAGGTCTCTATTCCTTCCTCTGAGAGACGGAGAGACTTTCGTGCTAGTTCATGCAACGACCGGAGGTCACCTAGCCCATTTGACCGAGATCCCTCTATTCCCCGTTTTCTTCATGTTTCACAGAAGGCTCGTTCTGCTGGCCTTCATATGCCTTCCATGGCACCCTCTATACAGGTGACTGTACTCCCTTCTTTGCCCAAAGAAGACCGGCTTGATGGTTCCAACTACTTGCTTTGGTCGTGTAAGGTGGAGTGTATCCTTGACACCTTTGATCTTTGGGAGTTTGTTACCCACCCTATTTTCCGTCCAGTGGAGGATCCCACCGTTGGATCATCGATGGATCGTGCGGGATCGGCTCAACTCACGAGCTCGATCTTTCCCCTTTATGAGCTTACAGGATTCTGTCCTAGTGCATGTGTGCAGGTTGCGGAAAGCAGCGGAAGTGTGGACAAAGCTTGCTTCTTTGTACCATCAGAAGACTCTTGCCCATTGGATTACTCTTGAGAAGAAATTACGGATGCTCGTTGTTGATGATTCTTCTTCCATGAAGGATCATATCAATAGGTTAGAGGACATGAGGGATGAGCTTGTGTCCCTTGACAGGATGATCTCTTCCGAGGATATGGCCATGGTTCTTTTGACTCAGCTGCCATCTCCCCGCTTTGATGTCTTCTACACCAGCCTTCTTACATCGAGGACCCGTGAGAAGCTTCTATGGGAGGAGCTTGCCCCGCTTGTTTTGGAGCATGACGAGCGCGCCAAAGAGGTAGCCAGTGGATCCACCTCCATCAAAGCTTTTGTTGCAGGTTCGAGAGGGGGGACACAAAAGAAAGGGAAGTCATAGGCTAAAAGACAAGAGAGTTCTTCAGGTTCTGACTCCGACTCGGAGAAGCCTAAATGCCCATACTGTGGGAAGGGGACACATCCAGAGGAGAAATGTTGGAAGAAGTACCTTCACCTTCGTCGAGGAGCGAAGGATGGAGCTAAAACATCTGAGCCTTCTACCTCTACTCCAACGGTTACCCATGAATCAGTGTTCCTTCATATTGTTGACTTGGAGGAGCCTTCTTCAGTGGTTGCCTCTACTTCTAAGAGGCCTTGGCTGGTTGATAGTGGAGCTTCTAGTCATATGACTCCCCGAGGTGATTTGTTGTAGGATCTATGCCCTTCTGAGGGTTCAGTTACTGTTGGTGATATTATTTCGGTGCCTATTTGTGGTGTTGGCACTTTGCCTTTATTTCCCGACCGCGCGTTGAGCTCCCTTTCCCAAGCTCTTTATGTTCCTGACTTGGACTTTCCACTCCTCTCAGTCTATGGCCTTACTAGGCTTGGTACCCGGGTTGTCTTCATTGAGCAAGCTGTTTGTATTGAGGATTCTTCTACAGGGGCTGTTATTGCGACAGGTTTGAGAGCAAGCTTTATAGGCCCCATTCCCCTTCTCTTATGCAGGGACCTCCGAGGCAGTTGTCTATTGCTACACCCGTTCCCACTTGTGCACCCTCTTTTCCACAGGTTCCTTCCCATCCCCCACCCTCTCCTCCGGTGGTTCCCTCGTACCCCCCATCCCTTTTGGAGGGGGACGATCTCGGTGATGCGGTTGTGGATTTCTTGGCCCCTATTGTTTTAGAGGGGGCTTCCCAGGATCGTGAGGAGTTTCTTCATCGGCAATCTTCATCGACGGACTTCATCGACCTTCGCATTCCTCTTGCCACCCCAAGATCCGTTTCTCCCTTGGCTTTCCGCCACATCCAGGATCTGAGAGGGGGTGTTAGCAGTCATATTTGTCATGCCTTGTCATCTCTTGCCTGTGAGCCTCAGTCTGAGTCAGATGAGGACTTTAGGAGCTCTGACTTGTATCACTTGTTTTGACGGAGGAGGTAGCTCATTCTAGAGCACTTAGTTTATTGCATTTCAGTGCATTTTCTCCTCTAGTCAGGATTTTATGTGCATTTCCCGGGGCAGTTTGTGCATTCTTCAGCTTGCCTCACCTGCCGGACATTGTCTACCCTTTCCGGGATTTTTCTGAGCATTCCTGGCATTTTTACCAGCATTAAATGCTGGTCGGACATATTTATGGCCTCAAATTTCAGGTCGGCCAGTTTTTGGGTTTTTTGGCTATTTATAGTCATTTTTCACTTGGCTGTCAGTTGTATTATCATCTTTCCTCCTCCTTTTGAAGGTGCATACTCCGACTCCGCCGTCATCTTCCTCCGTCTTCGGTGCTGCCGTCATCATCAGCCTGATCTGGTGCCCTCACTGACGCTTCGGTCTACGTGCAGGGACTGAACAGTCCATTTCAATGTATTCAGCATTCATTTCAGTCAGTGCAGATTTTCTTCCTTCATTTTCTGCTTTCTCTCTCTTTCCCTCTGTGTTCGTGTTTCTTCTTCCGTTGCGCACTCTCACAAAATTTACCCAATTTCTCTACATTGAGGCACATTGGACCCCGTGCAATTTGGGGCTTTTGCGATTTGGGCAAAATTTGTGCAGCATTTGGTCATTTTATGTACATGCAGGTTGAATTTCGCGCAATTTGGACATCAACACTTGGTAAAATTTGGGGATTCTGCTGAAATTGCTTTATTTTGGCAAAATTGGACAGTCCTATGTATGACAGAGGAAATGCAGATGTGTGTTTGACACGCTGAGTACAAAATTTTGGGGCTTTTGATTGTTCGTGTCGAATTTTATGCCTGTGGGTACATGTACAACAGAGATTGCAGCTGAAATTTTGGGATTTCTCATGTAATGTGATACACATGCCCTTTGAAACAGCTATAATCAGTTGGATAATGCTATAGCACTTGGTTTGGTGCTTTTGAAAACTTAATTACAGATCTGAAATCTGTAGTTCTGCGTGGTCATTTATTGCTGATTGGTACTTGTTTGTAGCTTGGTCACTTGGGTGACAGTTTGGGCCTACTTTTGCTGGTTTTTTGGTCACATTTGGGCTGAAAACCATGGCTGGCAGCAATGACAGCAGTAATTTGATGCATATAAAGAAGCTTGAAGGCGCACATAATTTTGCAGTGTGGCAAAAATAGTGCTACAATATCCTGTTATAAAAGAAGCAGGCAAAGCCAATCAAAACTAAAGGGGCAAAGCTTGCAGACATGGATCAGGATGATTGGGATGAGTTGAATGAGCTTGCACGCTCAACCATAGAGCTATCTATTTCTCATGCCTTGCTCTTCAACATTGAAGGCTTGGATTTTGCATATGGTATATGGACTAGACTGGAAGAACTCTATGCACAGAAGAGTGTTGCAAGTAAAGTGTATAGGCTGAAAAAGCTTATGGATTTGCGTATGAAAGAAGGTATAGCAATGTCTACTCACTTGAGTGAGTTTAACTCCATTTTCAGACAGTTGGTTGCCTTGAAGTTCATGATTGATGAGGAATTTAAAGCTTACTTTCTTGCTTTGCACTCTACCAGAGAGTTGGGATACATTCAGGACTGCTATGAGCAATTCTAATGTGATCCTTTTGTATGCTGATGTAGAGAGTGCTCTACTTATGGAAGAGATGAATCGGCATAACAATGCATCCAGTAAGTCTTCCAGTGCTTTGCATACTAGGGGCAGATCACAGCAAAAGGGCAAATATAATGGCAAGGGATGCAGTAAATCACGTGGCAAAGATGTTGAATTGCATCATTGTGGCAAGAAGGGTCACTTTAAACGTGACTGCTACAAATGAAAGAAAGAGAAAGAAAAAGACAAGAAAACAGATGACTGCAAGGAAGAGACGGACAGCTAGTCTAAGAAGAGCAGTGTAAAAATTGAAGAGATGAATGTAGTTACTCATGACAGTGACAGTGGAAGTGATGTACTCTTTGTCTCTTCACATTTTGATGCAGATGCTCTACTTGTAGATACAGATGATGACATGCATACCTGGATTCTTGATTCGGGGGCTTCCTTTCATGTCACCCCTCATCGTGAGTGGTTTTCCGCCTATACAGGGGGTTGACAATATTGTCTCTCTTGGGGATAACTATGCATGTGAAATTGCAGGTATTGGCAGTGTGCAGTTACAGTTTCAACATGGCTCTGTCTTTACACTTTAGCATGTATGGCATGTACCTTAGCTCAAGAAGAGCTTGATTAGCACAGGGCAGCTAGATGATGATGGTTTTCATACCACCTTTGGTGATGGAAAATGGAAGATCTGTAAGGGATCTAGGGTTATTGCCAGAGGTTGCAAGAGTGATACGTTGTATCCACTTCATGTATCTAGTGTGCGTGACCATGTTGTTGCCGTGACTGAGCAGCCAAGTGTTTCTTTATGGCATGGCCGGTTGGGACACATGAGTCAAACAAGAATGAAAGTGCTTTCTCGTTTGGGTTACTTGCCTTGTCTTCGTTATGCTGATTTTGAGCACTGTGATCATTGTATTTATGGCAAACATGCACAGATTTCTTACAAAAAGTCTCTTTCTTTGAAATCTTCTTTTTTAGAGTTAGTACATTCAGATGTATGTCAAATGCCAGGATTATCTTTAGGGGGAAAGAAATATTTTGTCATCTTTGTCGATGATGCTACACGGAAAGTATGGGTTGACTCTATTCGTAGCAAGGATGAAGTGCTTGATAAGTTTAAAAAATTCTTGGCATTGACTGAAAATCAAACAGATAAGACACTTAAGTGTTTTCGCTCTGACAATGGTGGGGAATATGTGTCCAAAGCCTTTCAGGCATTTTGTGACAGCAAAGGGATAAAAAGGGAGCTCACTGCCCCTCATAATCCACCCCAAAATGGAGTTGCAAAGCGTATGAATCGGACCATATAGGATAAGGTTTGTACGGTGCTGTCTCATGCTGCATTACCCCATGTTTTTTGGGCAGAGGCTGTTATGACAGCCGTTCACTTGATTAATCGGTCACCAAACAGGTCTTTGGGGGGGGGGGGGGGAGTTCCCCAAGAAGCGTGGTCGGGCAAGCCACCTTCATATGCTCATCTGAAAGTTTTTGGTTGCGAGGCTTTTGTGCACATTCGTAAAGAAAAATGCAGCAAACTTGAGCCAAAGTCCTGTAAATGCATTTTCCTAGGATATGGTGACAAGGGTGAAATGGGGTATAAATTGTGGGATCCCAAGAAAAGGAAAATAGTACGCAGCAATGACGTTATCTTTCGGGAAGATCGCATGCACAAACAGCCCGAAAAGACTGAGGAGGTCCGTAGGGTTGTATTCTGGGAAGAAACACCTTTTGGACAGCAAAATGTGCCCGCTGTACAGCAGCAAATACATGCTGTAAATGAACCTGTAAATGCAATGAATGGTGCTGGAAATGATCAGCCAGCTATTGCCCATGAAAATGAGCCACTACATGTGCAGGAACAGCTAGGACAGCAAGCTGTTAATGCTGATTTGCAGGCTGAAATGCTAGGACAGCATGCTGAAAATGGAAATTTGCAAAAATAGCCAGCAAACAATGACCATTGGCTTAGGAGATCGTCTAGGGCTACTAGACAACCTGACAGATTTGTTCCTGGTGCAATTAATGTGGCTGAGTATGTCATGTTGACAGGCTGTGGTGAACCGTCTTGCTTCAAGGAAGCAATGGACAAACAAGACAACAAGAAATGGTATAAAGCCATGTTGTTAGAGATGGAATCTCTTGAAAAAAATGGCACTTGGGACTTGGTGCAGTTGTCTAAAGGGCAGAAAAACCCTTCCATGCAAATGGGTTTACAAAATGAAGGTCACTTCTGGTTCCTCACCCAAGTCCAAAGCAAGATTGGTTGCAAAGGGATACAAGCAGGAGCATGAAATTGACTTTGATGAGATTTTCTCTCCTGTAGTCAAGATGACTACATTGAGAACCATTTTGGGCTTGGTTGCAGTTGAAGATATGGAACTCATACAAATGGATGTAAAGACTGCGTTTTTACATGGTGATTTGCATGAAGAGATTTATATGCAGCAGCCTGAAGGGTTTGTTGAACAAGGGAAATAAAAAATGGTATGTAAACTCAAAAGAAGTTTGTATGAGCTGAAACAAGCACCAAGAGAATGGTATCATAAGTTTGATACATTCATGCAGTCCCAAGGCTTTCATAGAAGTCAAGTGGATCACTGCTTGTACACCAAGAAGGCAGCAGATGGCAGCCTGATTATCTTGGTTTTGTATATAGATGACATGTTGATTGCTGGCAGGGATACTCATGCCTCGGATTCACTGAAGCAAAGTCTTCATGGCAGCTTTGATATGAAGGATCTTGGTGATGCAAATCACATTCTTGGCATGCGAATACTCAGAGATAGATCTAAAGGCTTACTCTATCTATCTCAGCAGGAGTATATCTCCAAAGTTTTGCAATGTTTCAATATGGAGGGGGGGAAAACAATTGGGGTTCCATTGCTTCCATATGTGAAACTCAGTGCAGAGGATAGCTCTACATCTGATGATGAGAAGGCTGAAATGGCCAAGATACCATATGCTTCAGCTGTTGGTAGTTTGATGTATGCTATGGTTGCTACACGTCCTGACATTGCTTTTGCAGTGGGAGTGGTTAGAAGATATATGACAACCCCTGGCAAGAAGCATTGGGATGCAGTGAAAGGTATTATGAGATATCTCAAAGGCACAAAGGAGTTGTGCATCTGCTTTGGAAAGCAGAAGGTATCTATTGTTGGCTTTACGGATGTAGACTATGCTGGTCATGCGGACTGCAGGAAGTCCACTTTTGGATATGTGTTTACTTTTACAGGAGGAGCAGTCTCTTGGATCTCCAGGCTACAAAAGTGTGTTGCATTGTCTACTACAGAGGCAAAGTATATAGCTGCCACTGAGGCATGTAAGGAGGCTTTATGGCTTTCACGTCTGGTGGGAGAGCTTGGCATCACAGAGTTACCTGTTCTCCATTGTGATAGTCAGAGTGCTATCATGCTAGCACGGAATCCTGTCTTTCATGCAAAGACAGCACATACAGGTGAAGTATCACTTCATTAGAGATGTACTTGATAGCAAGAGTATTGAGCTTGTCAAAGTGCATACAGATGATAATCCTGCAGACCTTCTCACGAAGGGTCTTCTAGTAGAGCGGTTTGCTCATTGTCGACAGATGATGGAAGTTGGATAGATATATTTATTTCAGCTTTGTACATACCTAGACTTAGCTGATTCTTTTCTCCTCTTAAGGCACATTGCCTTTAGGTGGGAGGTTGTTGGGAATAAAGGGCCATTGTGCCTTTTATATGAGCACGGGTGTGAACACACCCTTAGCACATTGTACTTTCATACATATATCTATCTAAAAACCTAAAGTGGTACACTCGTCATTGTACCGGAAAAACGTGTTCACTCTCTACTCTGCTCTCTCGCACTCTCTCTGTCTCTCTCACTGCACATAAGGTCTGTCTAGCTCGATCTCCGTGCCTAACCTTTCCCTACATTTTCAAAACTAATTTTACATGGTACTCGTGCTCCTTTGGATCTTTTGAGAATATCAAGATATCATCCAAGTATATAACTACAGAATCATCTAGATGCTCTCAGAAGATATCATTCATCATATGTTGAAACACTGCAGGAGTATTGGTGAGACCGAATGGCATAATAACATACTCGAAGTGACCATACCTTGTGTGGAAGGCTGTCTTCCATTCGTCTCCTTCTCTCTGATCTGTACAAGATTGTAAGCTCCTCATAGATCAATCTTTCTTAAGATCTTGGCTTTTCCAAGGCGTTCCAAGAGCTTTGGTATTAATGGCAAAGGGTATTGATTCTTGACTGTTGTCTTGTTGAGTCCTCGGTAATCCATACTGTCACAAGACTGTGACAACTATTATCTTTTTGTTGATTTCTTTATTACATATTTTATTTGGTTTTTCTTTTTGGAAGGATCCTTCTTGAAATTTAAACGCCTGAGTTGCATGGCCAGTATGTGAAACGGACAGGAATGTCTAGTGAGTCAAGACTGGACAGTTAAGGTCCAGTACAAGTCTGGAAGAGACTGATGGCACTGTAGATTGACAAGCCTGGAAGAGACTTGTGAAAGTGTATATGGACAAGTGTGTTGAAGAACTAGCCTGGAAGAGACTAGCTCAAAGTGAAGATGGACAAATCTTGAAGAGATTAGTCCATGTGGGGTCATCAGTGGAAATTCAGGATGCAATGGAAGCAACTCCTAAAATTTAGGGAGTTACTATTTTTGGACCTCAGAATTTGTTCGCGTCATCATCTTCGTTTTTGCACGAGGATCAATCTTCTGGTCTGTGCCGAGGTCAAATTCTGCACCGAGGATGGAGAATTTTAGACCGGAAGGTTGTAACGGGAAATATCTTCCAGTGTTGCCACTTGGCACAAAGTTGTGCACTTGCCTCTTTAAAGAGGGCTGGCGTGCAGTTTTTGGGCAAAAAGGGGCTCATTTGTGAAAAACAGCTGCAGATGGAGAGCTCTTGAGAGCTGGCCTACCTTGTCTATGATGCACAGAGGGCTGGGCTTGCTTCCTACTCTCTCTCTCTCTCTCTCCCTGACAGTATGGTTATGCTGCAGAATCAAGGGCCTTTCTTCTGATTCAGGTACAACTGTGTGGAATATACTGTTTTTGCATGAGGCAAGAGCCTCTTTTCTCCAGGAATAGGAGCAGTTGTTTGCTTCCCACAAGCAGGAATAGGTGAGGGTGGTAACCTCACCAAGCAAGTGCCTGAAACAGCACTAAACCAGTACTGATTCTGGACTGTTCAGAGGTTATTTCAGAGCCCAATTGTTTTCAGAATCAAGGGGCTCTTGGCACTGATGATGTAGGACAGTACAGGGATCAATATGAGCTAAAAACAGGTTTCACAACAGGTCTGAACCAGTAGTTACTGTGGGCTGAACAGTACAGGGAATAGTATGAGTTGAAAACAGGTCTCAGAACAGGTCTGAGCCAGTAATTATAGCAGTCTGAAATGGTCAAATCTGCACTCCAACCAGAAGTTTCAGACTTGGGCAGAGTTTCCCCTCTTGGTCAACTTGATTTGGGTTAGTAATTGTACTGTTATGCTGCCAAATTTCACCTAGAATAGGTGAAAGACAGCCCATTGTACTTTCTCTCTTTAAAAATAAAGAAATACCGCAAGGGGCGTGACTTAGGGGTCAACAGGGTGTCTGTGTGGCAACAGGAGCATTCTAGCTTCCTGTATTTCTTCTTGATTCTGTGTCTTTTAAGTTCAGGTAAAGTGGGCGACTGTGAATTGGGTGAAAGCATTTAAATATTTTGGTTGTACACTACCGCCCTTTCTAGTGAACAGGCCGGTTTCACATATACATTCGAAGTGACCCGTCTTTCTTCTTCATGAATAGAATTGGGGCTCCAATAGGAGACTTCGAGTGCCCAATGAACCCCTTTGCTAAGTTCTCATCAATATTCTTGCGTAGTTCAACTAGTTTATCAAGGGATAACTTGTAGATGGGTCCAAACGGTGGTTGAGCCTCCTCATGGAGTTCTATAGCACAATCATATGGTTGGTGTTCGGGTAAGAGATTTGCATTCTTTTTTTCAAAGACATCTTGGAATTCTTGATACTGGCATGGTAGCTTGGTTGACTCATCCTTACTAGATTCTTGAGTTGGTATATAATATATCATGTAGGTTGGGTCTTGCCTTACTGTGTGCATAAAGGCTTTGGCTCCTAGATGTACTGACTTTCCTTGATTTTTACAACATGTAATCTTTTGCTTAACCCAATCAATTTTTGGGTTGTGTTTCTTTAGCCAAGGCATCCAAGGATGATTGGATTTGTGGGACTGGATATGACATTAAAGCATACACGAGATTTATGATCGCTAAGAGTTACCATGAGCGATCGGGTTTCCTTGGTAATATCTCCAGATGCTAGAGGTCTTTCATCCATGACCTCAACTGGTGCAGGATTGGTCTTTTGGAGTATTGGAATTTGGTATTTATTCACAAAGCCATTATGAATGAAACATATAAAGTTCTCGGAGTCGACCAGGGCTTTGAGGAAAAGGGTATTTCTCAGCAGGATCATTTGGACTGTGACAAGGAAAGTTTTCATAGTTGTGCTTGGGATTGAGAGACCCTTTCTTATATCAAGATCCGGTTTTGCGGTCTCATTTACAACGGGACATTCTCGTTTTCCTGCTTGAGCATGGTTGCAAGAACTTTTGTTGTTATTTGGGCAATTTAGGGCGATGTGTCCAAGGTTTCCACAAGATATGCATAGATTATCTATTTCATCGGTTCGGGCTTGGTTTCTTCTCTAATTGGGATTAGGTTTCATTGGCGAGGCCTTAATTTTTCGTACTTTTCTTGCTTCCTCTCGAACAATCTATTATCACACTGGATGGCTTGCATGATATAATTGTTGAGTGTTTTTACCTTAGGCATAGTGAGCATGAGGTCCTCGATGTCATCTCGAAGACCCCATCTAAATTGACTGATAAAATACTCCTCATGCCAAGTGAGGTCACAAATTAATTGCCTAAATTCAGATGCATAAGCAGAGGCGGTTACCTTGTCGTAGCTTTCGAAGTTTTGTTTTTGCTACTCTACTAGTGTCTGCATCTCCAAATGTAAAAGCGAGCTTGCAAAGAAATGCCTCATAGTTATGAAGTATTGGCATATTCTTTTCTAAGATTGGGGTGAATCATGATAAAGCTTGACTATAAAGCAAAGTCCCAATGAATCCCACCTTGGAAGCATCATCTGGATACCTATTCGGTTGCATGCGGGTATAGAGCTTTACTTGTTGCAGGAATCTCCTGGACTTCGAACGGTCACCATTGAACTTCTTTGGCATGCTGATCTTGGGTTCTCTTGTTGGGGGTTGATGAACACGCGCAATCATCTGATCACTTCCTCTATTGTTCTGCAAGTCTTGGATTTGGTCTTCCATCTCTTGAAGCGTAGGGCCCAGATGCATAGGGTGTTCTATTTGAAGTTATGCTTGTCGTTCATTCAAGTCTTGAATTTGTTGTTGGAGGTTTTGAAGGGAGGCCATGATTCTTTCAAGGGTCGCCTCCATAGTGCTGAGTAGGGTTAGAAAGTAGTCTTGCCAAACATTTAGGGACCACTCGACTGTGCTCGAGAGACTAGACTAGATGCAAGGTCTGTTACAAGAATTTTGATTACAAGATAATCCCACGTAGGGGCACAATATACAATGATAACTTAACAAGATACGAAAATCCCACAACTTGGGACCATAGGTGTAGATAATAAGACTCGATAGGATATGAAAGATCCCACAATCTGGGACCATAGGTATGGATACAAGATATTAGAATTACAAGATCTTCCTCGACAGGGATGAACAAGATACAAGACAATACTAGACAAGATCTCGTACTACGAGATTACAAGGTGACAAGATAACGGGAGTATAATGAAAGACAAAACAATACTAGATACCATGACTAGACAAGAACTAGAACTGGAACTTGAATTTACTTACTTGGAGGTCTCGACTCCTTGAGCTCCCAACACTGACATTTGCAAGATTAAGGAGCTCTATGGTGAGCCTCTCCTTTTATAGGTGTTGGAGGGCAGCTAAAGATATTCTGGAATGACATCATGGATGATGTAGGCGATGACATGACATATCTTGTAGAAGGTTCTATAATGACATGGCAAGGGTGGGTTTGTATGGTTGGTTCGAGGATGTCCTATTAAGGGTGCATTTGCATGCGGTGTGAATTCATATGGCATGAGCAAGAATCAATTTGTACACTTGATCATGGCATGTTGGTGACACTTCAAAAGATCCGTAACTGTGGAGTAAACCCCCTCAAATTGACCATCATTTTGTGGATGGAAGGATAAAGAGAATTTCAACGAAGTGTTTATGTTCTCAAACATTCCCTTTCAAAATAAATTGGTCATCCTTATGTCTCGACCATTGATAATTGACTTTGGTATGCCATGGTACCTAAATACATGTTGCATAAAAATACATACCATATGTTCAACCTTTACCTTCTTTCTCACAGGAAAAAAATGGGCTTGCTTATTGATTTTGAAACTTATAGTCCATATCTCATTATTCATTTGTCAGATATGCTCAATGATCAACCCTTGTAAGGTGTCACCAATGATCCATGGTGCTCTAAGTTGTAAGGTCCCTATTATGAGAAGAAGCCATGTGTAAGCACGGACATTGGGTGGGTCTGGACTTATATGTGAAATGAGGTCTATATGACTGGATGGCCAAAAGGTGACCTTTGTGGATCTAGCCTTTGGGTTAGATAGAGTAGTTATACTGGTAGCAACTCGAGACACAATGCATCGAGTTATAGGGTGTGGGAGTTATTAGGGGTCCCTATCTTGGGGTCCGAGGGCTATGGAAGTGGTCAACTAGGGAATATTCCCTGACTGACTAGGGAAGGTTCTGAATATGGTCAGATATGTCGACGAAGCTATCTTTCCGGACTATAAAAGGAAGACCCCTCTAAAGCCGTTGCCAATCTATCTTTCACCCAGTCAAAGTTCTTTCAGCTATCCTAAACTCTTTGGCTATCATCTGTTTGGATCGCCTTCTAAGCTTCACAATGGAAGCGCACGGGTGGACAGAGCCATCTTTGTATTAGTTTGTTTGAAATTAAAGTCTTTGTTTTTCTCATTTTTGTTGTGTGTTCTCTACTTTTTGCTCAGATTCTATTTGTTGTGCTGTGAAATTTCTACATGGATCAGAGTCTAGGGGGCTTTGAGGAGTAAAGAGTACGCGAGAGGCAAGGGCTTCAACAACGAAGAGGAGAAATGTCGTTTGTTGCATCAAATAGCGGTGTTGGCATATCAGGTGGTGGTGTTGTTGTACCTGGCAATTCAAACACTAAGGATTTGTCCACCAACCTTCAATAAATGTGAGTGAGATGGTATTTTCTATAATTTGTGAAAGTTTAAAATCGCAACTATCCTTGATTCTTATGAGCTTTTGGAGACGGTGTTGGGGACCGACCTAGAACCATAACCCATCTGCGACCTATCAAATTCGAGTGTTATGATTCTTTCAAATATCTTACTCTGAGCTTGGAAATGAAGGAACGCAGATCCATTGTGTGTATCTTAGTTACAAGTTGCTATGACAATGTTTTGACCTTGATTCAGTACACAACCAAGGCATTAGAGGCTTGGAACGTACTGAGGAGTTAGTATGAAATGGAAAATCAAATAAGGATTTAAAACTTGGAGAATCAACTAGTAGCAAAGAAGTTTATTGAAGGAGAGACAGTTGAAGCATTTATCACTTGGATCAAGAATTTGCGCGACCAAATAGCTGCCACTTGGATATAAAAGACTAGTGATGAGCTAGCTTGGAGGTGTCTTCGGATTTGCCTACCAAAGTTTGATGGATTGGTAACTGCCCTAAACACTTAGGTGAGACCCCAACCTCTGACGTTTGAGGAATTTTGTGCACTACAAATAGAGGAGGTGAAACCAGCTTTCCTTCTCGGATAGGGTGGTAAATAACATGATTAAGTACTATTTATAGCAATTAAAAAATTCACAAAACTGAAATGCACACTTTACTTTATAATCTTGGATATTGGACACCCTGTTGGCCCCAAAATTGGCTCCCCTTTGTTGGGATAATGGCCTGTTTTCACCTCCGTGTATAGTACACACACATTATTTAGTTGTACATGTGAATGCACCCTTACGTGTCCTAAGTATAAATATATTTTATTTTTTGTGTATCAACACATTGTTGGTATACTCAAATCTAATCATACTTTCACACTCTCTCTCGCTGTCACTATTACTCCTCAAATTGCTGCACATCCCCAGTTGAGCTCCAACAACTGGTATCAGAGTCATGGTTTGTGGACGCTTCCTGAGTTGGTAGACATAGCTGATAGGCGATACGCAATCAACAAATAAAGAAGACCAGCAGCCAAGTAGAAGATGAGCAGAAGCAGATGTGTGGCGTGATTACGCTGCAAACTAGCATCGACGGGGCAGTGGGCGCCAGCTGTAGAGCACGTGGGCACCAGACGTGATACTCCAGCGGCCAGCGCGATCAACACGCTAGCGGATAGGGAACGCCAAGTCGCTCACATCTAGGTGCCACACGACAAGTCAGGCTCGCTCGCAACCAGGCGCCACGTAACAAGCAGGTGGTGTCACGCGACCTGTCTAACGGGTCAGCGAAAAACCACCAACAAAACACCACAAGCGTCATTTCGTCTTTTTTTTAAGAGGTCAAAAACTTCATTTTCTTTCAAATCTCTTTTGAATTCCTTTCCTTTGATTGGGGTTCACACGTGGATGCGCGGGTCATAGATCTGGGCAAATTTAGCCCAAAAATTGGGGCTTTTCCTAGTTTTGATCTCTTCCATGCTTGATAGTGACATTCACGTCAGAAATTGTAGACATTGCGTGTGGTGGCCTCAATTAAATTGGGGATTTTACCAAATTTGTCAGAATTTCGCTCTTTTGAGTAAAATTTCTTGACATTGGATCCCAGAAAATTGGGGCTTTTCATGTATTGGTAAAATTTTGCTTAGCTAGGTCAGATTGGCTAACATTTATGCACTTTTGGACCTGAAATTTTGGGGGTTTGTGGAGAATTTGGTAAATTTCTGCATTTTTTACCCGTGTGGTGATTGGTTCATGTACAAACAATAGAGATTTATTGCTGTTTGAGGAAGAACAATAGTGTGTTTGCTGGTTCAGCTTGTACTTTTACAGTCTAGGGCATTTACTCTTGTGTTCATGATAAAACGACTGCAACTTCTTCCAGTTCAGACATCAAGAGTTTGATGGAAATCAAACAGTTTGATGGTCATGGCTTTGACGTTTGGAAAGACGGTATGCATGGCATATTGTTCCTAAAGGATTGGGAGGATGCTTTGTAGGAAGATAAACTTGCACAAATCTTTGATGCAGATTGGGCCAGAAAACAAAAAGGGTGTGGCTTGCATTATGATGGGTGTCACTGATGATATCTTGATAGGCATCAAGGGTTTAGATACAGGTTATGCAATATGGGAGAAGCTGAAAACTACCTATGAGATCACCACACCTGTTAATTAGGTGCATTTAATGCGCAAGTTGGTGAATATGCGACTGGATGAGTCAAAGTCTGCAGCTGAGCACTTGAGTGCATTTACTGGCATTTTAAATCAGCTCAAAGATGTAAATTTGGATTTTGATGATAAGTTGAGTGTGATCTTTTTGATCATGACACTGCCTGATTCTTAGGAGACCTTGGTGATTTCTCTCTGCAATAACCCAAATCTCTCATATGATGGGGTGAGGGGTTCAATCTTAAATGAAGAAATTAGACGTATGTCTTGTGAAGAAGGCAACAACTCAGCTTATAATGTAAGAGGTAGGGACTAAAGTCCAAAAGAAAAATGCAAATGCAGGACAGAGAAACATGAGGAAGAGCAAAGGAAAGAAAAAGAGTGGCATTACTTGCTATCTCGCTGGTTGGAAGGGCTACAAGAAGCTTGATTGTAGGTATTACAAGAACAAACAAGAGAGAAAGAAGAATGCAAGAGACAAAAAGGAGGAGGAGGATAAGACAGATGCATCTGAGGCAGCCAAAGGCAAGGAAAAGGCCAATGTGGCCTCCAGGATAGAGGAGCTTTCGGATACAGAGGCTGATGTATTATGTGCAGTTGATTACGATGCCCTTGTATGTCACATGCAAGATATGTAGATTACCAAGGCTGATGTGATTGATGCACTTTTGTTAGTTGATGATGGTGTCACTCAGACTTGGATTGTAGACTTTGGTGCCTATTTCCATGTAACTCCTTGCTTGGAGCGTTTTGCTATGTTCAATGCAATTAGTTATGGAAAGGTGTATTTTGGAGATAACCATGCTTGCAGCATCGATGGGATTGGCATTATACACTTGTCTTTAGACAGTGGGCGAGAGCTTGTGTTGAAAGATGTTAGATATGTGCCTGGCATTAAAAAGAGTTTACTATCTGTTGGTCAGCTTGACTTGCATGGTTACACTATACTATTTGGCGGTGGTTTGTGGAAAGTGAAAAGGGCTTCCATGCTGATTGCAAAATGAACCAAGAAGGACACTTTGTATTGTTTGCACTGTAAAGCCTTGAATGGCAAGTTTCTTGCAGTTGCTGAAATTGGATGTCATTTGGAGTTATGACATAAGAGATTAGGCCATATGAGCTAGAAAGGACTTGATGTCCTTATCTCTTTGAAGAGGGTTGATGCAAAAGGCTCTAAACTTGACTTTTGTAACGAGTGCCAATTTGGACTCGGACCTTTGAGAATTAGACTCACTAACCAGAACTGGAAAGCTGACAGATCCTGCACTCCCCAAGTAGCAAATGAGATATTTCACTCTGAAATATTACTTCTTATACTCAATGCGTAGAGACAAAAGTTAGCTTCGACCCTAGTTATAGAACACTTAATTTGGACCAACGGATCAAAAGTTTTGGCCATTTTAGTGACAAGTGGTCACTGTAGACAGCATTGGGACTGGTTGATAGGGTACACGGTTTTGATCCAAAGCAACCACATACCTCTTCCAAAGTTGTTATTTCAGTAAATTTGATATATCTAAGTGTTATTAGCTTTGTGTGGAGCTATCCCCCAATGTCTTGGACTTAGTGCATTCTGATGTATGTAGTATGCATGTGAAATTGTTGGGTGGTGCTGCATATTTTATCTCCTTTATTGATGATTGTTCCAAAAAGATTTGGGTATACTTGTTGAAAAAGAAAAGTGAAGTGTTTGCTGTTTTTAAAACTTTTCATGCATTTGTGACCACTCAGACAGGTAGAAAGCTGAAATGCTTGAGAACTGATAATAGGGGTGAGCTCACATCTACTGAATTTAAGTCCTTTTGTGACTTGCATAGAAACAAGAGGGAGCTTACAACTCCTTACAACCCTTTTTGAAATGGGGAGGCTGAAAGATATAATAGGACTTTATGTGAAAGAGTGCGGTGCATGCTGTCCGTTGCTAATCTCCCTTATGAATTTTGGGGAGAGGCACTCAAAACCGAGATTCACATTTGTAACCGCTCTCCAAACAGATCTTTAAATAATGGCATCCCTGAGGAGGTTTGGTTTGGCAAATCGGCCTCATATGACCATTCACACATATTGGCTGTGATGCTTTTATGCATGTTCAACATGAGCTGAGGAACAAACTTGACCCAAAATCCATCAAAGGCATTTTTATGGGCTATGGTAATGAGGGTGAATTCGGCTATAGAGTGTGATTATCTCAGTCCAAGAAAATTATTCGCAGCCATAATGTTGTGTTTAATGAGGCAAAATTGCTGAAAGGTACTTTAGCCTCTAATGAAGATATGAAAAAGGTCAAATTTCAGAATTTGCAGCCACCTATTACTTCAGATGACGAGCCTCATGGTGCTATACCACAGGCGGAAACTGATGATTAGTCGGTTATTTTTGAGCGAGATGATGATGGACAGCAAACCTTGTATGCCAAAAGGTCAAATTTGATAGACAGAAGGCACCAGGGTTATTGCAACCATTGCCTATTCCAAAAAGGCCATGGGAAAGTATTGCCATGGATTTCATTTTTGATCTTTCAAAAACTTCTTCAGGGAATGATGGAATCTGAACTATCATTTGCAAATTCAACAAATAGGCACATTTTATTCTTGTAAGAAAAAATGTTAAGTCAGAACACATGGTAAAGATATTTATGCTTAATATCTTCAAGTACCATGGAATGCCATTGTCAATTGTCAGTGATAGAGACCCAAGAATGACTAGCTTGTTTTGGAAGGCATTGTTTGAAAACATGGGCACTACGCTGAAATTTTCATATTCTTTCCATCCACAAATTGATGGACAGTCTGAAGAAGCAAATTCGACTGTTTTAGATCTATTGAAATGTTATGTTTCAGATCATAAGACTTCTTGGGAACACTACTTGCCATTGGTTGAGTATGCATACAATAATACAGTGGACTCATCTATTGGCAAAGCATCTTTTGAGAAGGTGGAAAGAAAGTGCCTCCCATTTTGAAGACAAAAGATAACATTTTTGAAGCAGATCGTTATGTAAAAGATTGGGAAGAAGCATATAAAAAGGTGAAGTATGCCTTAGAAAAGTCACAAGCTAAACAGAAAAGAGTTGCTGATAGTCATCGTCGGGAACTCTTGTTAAAAAAGCATGATTGGGTCTTATTGCGTTTTGAAAAGGCACATTTGAGAAAACAAAAGGGCAAGGAACGTTTGTTTCCAAAGCTGAGTATATGTTACTATGGCCCTTTTCAAGTCTCAGAGAAGATCAATGACATGGCATATAGGCTGAAATTGCCAGAGAATTAGAGAATTCATAATGCCTTCCATGTGAGCCTATTGAGACCTTTTATTGGTGGTGAAGTACCGGAAGATATGGTTCAAGAGGAACAACTTGAAGTAGAGGAATTAGATGAGATTCTAGTTCTTGAGCTGATCGTGGCACATAAGGATAGGAAAGTAAAAGCTAGAGTTATAAGAAGATTTTTGGTGAAGTTCAAGAACTATTCACCAATGGATGCCAAATGGATGGAAGAGGCCGAATTAGCAGATTTGTCTCAGTTATTGCAACTTTACCGAGAAGCTTTCTTGTTGGAACTTACAATGACTTAGAATGCTTTTTGAAGCAATTTACATTCTCTATTGTATAGTTAAATACTGCATGTCATTGAATAATGAACAATGCATGGTTTACACTTAGCATTAACATGTGTATCATTGAATGAAATCCCAGTGCTTTGAAGTTGTATTTGCTACACTTCAGTTGAATGATTATACATGTTGTGACACTAATAGTTCGGGGAAATGTGCTATCGCCCTATGTTGTATCCGGAAACATGTATATTAGAAAGGCTCTTAGTAACATGAGACTTAAACTTGCAATGGCACATGTTATTATCATCCTGTGTCATCCGTTAGCATGTGTGGCATGGAATCAAGGTCGCTTGCTTCTTTCAAGAGGGGGGTGTGTCACTAGATGGTGATACTTTTTGCAATTGCTTTCCTTATTTACTTATATTAATATTTTCTTTTTCTTTTCTTTAGTTGCTTTTTCTTTTTCTTTTCTTTAGGCCGGGATCTTTGCATAGCCAGAAGAGGCAGTCATTGGGACAAATTGGATTAATGGTTTATTTGAGCTTTGGGACCGGTTCCATATTGAATGGGCAGTGAAGAATAGATTGCCAGTGGCTTGGGATTGTATGCTTAGCCACTGGAGTTAGTGCATGACAATGAACTTGGCCAAGACCGAAGATGCACATGTCAGAATGCTCACGGAATAAAAGTCACCGTAACTGAGCCACATTACACTTTTTGATGTGGTTGCAATGATAAAAGTTGCTCAAAACAACTTGAAGAATGCAAGGGTCACCATCCCTAAAATTTAGGGAGTTACTATTTTTGGAACCGAGAATCTGTTCGCGTCATATCTTCGTTTTTACACGAGGATTAATTCTCTAGTCTATGCCGAGGTCAAAATTTGCACCGATCATGGAGAATTTTAGACCGGAAGGTTTAAACGGGAAAATTGTTACATGTATGCCATGTGTCACAATTTGGGCACAAACTCCCAAAAGAGAGAGAGAGCATTTAAAAAAAAAAGGTAATAGACAGGGGGCAGATTTGAGCGTGAAGTTTTCAAGGGCTGAGGGTAGATTGCTGCAAATACATCAACTATGGAGAGTACTTCGTCGTCTCTGACTCATGTACGGAGGTAGAGCTTGCTCCCTTTGGTCAACTCTCTCTCTATTCTCAGAGGAAATGCTCTGCATGATGGGGTGATTCCATCGAATGTACAGTTCTATGTTTTCTTTGCACTCTGCTGAGGCAAGAGCCTCATTATCCAGGTTCAGGAGCAGTTGATTGCTTCTCCAATGAGGAAACTAAAAAAAGTGATGACCTGTCACAACTCTTTAGAAATAGAATTTGTATCATTTTTCATTAATTTGTCTATATAATGATTTATTAAATTTGTTTCCTTTGCACTAATTAGATATAAAGAAAAGTGCATTGGAGCTGGCCACTGATGAGTGGTCACAGGTTATGGTGGACCCACGTGGTGGGTTAGAGAAAAGATAGTTTACACTTCCATCTATATGGCCCGATTGGGCACCTGTGACCAGAACTCACGCATATCAGGGTTAGACTCGCATACAAAAAGGATTGATGCCTTGAAGTGTGGGCTGGATCCGCCAGAACAGACAGTTACAATCAACAAGATGGCATGATCATGAAATGCTTGTACAATGAGCATGTGTGGACTGAAAGCTTGAAATGCACATTTCTTTGCATAGGAAAGTCTCATGAAGATTCTGATACCGTTTTTGCTATGTACACGGAAAAAGCTTTCATATGACACCCATATTGGGGGGTCCCTAAGTTTTAGGAGCCTCGAATTAGCCTAAAAATGCTAGTCCTAAAAAATAGGGATGTCATTCTAAAAATAGTAAGTTCTGTACTCTGACTGTGCTTACTAAATTTGGTTGTTTCTATTCTTGACAGTATTCAGCCCAAAAAGGAAGGCCATAGAGAAGAGACAAGTGTCAAGACACTTGTCGCACAAGTTTCCAAGTGTACCACCACTTGTCACATCTCATGACATGTGGCTGGACACTTGTCTTGTGCTACTCCACTTTTCCCTTTTGTACTAGCTCTTTCTTCTCCTATAAATAAGAGCTCGTTTTTCTTCATTCAGCATCATTTTTCTTTGCTATAAACTCATGTACAGCACCCACAGATAGCCAGAAACTGGCCCCATCCATTCCCATCATCATTCCCCACTTCTCCATTATCAAATTCCTTCATATTCCCTATTCTATCACTGTTGTTTTACAGGACAGCAAGCCTGTAAATTCATTACAGCACCTCCTTCTCAAGCTTTTTCTTTCATTTTAGCAATAAGAAGCAAGCCCTATCCATGTACTATTGTTCAACGATGGAGAAAGGCTGATTTCCCCTCTTTCTTCTCTCATACTGTAAAGAAATCAGTTATTATCATTGCATAATAGATAATGCATGTGTGTTTGTACATCTTTGCATGATCTTGTGAGAGTGAGAATTGCTTCTCCTCACTCTCAGGTTGATTGTAATTGAGCTCTTCCCTAAGGGACTTGGGTTGAGCAGAAATACATTCCTTCGGGGGGGGGTTGCCCATCTTCAACCCTCAATCTTGTCTCCATTACTTTTACATTTTCATGGCTGTAATTTTGTGAGTAATTTTCATTTTCAGCTTTAAGTGTTCATTCTCTTTTATATTAAATCTCGAAAACAAGCGAATATCATAATTGGTAAGCATACTACGCTGTTCGGGGCGTTTACAGTGGTATCAGAGCTTTGGCTCGGTCCTCACCCCAACACTGGTAGTGCTTACAATTATAAGTTTGTTTGTTTTCAGCCCTTGCATTGAGTGCTTGAGCATATGTTTTTTTCTTAAGAGTCTCAATGGATCAGTCGAGTGCTATCCTTCAAGCCATTCAAAGTCTTTAGAGAGGAGAATCAGGAAATTCATGAGCAACTTCTCAAACTAGAAAAAGTTGAGAATCCCAAAGAATTCAAGGAAAGAAGCCCATCTGCTTCAAGGAGACAAAGCCATACCAATGAAAGGAGCCAATTAAGAAGTCCAAGTACTTCTAAGAGGCAGTCCCATTCTACTTCAAGACAAAGAAAGAGATCGCGTTGAAGCTCATCCTTTTCTTCAAAGTTATCTGGCGCCTACTCTAATGGACCCTCTTCTAAGGATGAAGAGTCACACCCTTCTAGTGGAAGACCTCATCATTGTCAAAGGCGTCGACATTCTTCACCCTCGTCTCCATCTTCATCCCCATCAAGCACTTCATCATCTTCAACCTCAAGATCCGGGCATGGACGAAGGTATAAGAAGAAGACGAAGACTAAGTCACTATCTCAACTTGAAAAGAAGATCAAGTTCAGTATGTATGATGGTTCCCGAAATCCTGATCTTCTTCTGAAGTTTATTCGTCAATTTCAAATTTTGTATGGTCGTGACAAGTATAAAGAAAAAGAAAAGATTAAGTTTGCAGCTTTACATTTGACGGACTTAGCCCATACTTAGTGGACGGGGTTGGAATATGATCATGCTGCCCCAAAATCATGGCGGTCCTTTGTTCGCATGATACAAAGCCAATTTCTTCATGTTTATTTCAAAAGAGATGTAAAAATGGAATGGGATTGGCTTTGGCAAAGGAAAAATGAGTCACTTGGTGACTATACCAAGAGATTTTGGGAGCTACTTTTGAAGGTCCAACATTTCAAGAAGATCAGCAATTCGGAAAAGCTTAGGAAGTTTCAAGGAGGTTTGCATTTTAAACTTCGTACTGCTCTTAATCATTATCATTGTTCTAGTCTCAAGGAACTCATTGACCATGCTGAGACATCGAAAATGGAGCACAATGGCAACAAATCATTCCAAAAGAATGATAAGAAGAGATAGCTGATCAGGAGTATTTAGCCCTAAATGAAGGACAAAAACAACGGCAAAAGCAGCCATGAAATCAAAAGAAGATGAAGCCCTATACACCTCCTAATGCTCCTCAATTTCGCTCCAATCTATACCCACAAGCAAAGCAACTTTCCGAAGAAGAAAAGCAGCGCTTCATGAAAGAAGGGAAGTGCTTTAAATGTGGACAAACAAGCCACATAGCGAAGCAATGCCCAAACAAAGGACAAAGCAAGGTTTCTGACAACACGCCTAAGTCGCCAGTGAAAATCAATGTTATCAGTGATGTAGTTGCAAACACAACTCACACTCCAGAGATGCACAAATTATTAAAAGCTTGGGACAGTTGCAAGGTAAGCAAGCACTATTCTTGATAGATCTTGGGGCGAATGAAAATATCATTTCCTTGCAATTAGCTAAAGAGCTTGGATTAAAGAATGAAGAGATGGACACTTTGGTAGAAGTTCGCCAAGCTTTAAATGCCGATGAAGATGACACAGTGAAGACTATGACACCCTACATTGGCAAGCTCAAGTTTCAAATTCAAGGCTACAGTGACGAAGATACCTTCTGTATCAGAGACCTTGATGGTTGCGATGTGATTCTTGGCATGCCCTGGAATCATAGAGTAGATTCAACCATCTTCTCTCAGAAAAAGAAGGTAGAACTCACCAACAAAGGCAAGAAGTACGAGATCCAAGCTAGAGTTTCTAGAGGCACCATACCTATGGTAAGCCATATGCAAGTCTCTAGAGCAATTAAGGATTGTGTTCAATGTTGTTTGCTTTATGTCACTGATGTAAAAGATAATATGAATGTTGAAAACCAAGAGCGACTTCAGCTCTTGGAAAAGTATAAAGATTGTTTTTCGGAAAATCTTCCTTATCAGCTTTCCCCGGAAAGGCCAGAAGACCATCATATTGATATTATTCCGGGCGGTTCTCCTCCTAATATAGCACCATACCATGTGAGCCGTCCTCAACAAGAAGAAATCAAAAAGCAAGTCGAAGACCTACTCAACCGTGGGCTAATTAGGCCAAGTAGCTTACCATTTTGTTCACCGGTTCTTCTTTAAAAGAACGATGGTACATTCAGGATGTGCATTGATTATCGAGCCCTCAACAAAATCACTGTGAAGAATCGGTTTCCTATTCTCAGAATTGACGACATTTTGGATCGTCTAGGAGGCTCAAAGGTTTTCAGCCGCATTGATCTAAAGAGTGGTTATCATCAAATTAGGGTAATACCACAAGATGTACACAAAATTGCCTTCCGTACTTCATACGGTCTTTATGAATTCTTGGTGGTTCCTTTCGGATTGACCAATGCACCAGCCACCTTTAATCGAATGATGGAGCGCATCTTTAGAGAGCATCGACAATATGTCGGTACTTTCTTTGATGATATTCTTGTCTTTAGCAAGAATGAAGAGGAGCATCATCAGCACTTGGAGATTGTTTTACAATTACTTCAACAAAATCAACTCTTGGTAAATGGTAAAAAGAGTGAAATTTTCATGCATAAAATAAATTACCTTGGGCATGTCATCTCTTTTGAAGGGATTCAGATGGATCCTGTAAAGATCAAGATAATCCAAGAATGGCCTCATCTTCATGATGTACATGAGATGCGATCGTTTCTTGGCTTATGCTCTTATTACCTCCGCTTCATCAAGCATTTTGTACATATGGCTTCTCCACTTCATGACCTTACAAAGAAGAAGATCTCTTTCCGATGGAAGGAAAAAGAGAAGACGGCCTTCACAAGGTTGAAAACAGCTCTTACTTCTGGACCTGTTCTTATCATTCCAGATTTGGTAAAACCATTTGTGGTGGAAGTAGATGCTTGCAGTGATTGTATTGGTGCAGTGCTAAATTAAGAAGGCCATGCTGTAGCCTTTGAAAGCCGCCGTCTAAATGATGTGGAGAAAAGGTATGACATTTATGAAAAGGAGCTCTTAGCAGTGGTTCATTCTTTGAAGATATGGAAACATTATCTTTTAGGCAATGAATTCCTTATTAAAATTGATCATCAGAGCTTGAAGTATTCAAGACTCAAAAGCATTTGCAGGAGAAACATGCAAGATGGGAAAATTTCTTGTCTATGTTTCATTTTAAAATTATGTACCCTCCAAGGAAACAAAATGTAGTTGCTGATGCACTTTCTAGAGTGCCTCGCATTGCAACTATTACAGTGGCTCATCATGAAGATTTTCAAACGATGAAGAATACTTATGATGAAGGTACTAATTTTGCAGCAATTTGGTCAAATTTACAGCAAGGAGGTTCTCATTCAGATTATTCCAACAAAGACGGTTATCTTCTCATGAACAATCGCCTTTGTGTCACTCTTCCTGTTCGATAAAAGGTGCTTAAAGAAAGTCATGAATCCCCTTATGCAGGGCATAGAGGAAGGGCAGTCACTCTAAGTGCAATTGAGCGCTACTTTTATTGGCCAACATTACGAAGAGATACACATAACTTCATTGAGGCTTGTCTAGTATGCCAAAAATCCAAGTATGATAGGCAAAAGACTCCAGGATTGTTGCAACCTCTTCCAGTGCCCAAAGATCCATGGGAATCTATCACAATGGATTTCATCTCAGGTATTCCAAGAACACCTCAAGGTCATGATATGATTTGGGTCATAATTGATCGATTCAGCAAGCAATCACATTTTATTCCATGTCATAAAACATTGAAATCCGCACAAGCTGCAAGACTTTTCATTCAACATATCTTCAGATTACATGGTATGCCTTCTGAGATCATTTCAAATAGAGACTCCAAATTCACAAGTAACTTTTGGCGTGCTTTATTTGAAAATTTGGGAACCACTTTAAAGTTCTCCTTAGCTTTTCATCCTCAAACTGACGGCCAAACAGAGGTGATGAATCTCACTCTTTTGGATATGTTGAAAGCTTATGTTAGTGAACATAAGTCACAATGGAAGAAATATCTTCCATTATTGGAGTTTGGTTACAACAATACAGTGCATTCATCCACAGGGAAAGCTCCAAATGAAATAGTACAGGGTAAAGTGATTTCTCCTCCAAGTATTCGCACTAAAGATAAGATTTTTGCTGCTGATGAGTTTGCTTCAGATTTGAAAACCGCAATAGATCAAGTTCGAGCCACTATCAAAGTTGCCCTAGAGCAACAAAAGAAGCAAGCAGATAAACGAAGAAGACGTTTGGCTTTTGAAAAAGGTCTATATGTTTTGCTAAAGTTTGATAAAAGCAAGCTCAAACAAGATTCCGGTCAAAATTCATCTTTTCCAAAGCTCTCCAGTAGATACTTTGGACCCTTCAAAGTGATTGAGAAAATAAATAAAGTTTCTTATCGACTTGAGCTTCCTGCTCATTGGAAAATACACAATGCTTTTCATGTAAGTTTGCTAAAACCTCACATAGGACCAGAACAAAAGGAACCCATTACTGAAGATCCCCCAGAAGTTGAAGAAACAGAGCAACTCTTGGAACCTGAACAGATTTTGTTTCACAAGGATCGAACCACGAGAAGTGGCCTTGTGACACGAAAATTCTTACTAAAATTCAAGAATCTACTCACAATAGATGCACAGTGGGTAGATGAAAAATTCATGAAGGATTACCCAGACATTCTTCAGCCATATCAAGAAGCTTTTCAGCTGAGGACAGCTGAATAAAAGCCAGAGGGCTGTCACAACTCTATAGAAATAGAATTTGTATCCTTTTTCATTAATTTGTCTATGTAATGATTTATTAAAATTGTTTTCTTTGCATTAATTAGATATAAAGAAAAGTGCATGGGAGTTGGCCACTGATGAGTGGTCACAGGTTAGGGCGGACCCACGCGGTGGGTTAGAGAAAAGATAGTTCACACTTCCACCTATATGGCCTGATTGGGTGCCTGTGACCAGAACTCACGCATATCAGGGTTAGACTCGCACACAGAAAGGATTGATGCCTTGAAGTGTGGGCTAGATCCGCGAGAACAGATAGTTACAATCAAGATGGCATGATCATGAAATGCTTGTACAATGTGCATGTGTGGGCTGAAAGCTTGAAATGCACATTTCTTTGCATAGGAAAGTCACATGAAGATTCTGATACCGTTTTTGCGATGTACACGGAAAAAGCTTTCATATGACACCCATATTGGGGGGTCCCTAAATTTTAGGAGCCTTGAATTAGTCTAAAAATGCTAGTCCTAGAAAATAGGGATGTCATTGTAAAAATAGTAAATTCTATACTCTGACTGTGCTTACTAAATTTGGTTGTTTCTAGTCTTGACAGTTTTCAGACCAAAAAGGAAGGCCATAGAGAAGAGACAAGTGTCAAGACACTTGTCACACAAGTTTCCAAGAGTCCCACCACTTGTCACATCTCATGACATGTTGCTGGACACTTGTCTTGTGCTACTTCACTTTTCCCTTTTGTACTAGCTCTTTCCTCTCCTATAAATAAGAGCTCGTTTTTCTTCATTTAGCATCATTTTTCTTTGTTGTAAACTCATGTACAGCACCCACAGATAGCTAGAAACTGGCCCCATCCATCCCCATCATCATCCCTCACTTCTCCATTATCAAATTCCTCCATATTCCCTCTTCTATCATTGCTGTTTTACAGGACAACAAGCCTGTAAATTCATTACATCACTTCCTTCTCGAGCTCTTTCTTCCATTTTAGCAACAAGAAGCAAGCCCTATCCATGTATTGCTGATCAACGATGGAGAAAGGCTGATTTTCCCTCTTTCTTCTCTCATACTGTAAAGAAATCAGTTCTTATCATTGCATAATAGATAATGCATGTGTGTTTGTACATCTTTGCATGATCTTGTGGGAGTGAGAATTACTTTTTCTCACTCTGAAGTTGATTGTAATTGAGCTCTTTCCTAAGGGACTTGGGTTGAGCAGAAATACATTCCTTCGGGGGGGGGGGTTGCCCATCTTCAACCCTCAATCTTGTCTCCATTACTTTTACATTTTTATGGCTGTAATTTTGTGAGTAATTTTCATTTTCAGCTTTAAGTGTTCATTCTCTTTTATATTTAAATCTCGAAAACTAGCGAATATCATAATTGTTAAGCATACTACGTTGTTCGGGGCGTTTACATGACCACACCACACGGGAACATGGTTTTTAGCTCTGATTTAGTGTTGTTTGTGGGACTGTTTTACTGTTGGAATGATGCCAGGATCAAAGGGTTTGTAGTCCAATTGGTGTGGAACAGATCTGGAATGGAATAAGGCTGAGAACATGTCAAGAATCAGGTGAAAAACAGTGAATACAGAGTTCTGCAGACTTCAATTCTGCACTTGAATTATTGAGTTATGCTCACAGAAAGTGTTTTCCTACTTGGGATGTTGTTTTGGATATGCTGGACAGTAAAAAGAGTAAATACAGAGTTGTGTAGGTGGCAATTCTGCACTTGAATTATGGAGTTATGGTCACAAAAAGTGTTTTCCTACTTGGGATGTTGTTTTGGATATGTTGTATTGTCCTTATGCAGCTGAAATTTGCTCAGAAAAGATGAAAGCCAATTGTTCACAGGTTTTGTACGTTGGAACCTTTCATTTTTGTAACTTTCCATCTTTTAATTGATAAAGAATACCGAAAGGGGCGTTGGACTTCAGGGCCAATCTGGTGTTGAGCGAGGGAGTGAGGTCTCTGTTTGTGTGTGTATGTGAAAAGACCAGGTACTAATTGTAAGGGACTACTGCTTTATGTGGTCATAGACCGGTTTCAAAAAGAATGTGAGGTGTGGGGGGCGATTATGATAATGGTATCAAGAGAAGCATGTGGCTTGAGGCCATTGTTGTGGATTTGAGGTGGAAAGTACGCTTGACATGCACAAAATGTTGTGTTAATGTTTGTGATGTAATAGTAAACCGTATTTTGTTTGTTGACTTGCGAGCAAAGAGTCTTCTTATTTTGCTCTAACTTCATAGCCAGTGTATTCTAGCATATGTGTTCTACAATGTTGACCTGTGAGCAGAGGGTCTTCTTAGTTCGTTCTAACTTCTCAAGGTAATGTTATTCATGCAGTTTTACAATTTAAGAGAACTGGTGATGCATTTATCTATGACCTTGGGAGTACTCACAAGACAGTTGTCAATAAAACACAGGTATACTGGTGAGTTATAAAGACCAATTTAATTAGAGCTGAGTTTGGTTTTGTCCATAGGAAATTTTTATATATTTCTCATTTGTTTGTTTTGAAATTACAGGTCACAGGGAGGATATATACCCCCGTTCATGTTGGTGATGTAATCAAGTTTGGCCTGTAAGTGTCTTTTGGAATATTGCCATAGAATTTTCATTTCTTTAAAGTTTTTCAGGTTAAATTAATGATATTTGTATACAATAGGGCGTTAGCTTTTAGATAAAGATTGGCTTCTTTTGTTCCTATATCTGAAATGCAGACCATGACAGCCAACATTGCTCTACAGTCCTTGCAGCTCTAATCTCCAAGTGTTATACAAAGCTTTATCTAGGGAGTGATTACACACTTTCTTTTACAAGTTGTATGTGTTCTAATTACATGGAAGGTAGAGACTAGTAGCCTCACAGAATTTCCACCATTTTTAAATTCCATCATTCAAGGCCTAAATCTGTAAGCTGGAGCATCATCATCTCGTTTTTAGACAGCTCATTTCAACATCTATTTTTGTCATTTGTGGGATTGTGGACTGCTTGTGCAGTTTCACAATGATTTTATTGCAGCAATTATTCTTCAATTCCTGGCATTCCATGACAGACAAATATTTATCTAGGATTCCAAAGTAGTGGCTAGAAAAAACTACTAACACATGGTGTACATGGTGTTTACTTATTATATTGATGAGTTAGACTTTCTTCTCACAAAACCCTAAATTCTTTGTATAGCTAGGACCAGGGTTTCAGGTGACAACCAGATTATTCCAACAAGTTAGGGTTCTCTTGAGGTTCATGAAACTCAAAATTCTTTGTGCAGAAAGGGTTAGGTCTTTTCAGACTTCAGCATGCTGCACGGCATATATGTAAACATGAATGTAATATGCCGTTTTATAGAAGCATCTATAGCATATACATCCCCTTGCTTGCTGTACTATATGTTTGCAGTGCACACATTCATTTCTACTAAATCAATTTGCAAGTGTGCCTCAACTTCTGTTTAAAATCAGATGATGTGCTAATTCTTTGTCTTATATGTGCAGTTCTTCTCGGCTTTATGTGCTCCTAGGCCCCACCGAGTTAATGCCAAAGGTAGCTGCATGCTTTATATGCCTTTCACAGCATTTCTCTTCTTGGAAGCATATTTACTAAGACACAAAATATATAACTAGCTGTGTCTGCATGTGATCAATTTGTAGCTCATGGTGGTGCGAAGGTATCTGATTCAAATTGATAGAGGGTTTGGTTTCTAGAAATAAGTGAAAATTTAGCTAGTTATTCTTGCATTGGCTGGAATGATGGGGTTCAGACAAAAGACTTGGAACAATTTCTTTAGTTACTGCCTTGCAAAGCAATAGGAGTACTGTGCAACTCCGGCCAAATAGTTCCATCTGTTACTCAAGGATAGGTATACAATTGTTATAGTCTTGTTTGCGCTACAGATGTATGTATTGTATGTTGTATGCAAAACTTCAATGTCTATGTTGACTATAACCCCTTGGGCTAGTTTTCCAGTTCCTTTGTTGTTAAGGAGTACATCTGAGGGCAGTGATAGTAGTAGGACCTCCTGACTAGGCAAGCCAACTTCCCACCGCCAAGCCTCCATGTGCCACCAGCCATAAGAAATACGATACCCTCCTTGGCCTCTAGCTATCCCATAGGCGGTGCCAGAAGGTCTGTTGGAAAGGCTCTGTGATATTGTGCTCCGCCCAGTGCCTGCTACGTGACGGTGCCCAATCCATATTCTCTTGCATCAGTACGTGTTTGCCAATCCTGGCAGTATACTCCAGGAATCTCGGTGCCTTCTTGGCGACCGTGGTGGCCGGCCATAGCCACTCTCCCGGATCCCACTCCAGCTCATCAAGTGGCCTGTCCTCCCAAATCTAGAGGCGCCACTCTCCCTGAGCTCCCTCTAGAGGACAAAAGGGTCCAGCCGCCATGTCTTCCCCCGAAGGCCAATCACCCGAATCCTCCTTCATGAAGGGATAACTATCCCCTCATCTTGTTGCCCTCTGTCAAGAGCCAGACGCCTCCTCTCCTGTACGGTGAAGAAGGTCCCAGGTGGAGCGCCACCCACTCTACCTACCACTTGTAGGGGGATGCCTGCTGGTGAAAACCTAGCGGCCCATACCTCCACGAGCTCTATCGGCTCTCGTATCGGGGGAGCAAGCCACTCCAAAGGTATTGCTGCATCTATCTCCCTTCTTCTCAACTCCACTTCTCTTTGGTAGCCTGATACTCGCTACAACACCTCCTCGTCCACCATCCTGTACACATCTTGCCATGTCCTGATGGAACGAGTCAGGCTGGCCTCCCAACCAGTCCATTGGATGTGGGGGTGCTTGCCAATCTGTGCCCCTTCTTGATCTGTGACTTGGGATTTCTAGATCATCGGCTGACGGTCTATCTCCTCCTGGTAGCGTGGGGGGTTTTGGATTACGGCCTTACGCAGACCTTGCCACACGCGAAGCAAGCTGCGAAGGAAAGGTGATCTGGGTTGACGTGAAGATCCATCTCAGGGACGGCCTTCACTCACCACTAAGCCTTGGTCTACAATCCTGATGTCACAACTCTATAGAAACAGAATTTGTATCATTTTTCATTAATTTGTCTATATAATGATTTATTAAATTTATTTCCTTTGCACTAATTAGATATAAAGAAAAGTGCATTGGAGCTGACCACTGATGAGTGATCACAGGTTATGGTGGACCCACGCGGTGGGTTAGAGAAAAGATAGTTCACACTTCCACCTATATGGCCCGATTGGGCGCCTATGACCAGAACTCACACATATCAGGGTTAGACTCGCACACAGAAAAGATTGATGCCTTGAAGTGTGGGCTAGATCCACCAGAACAGACAGTTACAATCAACAAGATGGCGCGATCATGAAATGCTTGTATAATGTGCATGTGTGGACTGAAAGCTTGAAATGCACATTTCTTTGCATAGGAAAGTCACATGAAGATTCTGATACCGTTTTTGCGATGTACACGGAAAAAGCTTTCATATGACACCCATATTGGGAGGGTCCCTAAATTTTAGGAGATGCCTAAATTTTAGGGGATGTCTAAGTTTTAGGAGGTCCCTAAGTTTTAGGAGCCTCGAATTAGCCTAAAAATGCTAGTCCTAAAAAATAGGGATGTCATTCTAAAAATAGTAAGTTTTGTACTCTGACTGTGCTTACTAAATTTGGTTGTTTCTATTCTTGACAGTATTCAGCCCAAAAAGGAAGGCCATAGAGAAGAGACAAGTGTCAAGACACTTCTCACACAAGTTTCCGAGTGTCCCACCACTTGTCACATCTCATGACATGTGGCTGGACACTTGTCTTGTGCTACTCCACTTTCCCCTTTTGTACTAGCTCTTCCCTCTCCTATAAATAAGAGCTCGTTTTTCTTCATTCAGCATCATTTTTCTTTGCTATAAACTCATGTACAGCACCCACAGATAGCCAGAAACTGGCCCCATCCATCTCCATTATCATTCCCCACTTCTCCATTATCAAATTCCTCCATATTCCCTCTTCTATCACTGTTGTTTTACAGGACAGCAAGCCTGTAAATTCATTACAGCACCTCCTTCTCAAGCTCTTTCTTTCATTTTAGCAACAAGAAGCAAGCCCTATCCATGTACTACTGTTCAACGATGGAGAAAGGCTGATTTCCCCTCTTTCTTCTCTCATATTGTAAAGAAATCAGTTCTTATCATTGCATAATAGATAATGCATGTGTGTTTGTACATCTTTGTATGATCTTGTGAGAGTGAGAATTGCTTCTCCTCACTCTCAGGTTGATTGTAATTGAGCTCTTCCCTAAGGGACTTGGGTTGAGCAGAAATACATTCCTTCGGGGGGGTTGCCCATCTTCAACCCTCAATCTTGTCTCCATTACTTTTACATTTTCATGGCTGTAATTTTGTGAGTAATTTTCATTTTCAGCTTTAAGTGTTCATTCTCTTTTATATTAAATCTCGAAATTAAGCGAATATCATAATTGGTAAGCATACTACGCTGTTGGGGGCGTTTACACCTGAAGACCCTCGTGCATTAGGACCTTTGAGGTCTGTCCTCCTGGTATGAGGCCGCAGACAACTAGCTTGTCCAAGAGAGCTATACTCTGATACTCTGGGTCTATGATCCCAAGCCCTGACCGATACCATATGATGGTTGCCCACGCCACCTTGGATTTGGAATCCTTGGAGCCGTTTGACCCGGACCAAAGGAAGTTCTGCACTAGGCGACGAAGGTGCACTACGTAGGATGAGGAGAAGTACCAACACGAGGCGATGTACCAGGCTGTCGCTAGGAGGACCTCGTTAACCACCAGGGCTTGGCCTGCTAGTGAGAGGCAAGCCGTACTCCAGTAGGTCAGCTTGCTGCGAATAGAATCGAGGATTGGAAGAAATTGCCGGGGCGGGAGTGATGTCGAGTTCCACGTGGAAACCTAGGTAATGGACAGTCTGCCCTTTGCTCACCCATCTAAATCCCAGGTAGACATTCCACTCCGTGCTAAAGTCTAGGTCTGTGGGGAAACCAACCGACTTTCGCCAGTTGATTTTCGCACCCACTGCAGAACAGAATACCTCAAGAGCCAGCCTCACTCTCTCTAGCATCAACTCATTGTCCTATATGTAGAGTGCTGTATTATTTGCATACTCTGAGTCTAACAACTCAATCTCCTCTCTCACTGGATGTTGAAGGCCACGTAATTCGCTCACACGTGACTTGAGGAAGTGAGACATCGCCTCTGCAAAGAGTAGAAACAAGTATGGGGCCAGGGACAACCTTGCCGGACCAATCTCTCGAGCCGAAACTCCTCTCCTCGCCTACCACCTATGAGAACCTTGCTGGTGGCCGATCTGTAAAGTACGGAGACCCCGCGAATCTAAGCGTGGGGGAAAGCCAACCTCACCATGGTACCCTCTAGGAAATCCCAGTCCACCCTGTCATAAGCTTTCTCGAAATCCAAGGGTAGTATGGCTAGTCTCTGCTCACTGTGCTGAGTCCACTCTGTCGCCTCAAAGAAGGTGAATACATTGTCTATGATGCTCCTAACTTGGACAAAGCCTGTCTGTGTGTCATGAATGATGTCTGGAAGCACGGGCCGTAGTCGCCTACCAATCGTCTTTGCTAGTGCCTTATAGGCCACTGACAATAAGGTGATCTGTCTCCACTGGGAAAGCTCCAACTGGTCTCCTCCTTTGGGGAGACGATTGATAAGGCCTACCGAAAGACTCCTTGGCATCTGTCCTGAAGTGAAAATCTTTTGGAAGGTCATCAATAGGGGGTCCTTCACCACCTCCCAGTAGGTAGTGAATAAGGCCTTAGAGAGGCCATCCTATCATGGTCATTTCTGCCTGTCCTGTGTATAGAAAGCCTCCTCTAGTTCCTTCTCTGTGAAGGAGGCTAGGCGGGAACGTCCCATCTCCTCTGTGACGAGGGACGGGATGTGATCCTAGACCTGCTGTCTATATCGCTATCCTCTAGCTGAGGCCGTCTCCTGTTGGAGAAGGCATCTGTAGTAGTCGGTGGCAATCTCCATCACCTTGTCTGGGCTAGTACGAGTCCTCCCGTACTAATATCGAAGGCTGCGTATCTGCTCTCTTGAGAGGTGTAAGGCTGGTGCACTTGGAAAAACTCCCTGCACATTGTGTCCCCTTTCCGTGCCTAGAAGGCTGCTAAGGTGCAGAAAGAGAACTCTGAGTGCCTATCCTCTAGGCCAGTGATGGCTACTCGCGGTGCATCTCCTGTGCCTAGAGGGTGGGCTCCCCTGGTGCCTCTTGTAATAATCTTTGCGTGGTTGTAAGGTCTCACCGGAGTGCTCTCTCCTCCTTCCAGCTTTGTTGCTTGGCCTGTATGGCTGCCTCTTGGCAGATACTGCTCGATTCGGCTAGGACCTCTGCAACCTCCTCTGCAATCTGGTCCCTCTTGCCCCACTTCCTAGTCCAAATCTGCTTAATCTGTCTCATCATCTCCTTCCTCCTATCGATCGAGTCAAGGATCTGACAGGATCTTGTGTCTAGGGTAGACGCTGGGGGATCAAGTGTCAGGAGAACCGGGCAATGATCGGACAATGTCGTGCCCGCCAACTGCCCAATCTGGCCTCCATGAGAGCCTCTATACTCTCCTATATAAAACCTATCCAACCGCCATAGCAGGACTTCACCTAGCCGCTTGTATCCCCAAGAGAAGTCCAACGACCTCTCCCTCGTGTGGAAGGCAAGGTCTCTCGAGGCATCGTGTGCTTCTACTGCCAATAGAAAGACCTCCCATGCCTCCTACTCCTTACTAGCCATGCCCTTGTAGTTTTTGCCTTTGCCCTGTTGGTCCTTTAAAGCCTCCAGGTTGTTGAAGTCTCCTCTAGCGATCCAAGAGTCCACCTTTGGGAGTCCATTCGCGATCTTCGCTCTGAACTAGCTGGTCCTTTAAAGCATCCAGGTTGTTGAAGTCTCCTCTAGCGATCCAGGAGTCCACCTTTGGGAGTCTATTCGTGATCTCCACCCAGAACTTGCTGCATGCCCTAACCTTCGTAGGGGCATAGACATTGAGGACTCCAAGGCACGAGTCCCCAATAATCAATCTGATCCATAGAACCCTCGTTGCCATAATCGTCCTGTGGTCTCGTACACAGGCGGTGAGACTCAAGCCAATAGAGGTGTATATGCCTCCACTTCTGCCGTGGGCACCGATAGCGTGCTCCCAGTAAGTGTGTGAGCTGCCCAGGAGTACCTTCCCTCTATCCGTTGGGCCTAGGTGTGGAGTGAGCTTGTGCTCCTGTAGAAGTAAGATGTCGATCCGTCCGGCAAGGGTAGGCTATAGCTCTTGCTGAACAATCAACTTCCTGGAACCACGTGCCCCACTATAGTGGAGGCTATTCACATTCTAGGATGCAAGGTGTAAACTCATAGGGAGACCTGTGATTGACGGAACAAGCATCTGATCGGTGTGGAAGCTACTGACGAAGAAGAGGAACTATGAGGCATACGTATACGCTTTGCTACTGGCTTGGATGGTGAACTCCTTTTCCCCATGGTACTGACCATGGGGGTGATGGATGCGCTTGGTGGTACCACCAGGGCGTCTATCAACTAGGTTGAGAAGCGAGACTCGGTACACTGGTAGAAACGGGCCGCCTGTGCCAGGGGCCACTTGATCACATCCATCGGCGCTCTCCACTGCGGAGGGGCTCGAAAGATAATGCTTAGATGAGGGACCTCGGCCCCAATCCACCAATTGATGTCCATTATGCAACCCGGCCATTGCTGAGAGAAAAGTGTCAGTCCACCTCCCATCCACTGGGAGATGTGGTCTGCCACCTGGCTCTTCACCTCGTCCTCTATCTGAGTCGTTTCGTCGAGTCTATTGTGTGAGAGGTCTGAAGGGAGAAGACGTAGTTTGGTCCATCTAGTGGTGCTAGTAGATGGACCTTGCCGATCCTAGACTTGCGTACTACGAAGATTCCCACTTCCAGGGGTAGTGGGAACACTGCATGCTCCGCAACTTTCAAGTAAGACCACGGCCCACTGCGAAAAAACTCCTGTGGTAGCAGCTGTGCCTGTCTCGAGAAAGTGTGACGGGTGGTATGGATGGATAAACTGGTGGCTGTGTGAGGGGGGGCTAGACTGCTAGTGGGTGGAGGATGTTGGTGTCTGGGGCTCCTTACCTCTTGTGGGGGGGGGGGGATGGGTGGGGGAATGGTCACCTATACTGGGTGGGGATCGGGGGGGGGGGGGGACTGGTCGGTGGGGGTGATGGTAGGGAGGGGGAGGATTGAGGGATGGTAGGGTGGTCAGAGGCACTCGACGGGTGTGGGAGGGAGGCCAGTAGCTCTGGGTGAAGGGGGGTGTGGACTAGGGTTAGGGGGCGAGCCGTGGGTGGGGGGGGGGGATGGGGATTGGGAGCCCTCGGGTGACACGGCCTGTGATGCCTCTGTGGGGGGTGGATGTGTAGACCTGTGGACCTGTCGGGTAGGGCGAGGAAGGGGGGGCCGCGCGGTGCTCTGCCAGGGGGGTGACGCTCGCCCTCCTACTCCCTGCCGTGGCTGTGGAGCTGTCTGTGGGCCCCCCCTACCATCTCCCTCTCTGTCGTCTCTGTACTCATGTGAAACCGTCCGTATCCACCTGTGGCCCTGTCGGTGACTGCCCTAGCTTTGAAGCGTGTGCACTTTGCTGCATGGTGCCCAAAGTCATGGAATCGCAAGCATTGCCCTAGCTGCCCAGTCACAATGACCTGCTGCTTGAAGGAGTGTTTGCTTGCCTCAATCTCTGGGAACTGTGGGATATTCTTGACCTCTTTCACTGCCATCCGTGCCTTTGGGACTCCTGTGGCTGTCATTGCATCTGTGAAAGAGGCGGGAAGGATAGTGCCGAAAAGCCGTCCAAAGTTTTCCACCATCTGGTGATACTATCGCCAGGCCGGGAAAGAGAAGGGTGACTGGGTGCCGAAGAAACCTGTTGTGGAGTGCAAATGTCTCCATTGTGAAGCCACTGTACCAAGGGACCATGTAAATGATTCCCTTCGTGGATGCATAGGGTGAACTGGCTAGTAACTCATGGGCTGCATCTGCCGAGGTGAGCTGTACCATGAAGATCCCATGTCCCATTAGAATTGCCTCCACGATCTGCGCTATGCCGATGCGCAGCGTGGAGTGAAGCCAATCCCAAAGCTGGGCCCTAGACAGGGAATGCCTTACTACCTGACCAAAGATCGCTATTTCCTTTAGCTCCTCTGTGGCACGAACGACTAAGAGCTATTCCTCAGAGAGGACGACGTGCAAGGTGTTTGATTGGGGGGCACTCGTTGAATGTGCCGGCGTTTGACCAGTGGTTTCCATTGCGCGTCCCTTTTGAGAACCTATTGGTCACATTGCTGTGCTATCGGGGGAGGGGGGGGGGGGGGGAATTGCTGCAAATGGAGGGAGCAACTTTAGGGGGGGAGGGACCGATGGCGAGGAGGGGAGATGCTGTTTTTTCGACGATGGGGGAGGTGTTGGACGCCACGGATGGCCGGCTTACAATGGGCACCGCGGGTGTGGTAGGTTTGCTGGACGAAGCCGGGACTGTAGGGCGGAGGTAGCGCGAGGGGGGGGGGGGGATTAGGCGGGGGAGATTTGGCGCAGGGGCTAGCTTGGCGGGGGGAGGGGGGGAAACAACAGGGCGGGGGTGGGTATGGTGGAGGCAGCGGGGGATGGCAGTGCGAGGGGGCTAGGTGGGGAGGCAGCGCCTCCACGGGGAGGGGAGCTAGGCAGGGCTGATGCACCACGGGAAAGGAAGCTGGTAGGGGGACAACGCGCCACAGGACGGCGGCGGGGGAGGGGGTGTGTGATGGCGACGGGGCATAATGTTCCACCAGGAGACTTTTAGTGAGCAAATCTATAGGATTCTTGTCTGTCGAGATCTTAACAAGCTCTATCTACTTGTCTTCAATTACGTCTCTAATGAAGTGATAATGGACCTCAATGTTCTTGATCTTCTCATGAAAGACCAAATTATGTGCCAATTGAATGGCACTCATAGAGTATGAATGCAATGTAGGAGTTATAGTCAAACCAAGGTCTAGCTTAACCATATGGCCTCCTTGCAAGCCTCAATGGATACAATATACTTAGCCTTGATAGTAGACAAGCCCATCTACACCCTGGAAAAACAAGAGATAGCACCTCTAGCAAAGATGAAGATATAGCCACATTTGGGTTTCCTACTATCTACATGTCTTACATAATCAAAGTTTGTGTAGCCCACGATTCCAATATCCTGGCCACTATAACAAATATATATATTTGCAATGCCCTTAAGGTATCTCATGATAACCCTTCACGGCATTCCAATGCTGCCTACCAAGTGTCACCATATAAGGAGCGACACCTCTCACTACAAATGCTATGTTAAGTCTAGTGGCTATCATGGCATACATCAAGCTACCCACTATGGATACATTAAAGATCTTAGCCATCTCATCCCTTTCATCATCTGACTAGGGATAATTTGCCTAGTTGACCTTCAAATGAGAAGGTAATGGTTGGGTAGCTAATAGACTTACCACCTTGCATATGGAACTACTCAAGGACTTTATGAATGTACTCCTTTTGTGACAAGTAGAGTAGTCCTTTAGAGTGATTGTGCATAATGCACATACCAAGTATGTGAGGAACATATAGGTGCAAACGGGGACAGGCGTGAGGGGACAGGCAAGGGCTCGCGCGAGGGAGCAGTCGGGGCAGGGCAGTAGTGCGACGTGAGGGGCTTTGAGCGGCTTAGTAGGTTGTGGGCACCAAAGGTGATGAATGTAGGCACTGGGCTGGATGGGTGATGAAGCGTGATGGCAGGGAGAGTGATGATGATAATGGCAAGCTACCAAGGAAAGTGGGACGAGAAGTGGCATGCCCATGCTCCCTTTTATAGAACTTTTTAGCCAGTTGTGCTATTAAAATTTAACTTTTTGGTAAAACACTTTAATTTAATTTGTAATCCTTTTTGGGGCCGTACAAGAGGTAAAATCTAACCAATTAGTGTGACTAATGTGGCATTAATTTCAGGTAGCATACCACCCCCTCTGAAGCTTAAAAAGGAAGCCCAAGGGAATTGATAAACAAGGCCCTTTGTTGTTGTTGTTGTTGTCATTGTTATGTGTGGGTGTACACGCACGTGGTTTGATCGTGGCTCTTGAGTACCAAAAAACAACAGTTTTTGCATGGGAAACTATAGTGCGAATCTGGTATGAGCAAGATAGCCTAGAAATCTCCGCTTGGTGAAGTAAAATGATGCACACTTACACATGCATAGTTTTTTCACTCCGAAGGCTGACCGATTGGGGTTTTCACTTACTCAAACAGTCCAAATTACAAAATTACAAAAACACAATGCTAATCCGAAGGAGAATGTAAAAGTGGGATGCTTTTCCAGCAGATTTTCAAGAGCAGTGTCCTGAATTGGGGTTTTCACTTACTCATGCAGTCTGTGCAGTCCACTAATGCTGTGCACTGGCAATTGGGCATCTTCACTCACCAATACATGCCCTGTTCTTCACTGTAGCATGCCATTGGTGGTCTTATCTCTAAATTGACAGTACCTGTGCATCCAGGTTGGTTGGAAGTAGCCTTTCCAGTCCTTATGAGGGCCAAGTCCTAGCAATGTCCCAAATCAAGGAAAAATACTTAAGAGGCTAAAGTGCGGGGTAAGCTTCTGTTCAGAAATTGAGCATATTCATGCCCTTGTGAGACTAATGATAGAAAAAAAATGAAGGCAATAGCAAGTTAGACAGATCTGCTGAAAATTCAGTCTGCAGGGCGTGAAGGTTAGGTAGCAGCTGTGTGAATATGCACCTGAAAATAGATGTGCAGCCTGGAGGTCAAACATGTGGATTTGAACCAATGACCCAAGGATGGATAGGAAGAGAGAATGTGCAGTGTAATGTGAGTGGTTCATGCCCTGGTTGTAGCAGCAACACTGAAGGCAAGCAGCAGGTGTGTTCTCATCCAGGTTGGTTGGAAGGAGCCTTTCCAGTCCTTAGTTATGAGGGCTGTGTCTTAGCAATGTCCCAAATCAAAGAAGAAGACTATAGAGGATGAATTGCTGGGCAAGCTTCTGTTCACAAATTGGGCATATATGTCCTTGTGAGACCAATGATAGAAAGGCACCAGCAAGTTAGACAGATCTGCTGAAAATCCAGTCTGCAGGGTGTGAAAGGCAGATAGCAGCTGTGTGAGTATGTACCTGAGAATAGGTGCAGAGCCTGGAGGTCACATGTAGATTTGAGTCTCTGACCCATGGATGGATAGGAAGAGAGAATATGCTTTGGCTAGGTGAGTGGGTGATGCCTGCCCTGTTGTAGCAGCAGCAGTGAAGGTAAGCAGCAGGTTTGCCATCGATTGTGATTTGCGTGTTTTATGGTGTTGGCAGAGGCAGCATAACAGAATCAATGGTAGCTGGCAGAGTTGCAATTCAATGTGTATGGTGATTACAGCAGGAAAAAAGACTAGCAATGATAGGAAGGTTGCAGGAGAGACTGATATTCCAGTTTGTTGGGGAAGGCAATGTCAGCAGCACAGAGGGGAGATAAACAGGGCAGCTTGTACTTTATGCAGGAGAATCACAGCGTACTGGAGTATCAACTGTCTGATAAAGCACTATTTCTTTCATGTTTTCTTCCCTTATATTGGTGCAAGTAACGACAATTTTACAGGATGTTTGCGTAGTTCAACAGCTGTCTCATTTCCTAATGCAAATCCAATTATGGTCAGGTGCTATCCATTGACAAATTCCCTAATTCTTCTGGACTTTAAAAAGGCAGTTCTTAAAATGAAAAAACTGAATTGCAGGAAATAAAATGCTCACTACCCACACAAGCAAAAAATCTGCACTGCAACCAAAGTCTATACAAGTCAGTGTCCATTAAGAAGTAAAGTGCAAGGTGTCTATACAAGTCAATGTCCATAAAGAAGCAAAGTGCAAGGTTACAGCTATTGAAATTTGATTGTGAATAATTAGTGACCTTATTTTTAATAGTATCCAGAATTCATTTCTCACTGTCAATGATCATTGCATATGTTGTCCACAGTAAGAAGTGGAGATGATTTTGGAGATGAATGCGGCGAGTTACTTAAGTATGTGTCTGTTTTTCAACCACAGGAGGCTCCTTCAAAAGCAGAGAAGGAACTCTTGCAACAACTTGAGGTTGCCAGTGGTGGAGCTGATGCAGAGGCATCCCTTTTGCGTGCAAGAAGAGAAGCCATACAAATGGAAGGGGTCTCTTGGGGAATGATAGAGGATGCATTTGAAGATGAAATTAAGGTTATGCAAGATTCTTGTTTGAACTAGCTCATAATGCTGAGAGTTATATGCGGTGGCTCTGACACAGCTATTTTATTATCTGACATGTAGGAAGAAGATGAAGTTACATGGCAGACCTACAAAGGGCAGCTAACTGAGAAGCAAGAGAAGACCCTTGAAAAAATCAAAAAAAGAAATGAGAAGGTCTTTTCCCATCCTTGTCCGGTACCTGTAATTTCTCTGTATTTTGGTCTACACCAAACTAGGCATGTTGCTGTCTCACAAATCTTTGTTATGTGTGATACTTAGTTGGCATTTCAGTAATCTGTGGCATTTTAAATTGTTTATTATGAGTTCATATTTTTTAGAAACTTCTCTGAATGGTTTGATTTAACCTCACAAATCTTGTGAGTTAAAAGTTTATGAATGTTTGTTACTGCTACTGCTTTCAGTAGATTTTTCACATAGTTCTGAACTAATACGAAGTTCCTAAATCTTTTCTTGATATTTCCACAAGATATCCAGCTTGAGACGAGAGATTGATGCCATTCAAGTTAAAGAGATTCCTCAGGGAGGCCTCACACAGGGACAGCAGACTCAAGTTGCTCGCAATGAACAACGGATAGAACAGGTAACCTGCATATAAACTCATTTGCTAACCAGCCTAATTGCAAATGAGCTTGGATTGGAACTTGTTTATCGGATAATGAGTTCAATGTTGTGACAGCTTATGGAAGAGCTTGAAAATCTGGAAGAGACTTTGAATCAGAGCATCCAAGAAAGTATAGGTGCGCGGGTGAAAAAGCTTAGGAGAGAAAATGAAGAAGATGAATATGACAATATGAGGTTCACTCTGTTTGATTTATTTGATCAATTTTGTTATCTTGACTTTGAAAATGATCTTAAATAGTTTTATTCAACCATGCAGTGATGATGATGAGTTTTATGATCGTACGAATCAGAAGAGCAAGAAAAATGTCAAGCTGGAGCAGTCTGGCCAGGTGGTAGAAACAGTGGAGTCACTACTTGAGAAAAGAGACAAACTCGTGAGTGAAATTGACAGGTTAACAACTCTTCTTGAATGCGAAGTGAAGAAGGATGTCTCCTGCGAGAACATGTCTGAAGAAACAAAATCAGAGCTGCAAGATCAGGATGTCTCCTGTGAGAACATGTCTGAAGAAACAAAATCAGAGCTGCAAGATCCTTTAGATGCTTTCATGACATCTGTGTCTTCTACACTAGGTTAAGTGTGATTCTTAGCTCGTTAATCCTTTATTGTGAAGGATTAAATTACTAAATGGACTGACTGGATTTTTGTTTATATGTCACAGAGAGTGATCGAGTATACAATATCAAGAAAGATTTAGAGATACAACAAACAGAATTAGATAGGATTCTTTTCTTACTAAAAATAGCTGATCCACCAGGGGAAGCTTTGAAAAGATGGCACTCTGAGTCAGACACAAGAAGTAAAATTCAAGCTGCAAATGCCTCCAATAACATCAGAGAAAATGGGGGTGAGATCAAAAAAGAAAAACAAGGAGAAACAAATGATTCCAAGCCTTTCTTTGAGCAAGACATGCTCAGCAAGGCCAAGGTTAGTGAAAGCATGGAAAGGGTATATTTAGTGTCCAAACAGGTAACGAACCAAGACCGAAAACAGGAACAAGCCGTAGTCAAGGGTCCTATTTGGCTTGGTCATCCAAGGGAAACTAAAAGTGATACAGCTGAGCCAGAACCTGTTGAAACACAGCCTAGTGGGAATGAGTTTTTAGAGTACCATGACCGGCGTAAGCTTGATAAAAAATTGATCGAACCTGACTATTCACAAGAGATACCAGAGGATGCACGGGGACTCATACTCAGAAAACCAAAGAATCCTTCTGGACAAGACACACAAAAAAGGGGTGACAAAGCTGCTGTAGAAAAAACAATATGGGATGAGGCAGCAGCAGCTGCTGCTGACACTGTTGCCCGGCTATTGAGACACCAGAAAGGACTTGGAGCAGTAGAAGAAACAGAAGATGACTTGAGAAGTGAAGAGCCATTAAAGGAATCAAAGAAGAGAAAGTTAGGACCTGAGAAGCCATCTTTTCTCAATACTGAAGAATCCAAATTCCAAGCTTGGGTTCCTCCCAAAGGTACGAAATGATAGACTCAATTTCCATACAGTGTTGTGACTGAGTCAGTTCAGTAATGAGCTGCATTCAGCTTGAACTTCTGTGGCATGGTGCTTGAACTTACCAATTTTTCTATTTTCTTTGCTTTTGCAGGACAAACTGGAGATGGCAGGACTGCCCTAAATGAAAAATATGGTTACTGACCTCATCCAGCTTTGTTGCAATATGTGAAGTGAGTACTGGGGAGAAAAGTCAGTCACGCAATATGCAGAGAACAAACGTGAGATGCTCTTGAGAGGAGAGGTTCTTCAGCTTGGAGGGTATACCTCAGACCTGACTGTGTAAATATTTGCAGTTTTTGTCTCTGGTAGATCAAAACTTTCATACTTCTCAAGTTTACATCTGAATCCTAAGAGTTCCTAGAGGTGTCTACAAACAAGGTAAAACAAAAGCACATCAGTTGCATAAGCATCTACTTCGAAGTAGGAAGCGTCATATGAAGAGAACTCTATTGCAGATGAGCCTTGCAACAGCACTCAAGACTTCATCAATGCTTGAATTTAGCACGTAAGTTATGGTTGCATGCGTGTCTACTATTAGCTAGACTGGTCTTGGAATGATTGATGCAACCACAATACTCTGAAAGCCAATATCACCTATCAAACTAGCCTTGAACTGCATGCATGTTCCAATAGTGACAATAGGTAAGCTTTTTGAGTACAATAGACAATTCCCCTACAAAGATATGATAAGGTTAGGGAATATCGTCATGCATCCAACGAACATACATTATGCCAAGTTCCCAAGCTACATATGAATGGTAGCTCAAGTGTTGTAAGGGATGCTTATAGCAATCTTGTGCAAGAGTAGTTAGTATGATTCACTGATTTCCATCCAATAAACAAACCAAAGGTTTCTTCTTAATTACATTGTTGCAATGAGTGAGCTTCAGGCTAGAGAGAGAACTAATGAGAAATGAGAAATGTATAGTGTGTCCTCTTACAATGGAGGAAGACCTCAAAACTTACACCATTGAGTGTACATAGAGAAATTTGTTGGTCTTAGACCACCCAATCAAATGATGAATATGATCATCCAAAAATCTCATTCGTCAAAGACTATCTAGTAACATTCACATAATTTCCAATAGCTACCAAGTGTCACTATAAGATTGGCATTAGTAAAAATGAGACATCGCAACTTAGAAAAGAGTTCAAAGCAATAGCCCACAATGCTTTGGTAATAGAGTGATAGGTGGTCTATAACCAACTTAATAGAACATTTGGCTTGCATATTATCAATGGGACCTTAGGCAATGGAAAAGTAGGTACAAGAGCAAGTGGACCTTGGCTCATTCACTGCTAGTTCATGCACAACTATATCTAGTATTGTTATGATTCATCGTAGTACGCAATAGATGTAATCATTATCAATGAGATGTCTATGTTGATACAAACAATGTTTGACATACGAGTCCCTCAAGTAGCGATTGTTCACTTATTTGACCCACTTAAAACAAGGTCATGATCTTATTTAACAACTTTACACAATTATCACCAATTTACATACGTTGATGTGATATGCGTCAATAATATTGCATTACATCAACATATTAGGCATGTGGACAATGCCACACCTTTTAGACAACAGGGAGGCATGCACATGACCAACCATTTGTACCATTCTTATATGCAATTAGACATTGATATGCATTGAAGAAATATGAAATTGTTTACATAAATGCATCATTGATAAGAGAAATATTCTACAATTTGTAGATAAAAAACTTCAATAATATGCACATAAGGAAGGCATATTTGACTACACCAAGCAACTTCTTCACAAGTACACTATACTTGAGAAAAGTTCCATCTAACCTAAATTGAAAGAATGCAAGTGAGGATTCAACATTACAAAACTAGTTATGAGAAGAATTTTGCGGGATAGGAGAGAGCAATTGCTACAATAGAATGATAAATAGAAAACATCCACCTCACCATAGGTGCTTTGAATAGTGTAACATGTAAATTCAATGGAAATAAAAAAAGGGGTTGAAATGTGCATTTACTTGAGTCACAATTTGGTCTACTAACCATCAATGGCCTCAAAAGGTCTCTTACAAACAAGGAACACATTGCTCCACAATTTGTATGTGTAGTATTCTGTCAAGTGACAGAGTGATTGAGAGAACAAACTTATGAATATTGGGTCTTTCAAACCCATCACCATTCATTTGTATACCATGCATCAAGTTATGTTTCATACACAAACAATAGGTTACCACATAACCAAACACATACCAAGTACAATAAGGAAGAAAAAAACATTGCGCGCCTCTTTTAAGTAAAAGAATATAAATGCTATTTCTCTTTCAAAGATTATTAATAGTGTCATATTCCTTATTTTTATACTAGCATGATTTATTTTTATCACGTGTACAAAAAACTAGACCTACAAAGGAGAGGATGAGGCATGTACAATAAGTGAGATGTACTTTACACCAACATAAAAATTGTTAATGTCAAACTCTACATGCATCTCTTCCAATTGTACATAAGAATCACGACAGCACATGTGGCTACAAGCATTGCAAATACTGAATAATATGTCGAATGAGGATGGCAACCAATGTTGGCTAGCAACCATTACCATACCTAGAAGGCTTCAATGGCTACAATAGACAACAAAGATTCATGGATATGACCAAGCATATCCTTCAAAACAATTGACGGGAAGAACTGTATAGAATCACAAACGATACAATTCCTTCTTAAAAATCTGAAACTTTCATTTATTGGTAAATAGGTAGAAATAATAGAAGCTTTTTGTAGAACTCTTGAAAGAGATCCTTAACAAGCTAGAGGTCTACTACAAACACATGGCAACATTTCCAATACAGACGGTCCTTGCATGGGTCTTACTAGACACAAAAAAGAAGGGTATATTTGCATACCAATTGAGCTATTATACTAAGGGTACAATCTCCCTCAAGCCATTGCTAGATATGGACAAACAAGTAGTTATCGATGTACTGAACAAATTCATAAAAGGCGAACACCACACACTGAATCATTTAGGACCAATCCTCATTCAGGTGTACAAAAAAATCTATAGAGTAGAACAATCCATTTAGAAGCATCGTAGAGAGAATAGGCAAGTAATCAAATATGACTTTTTGTTAAACCTCAATACATTTAACACAAATAAACAATTACTCTAACAATGATAATGTTATTTACAAGAGTTAAAATAAATGTAGCCCAATGAGAAACCTCCTTGTTGCCAACACCACAATATCTTTCTCAACCAATACAAATACTACCACCTCCTTAAGTACACCCTCATTGGTCCGCACTAGCCCTAAACAACATACAAGATCCATTTCTAGAACATAGCAACACAAGGATCTAAGAAGAAACACTTCATCTATAGCATAACATGCAAGAGAAACATAAAAGTATATATAGGCCATACTACAAACATCGAAAGGAGTAGAGCAGCATAAAAGAAGGCCTATCAAAAGGATGAAAAAATACATTACATCTACTAGCCTTTCAGAATAATTTAGAAGTGAAGATAGAAGCAACAATAGATAGCATGTATAAGATGAATAGCCAAAAGATGAAGAAAGACATTTACAACAACTACCCTTTGATGATAATTTTGAGGTTAAGATAGAAGACAATAGATATTGAAATTTTTGCAACAATTGGAGGATATATCAACCCGCATGGACACCTAGCAAGATGTTAGATATACTACATTTTGAAGAGAAGAAACTTTGCTAGTAGAAAAAAGTTGTACTTGCTCTAAATTCCTCTTTTTTGCTTCTATTTTCCAATCCAAGAAATATTACTGAAAGTTTAAGTGCCATCCCCACTACATGTGAGAGAAGCCATAAACATAAAATGCACTTAAGCTATCATGTGCTATTATACAATACCCTTCTTCATTGAAGAAATCAATTTAACTAGACTTGACATGGTGCACAGATCGGTTGCCGTATGTGCACGTAGTGAGCGTCAGAAGGTCCCCAAGAACAAAAGAACTCTACTTTTTGCACACAAATCAATGTAGCAAGCTTCCACGACATGAACAAGAGACCAATTGGGTACAATCTCCCCCCATGCCTTATGTGAGCGCTCCACAAAGCATGTATTTAATATATTATTCATCTTCAAACTCAAATAATAGCCCAAATTATAAAATAGCATGCTTTAGCTTTTGAGTTTGCTTTTGTGTCAATAAAGAATTAAAGCTAATGGGCGCCCAAGAAGTCAGGTGTACCCAAGTACAATGTCCAATACAAATATCTAAATCGTGAGTCCATGCGCATACAAAAATAATAAATAAATATCAAGCGCTTTGATAAATAAGCACGACAAAATATAGGCGCTATGTCTAAGGTATGCGCCCCTCAAAATATTAACGATAACTTGAATATACGCTATCCTCCAATGCTTTCCACTGTCAACGCTGCTTGCTCTACACATCAACTGAAGCATTCACAATTGTTAGAAAAATAATACAATTAAACCGAAAAAAGTAAATACCTAGCAGTCTTTAGCTACATAAATAAATTGGTTAGAAATCAATCCTAACTTTAATTTATCATGAGTGCGTACTCTAAACTCATAAACGTTTATTAATTTAAATATGTATTTTGCGGAATCACCCACTATGGAATCACCCACGTATACATCAAATTAACAAAACGGCCGAAAAGCATAGGCGTCCCCATCAACTTCTCGCACAAAGAATCCACTTTGTGTATGAGCCCTGGTAATAAAACTTTACGGAATCCACCGCAAAACCTCACGGAATCCATCGTGGAATATGCCTCCTAGCATCATATCCCTGGGGTGGGATAGCAATTGTCCTCAATTGCTATTAGCTCAATGTGGAGCTAACAGAGTGGGAAAAGCATTTAAGTCTCTAGCGTGCATCCATTGGGCCTATTCAACGGGATGGTTTTTAAACTTGACCAAATATCTAGAATATCTACGGCCAGTTCTAATGGTCATAAAGTCAATATCTATAATAGTTTTAGACTCAAGGATTTTAGTCTCATTATCTAGTAAAGGAGGGTTTTCATAAACAAGGTGTACATGTAATTGGTCTCTAAAGGGTCATAATAAACTGATATGGAAGGTGTTGTGGATTTTCCAATGTTGTGGTAGTTCTAGTTTAAATGCATTGTCATTGATTTTGTGTATGATCTTGAATGGTCCATAGAATCTAGGTGCTAATTTCACAACTGGGTGTTTATCTACACTTTGTAATCTACATTTTTCTATGTGTAACCAAACATAATCATCAACATTAAAATTCATAGCCTGTCTTTTCTTATTTGCTTGTTTTGTATATGATTGCTGGGCTTTGGCAATCATATCTTTAACTTCATAAAAAATAGTGGCATGCATGTTAGCAATATCATCAGCAGTTTGAATTTTGTTTGATAATGATGCAACAGGTGTAGGCAATCTATATCCATAAATAACTTCAAATGGTGCTTTCTTTGTAGCTGTATGTGGTGTATTATTATATGCAAACTGAAGTAAATGTAGATGTGTATCCCATGTGTGTGGTTTTGAAATGGTGTAGGCACACAAAAGATCTAAAATAGTACTGTTAGTAGCTTCTGTTTGATCGTTTGTTTCAGGATGAAATGCAGATGAAAAATCAATCTTTGTTCCTAAGTTAGCAAACAAAGTAATCCAAAAATTATTACAAAATCTAGAATCACGATCAGAAATAATAACTTTTGGTAAACCATGATTAGTGAAAACAGTTTTCAAAAATAATTGAGCAGCTTGAGATGCAGTTAAAGTTTTCTTGCATGGAATGAAATATGCTTGTTTGCTAAACCTGTCTATAACACTCTAAATCATATCATGGTTAGCTTTAGTGTTAGGTAAACCAGTGATAAAGTCCATTGAAATTTGTTTCCATGGTCGTGATGGAATAGATAATGACATTAGTAAACCATACTGTTTACCATGGTGTCTTTTAACTCGTTGACAAACTAAACATTCAGATACAAAGTTAGATACATCAGTGTCCATATATGGCCAATAAAAATCTTCAGTCAATGTACGTAGAGTAGATATAATACCTCTATGACCTTGAAATGGAGAACAATGAATTTCATGCAAAACAAATGATCGAAATGGAACTGTCACACATAATCTTTTTTCATATAACATGAATCCATTATTGTAAGACAGTAAATCAATAGGAATCCAATTGTTTGCAACTAATTTATTCCAATTAGCTTGAAAAGCAAGATCCTGATGATAAGTATCTTTCATAGAGACAAGGGAATCAAATGATATCACATAAATATTATGAATTGTCGGTCTTTTACTCAAAGCGTCGGCTATAACATTCTCTTTTCCTGGTTGATATTGTATAAGGGGATGAAAACTTTGAATAAAAGCTGCCCATTTAATGTGTCGGTTAGATATTTATGATTGACTAAGAAGATGTCTAATGCTTTGTTGGTCAGTTTTGATCATAAATTCAGATCCCATTAAATAATGTTTCCATTGACGTAAGGCTTGTACTACAGCTAGCAATTCTTTATCATATGTAGAATATTTAAGTTCAGATGATTTGAGTTTACAGCTAGAGTAGACTATGGGATGATTATCTTGCATAAGAACGGCTCCTATTCCAAATCCACTAGCGTCAGTAACTACTAAGAAGAATGGTCTATTGAAATCAAGTAGTTGTAATACAAGAGCATGGGTTAATGCATGTTTCAATAAATCAAAAGACTTTTGTTGATTATCAGATCAATTATACACAATACCCTTCTTTAAAAGTTTAGTCAAAGATAAGGCAAGTAATGAAAAATTTCGCACAAACTTTCTGTAAAAGCTAGCAAGACTTAGAAAAGAACGTAGCTCATGCACATTTTTGGGTATGGGCCAATTTAAAATTGCTTCTATCTTTTTAGGGTCAACTTTGATACCTTCTGATGAAACAATATGTCCTAGATATTCAATTTCTGTTTGGAAGAATTCACTCTTTTCTGGATTAGCATACAATTGAGTCTTTTAACAACTTAAAAACTAAAGATAAATGTTCATAATGCTCATTCTCATTTTTATTGTATACCAATATATAATCAAAGAATACTATGAGACAATGCTGATATTTCAGAAATATGCGATTCATCATACAATTAAATGTGGCTGGTGTATTAGTTAAACCAAAAGGCATAACTAGAAATTCATAGTGTCCAAATTGTGTTCTAAATGCAGTTTTGAATATATCAGATCTATCCAAATCTTACTTGATGATAACCAGATTTAAGATCTATCTTATTGAATATGGCAGATCCTTGTAGTTTATCCATAAGATCATCTACCCTAGGTATTGGATATCTATTCTTAACTGTAATTTTATTTAGGGAACGATAATCAATGCACATGCGATAAGTATTATTTTTCTTTTTCACTAATAAAACTGATGCGCCAAATGGAGAACTACTAGGTCTAATTAATCCTCTGTTAAGAAATTCTTCTATTTGATTTTAAATTTTTTTCTGTTCAATTTGGTTGTCTATATGGTGCCTTACATGGTGGTTGTGTTCCAGGAATTAAATCTATTCTGTGATCTTCAGACTTTACCCCACCCTTTGGGCCGTTTTTTTCCTATTTCCCTTTATCCCTTGTTTTGATGTTTTGCATGTCAGTGCATACACCCAGAATCCAAATCCAACCTTACAACCTTATTCGTCCCTTTGAACTACCCACTTTTCCTTTTTACCAACCCATGTTCCGATTGATGGTTCTTGAGTTATTAATTTTTGAAGCATTTCCTGTAAATTGGACGATTTTCCATGTGAATGCACCTTTATTTCTTCCGAACAACAATATGACATGACAGCCTTGTCCTCTGTCTTTCTCCTGACATTTTTCCTTTTTTCTCCCTGTCCTTCCAATGCACGGTTCATCCGATATTAATTTTTGTGCGTTTTCGAGCCCTTTTCATGCATATTTTTAATATTTTTCCATGTGAACATATCCTATTTTCACCAAAATTCCAGTTTCATTTGACTGTTGTGTCCCTTGGCCTTTTTCCACATTTTTCCTTTTTTCTCCACCTTATTTCGACCACTGTATTTTTCGTTATTACTTTTTAACTATATTTTCGGTGTTTTTCGCATGTAAACCCCTTCTAACTCCACCGGACGTGAGTTTTGACGTGATAGTCCTGTGCATCCCCTTCAGGTGGACATTTTCTCTTTTTATTGCCCTTCATTTCATTGCTCAATTCTTTGTGTTTTCATCTTTGAGCCCATTTTCGAGTTCATTTTTTGGGTTTTTTCTATGTAAACGCATTCTCTCTTGGTTGAAACCGTGTGTTGATGTGATAGTTTTGTCGGGCACATTATTTGGCACATTTTTCCTTCTTTCTGCCCTGCGATCCGACGAGCGGATTTTTTCATATTAATCCTTGTATGTATTTTTGGAGCCATTTTTTGTGTTGGAGTATAGTTGTGATGGTTATATTCTTGTAGCTTCATCTCTTTATGTCAGTTGAAAAATGCATCATCTACTTATTCTTAATGTTGGCTTCTTGATTTGGGGGTTTCCTTTCATATTACCCCACATGGCCATTAAATTCATAGCTATCATATTGTTATGGATTTTGTTAGACTAGGGGATGACATCACATTGGATATCATTGGCATAGGTAATGTCAAATTATAGTTTAATACTAGTGCTTTGTTTGTGCTTCATGATGTACTCCATGTTCCAACTTTGGCCAAAATCTTTATTTCAATTAGACGATTGGATGATGCTAGGTATCATGTATCCTTTGGTGATTCTTCATTTAAGATCATCAATAGCAGTTTGGTTTTTGCTAGAGGTGCCAAGACTAGCAATGTCTACCCTTTACTTATTTTTGGATTTGTTAAGTATGTATTTGGTCATGAACAATCTTTCACATGTATCTTTATGGCATCATCACCTTGGGCACATATCTTTGAAAGGAAGGAAAGTTTTGACCCATTTGCAATATCTCCTACCCTTAGATTACTCATGTTTTGATTCATGTGATCATTGTCTTTATGGTAGGAAAACCCATAAAGTGAATAAGAAGTCTAGTTCTATGCATATGGATGAGCCTTGATCCTTTAGTGCTTGTGCATTTGGATGTCTGTGGCCCCATGCCCAATTAGTCCTAGGTGGTGCAAAGTATTTTGTTATATTCATAGATGATTTTTTGCATAAGCTTTGGTATTACCTCATTAAGTAGAAATTGGATGTCTTGCCTACGTTTCAATGATTTCTTACCATGGTTGAGAACCAATTTGGATAAAGGCTAAAATGCCTATGGTTTGACAGTGGGGGTGAGTATGTCTCTAGAGAGGGGATAGAGAAATTGGCAAAGAAAATCACGAAGGAAATAAGGCTATAATAGTGCAAGCTACAAATAAAAATACTCAAGGATTTGAATGTAAAGATTATTGGAATAGTCATCATGGATGGTGAATTGGAAGAAAAGTAGTAGAGTTTGTTGTAGAAGGTCTTAAAGACTTGCTCAAGTGTTATATATCACCTAGTTATAATGGTTCAATGACCGTGTGAAATACTAGAAGCCTCTTTCGTTTCGAAAGACATGGAAATCATGTGGCAAGAGAGGTTTAACATGGATTAGGACCTGCATATTATGAGACAATGACATCAAGAAATTCACAACAATTGAAGGAGGCTAAAGTTCAAATACATGAGCAAAAGGATTTGTGGCAAAGATGATGATGAATCAAGGTATGGGAGTTGTAATTGAGGTTATTCCAAAAGTCTTGGGATGATGTATAGAAAGAATTTTGTTAACCCCAGTGCAAAGAAAGTAAAAAGAAAATTAAAAAGACACAAAAAGCAAAGCGAAAAAAGACAATCCAATCGAAGAAATAGGAGAAAAAAAGGCCAAAAGCACAAGGACAACCTTAAAAGTTTAGGGCAAGTGCTAAAGAGGAAATGTGCATTTTAAATGCAAAGGCGCACCCTAAATTTTTGCAAGAGACTGCTAGGCTCTCTCCTGTGCAAAGGCACACCCTAAATTTGTGTAAGAGAGCGCTAGGCTCCCTCCTGTGCAATTTGTAAATGTAGATGGATATGGGTGAAGGCACAATGTAAATAGGAAGGGAATAGGAAAAGAGGACGTAGGCTAAAGTGGCCGGTCATGTAAAAAAGGGGCAGGTGCCCAAAGGGGATTAGGGCTTGTATAAAAGGCAATAAGTGAATGAAGAATCTCATTCTTGTGTGTAGCCAAAACTAGCACTCCTATTCTTCGTCTCCTTTTTTTTCTTGCTTACTTGTGCTTGTGTGTGAGAGAGGGAGTGAGTGTGTAAGGATAAGGGACCGTGGTGGAGAAACTCTCCATCTTCTCCTCTCTTTTTCTTCTCTTCTCTTCTCTTATGTTGTCTTGTCTTACGTGCCGACAATGGAGCATGGGGCTTGGGGCTTGAGGATCAAGCTTGGTTGAGCTTGCACCTTGGATCATGGAGCTACCAAAGTGCTTGAGGGAGGAGGCAACTTGATCAAGCATGAAGGTAAGCTCACTACACTTGTAGGTGTGAGAGTGTGCATGGCTATGTGAGAGATAGCCATTGCACTTGGCTTGAAACACTTGAAACAATAAGTGGTCCATTGATCTTGGCAGTCAAGCGTGAGCTCCCACATTTTGATTCTATTGTTGGGACAAATGGATTCAAGCTTTGAGTGCTTGCGCACTCCAAATCAAGTATGGAAGTAGGGTTTTCCCCAAACCAGTGCTTGAGATAGGTAGGAAGCAAGGGAGTTGAAGAGGTATTCAATCTCCTTTGCAAGTAAATTTTTTGGTTTTTAGGATTTAGGCAAGTAGGTAAGCTTAATATAAGTTATTTTTTGTGATTTGGATGCATTTAGGTAAGGAAAACCAAGGAAAAAAGATAAACACACAATAGGGTTTCTGCTATAATAGCAGGCCCAAAACAAGGGAAAAAGAGAGAAAAGAGAGCTTCAAGGCATTACAACAGCAAAGAGAGAGAAGGGGTAGATAAAAGACTAAGCAAAGAGGGGCTTAAGAAGCCAAGAGGGTAGGGGGAGAGCTCATTTGTCATTTTTGAGTTGAGGGAGACAGCTTGAGAGAGAGAGAAAGAGAGAGAGCTAAAGGGTTGGAAACCATTTTATGCTTAGCAATCTTCACCACTGTGCCTTCGAGCCCTACAAGTAATAAGCTCTGAGTGTACCTTCGTGTTGGATAATTACTTTTAGAATCATAGCTGAGAGATTGATCAAGGCGCGTGTGAGATTTATCACGATTTTTGTCGTTCTGAAACTTTTGGCACTGTGCTTAGACGAATTCATAGTCTCCATGTCTCGCTACAGCTATCAGACAATCTGAGTCTTTAGTCCGCTAGGACAGAACCATACCAATCCAAGTCCTAGACTCCGACTATGACAATGACATCCTCACAAATGGCCACTCGGCCTAGGAGGACTAATCTCAATCTCAGACGGGCAAATTCAAATGCTAAAAATAGTCCCCTTGGATGCATAAACATTTGTACTCGGACAGTCTGAGTCATATACTTGAACACTATCACTCGAAAAAATTGTACAGAATCCAGATTTTGGCAAATTGGACCCATCCTTGGGCAGGCAGAGCCTAAGCCCAAGCTAGACGCTCACTACAGCTATCAAACAATCTGAGTCTTTAGTCCGCTTGGACAAACCATACCAATCAAAGTTCTAGACTCCAACTAGGACAATGACATCCTCACAGATGGCCACTCGGCCTCGGATGACTAATCTCAATCTCAAAAGGCCAAATTCAAATGCTAAAAATAGTCCCCTCGAATGCACAAACATTTGTACTCGGTCAGTCCGAGTCATATACTCGGACACTATCACTTGGACAAATTGTATAGAATCCAGATTCTGGCAAATTGGACCCACACATGCAAAGCCTAATCCCAAGCTACATGACACCTCTATAGGCCTCCATATGTGTAGAATGGCTCATAGGGTCACCAAACTCACAAAATGCGACCTAATGGTCCAGAAAATGACTATGGTCACTGACCCTTAGCTGTGTGCCCCAATAGAGACCTAGACTAATTGATTGAATGTGCGACCCTCAAACCACGTGTCTAGAATGTTGTATAGAGACCAGAACAAACCACCTAGAGTGGTTGTCACTTGCATGAAAGGATCTAGAAAAGTGTGTGTTGCACTATATTGTTTTCATTGCATTCGCATACTGCATCAATTAAACATTTGACATGCAACAATGCAGCAAAGAAGCTGAAATCACGATTTTGCACTGTGCACATTGAGGAGTATCCCAGTAGCATCTTAGTGCACATAACATTGAGAATTGTTTTAAATAACAAGGAATTCACGCAAGATAAGATAAGCTGAACAAACCCAATAGTAGGAGGAGACTCCTAGACATCAAATAGTGGCCAAGGGAACCTGTCATCAAATATTGAGAGACTTGAATCACCAAGCCGCTTAAGGAGCAATAGTGATAGGCATGATTAGGGATGCAACTCTACCTGACTTGATCAATCTAATCAATACCCTACTTGCTCAAGAAATCAACAACATGTGAGGAGCTAGCACCCTAAAGAAAATGACAAGCTTGACTTGGGAGAATTCCCATTCAACATCTAGCAAGTAATAACCCCGAATGACTTTCAACCAAAATAGAGCATCACAGTAGACATGCGAGGACATCATAGCCGATATCGAGGAAGAGTGGAAGTTGGCAACGAAAGTGTTATAAGGCATAGTTGCCTACAACCAAGAGCAATGAGCTCAAAAGCTGAGACAAGACATAGAAATGTATGAAGTCCAACATGTCTTAGCGCTCTCCAACCAAAATAGAACAAGAAAAAATGTTGAGAGGGAGAGAGCACTAGAGACCAACCTCACATTGAGCAATCTTTTCACGAAGCAACTCCTACACAACACGGCTGTAGAGTAGAGTGGAGTAGCCCTGGCGACTTCGTTGCTAGTAAGACTAGAAATCACCCCGAATTCTAAGAGCGAGACCAAGATATATGTCATTTCTAAGCAACTCGACATGATCTGTATAGCTTTGTGGAGAAATTTGAGCAAGTATGCAAGGCAAACAGCCTCATGGTCCTTGCGCAACATGCATAACTTTCAGACTTTGCCTAGGAGACAAAGGACGCATGTGGTACACTAGTCTAGACAATGTTGAATGCAATATCTTCAATAACCTCAAGAGATTCTCTAAGGTGAGATACTCTAACAACCTCATCATTAGGATAATGAATGTCAATCCAAAGGATAGGGAGGATATCCAATAATAATTCATCCATGTGCAAAGTCTCTTTATATTAAGAGAATCCCAATAGCACATGAGCTCTCTCCACCGTGTTCATAAGCAGAATATAAAGTGAAGAGCAAAGGGGCATGCTAGCTAGGGTCTTTGAAGAAGCCATACGAGTGGATGACCTGCTCAAGGAGAGAATATCAAGACCCACAAACAGAGACAACACTGGCTCTAGGACCTCAGAAAGATCTATGACCATGATAGTGAAAGATCTAGCCAAAGCACCCAAGACAAGGGAAAGAGAGCCAACCAGAGCCAAGAATTAGTAGACATGAAGCTAGAGTTTGCTAGGCTTCAAGAGATGATGAGAAGGCCCACATGACCTCATGTGCAATACATGCATTGTGGAGGAAACCATCTTCCGACCAAGTGCATGGATCCTAGATCCAGACCCGATGCCAAATGTGGTATATTTGGCCATGATGCAATGCAGTGCTGATTACTGAGGCGATTGTCTCATAGCCATATAGTCAGCTTTACTACCTAGGGAATAGACCACCACATTTTGGAAGGGGAGCTCCATTAGCTCTCGGAGCACCCAATGATTTAAAGCTAGTTGTCCCGAGGATGGATATCAACCCCATAGGGATACCTAGGACCACCTGGACCCATTGTGACCCATCTACCAAGTGATGCTCTGATACATTACGTAGAGGATGACCTGAATGAGGATCAAGCATATGTGAACCCTTATATCTCCTACAATGAAGAGGTTAATTCCATCTTGATGGATTTTAGACCAGTGCCGGTGGATGGCATGGGGTAGGGGAAGAGGTAGAGGTCTAGGAGGATAGAACCAAGAGGCCATTGCTTGCTAGACTTGGGTTCACCCAAGGCACATCTCATCTTGATGTCCCAAAAGGGAGCAAGCCAATTGAGACAAGGCCAACAAGGCTAGCCTTAGATGCCTTGAGTGTGGGATCACACTTGTACACTAAGTGCCCTAGGAATAAACCTTCCACCAGTTTGGCTATTGTGTCATCCGTACCATTGGGGTTGTTTGGAGTTGAGACACCTGATGGTGAAGTCATGACCCGAGCATAGGAATAGTAGGCTAGTATCTCATTATCCAGACCTAGTAACCTCGATGTAGCTTCAATAAGGAAAAAAATTTGTAGAATAAGAAGAAAGAGGGCTGAGATGACAAATATTACACTTAAGACAGATAGTGCCACCACGTTATCAAAGGGGAAGCAAAATATGCATGTTGAAGCAGAGACATCTACTCCGAAGACAGTAGAAAAGGGAAGTGCCAAGATTGGAGAATATTCCAATAGGAGGCACCAATTAGAAGTGGTTGATAAGGTCAAGGAGTGAGTGAGAGAAGCCCAAGCGCACCTAAAGGATGTGAAACCCATAATCAAAGATGAGATCACTCTCTAGTGTGAGCACACCAATCTTGCCTACTCAGTTAAGATCAAGAGACGCATTTGCACCCCCCACATAGCACTGCATAGATAGAGCCTAGATTTTACAAGTGGGCAGACTACCTAAGATCATTGGCAAAAAAGAGTGTAGAGCCTAACAAAAAGCAGGCCCCTGTGGCTCTGCCTTTGGGAGAACTGCTTAGGTAGAATCCAACCTTATGGAAAGTGTTGAAGTAGTGGGTAGAAAGACCATATGAGCTTGGAGTGATCAACTTGCCTGACCACAATCTAGCAACGTAGATACCTAGCTTGACCCTAAACTCAATGCCTAAGTCCTTACAGGTAAATGATTTCTAGGAAGGCATGTAAATGCATGTAATCCTACCTATCATAGCATTAGGGGATGACATAAGAAAGGGGATTGTAGACACAAGAGTAGGAGTCAGTGTACTCAGCCATACAATCTTGCAAGCTTCGGGTAACCCACTTGTGGATACCACAAGGTTTAATGTCACACTAGCCAATGGAATGAAAGTTAGGCCATTTGGGGTATTGAAATACGCCCTTGAAGATAGCATGAGTCGAATTCTCAGACCCAAAAATAACCTGACCACCTAAGACCAAATGCACCAAAGTGGGCCTGCAAATCCACCTAAGGTACAACGGTTGAAGGAGTAAAAGAGAAAGTAGCCAAAGGGGTTAGAAGCCAAAGAACAAAAAAATCCCCAAGACCTACCTAAGCGCTTTTCAAAGTTCAAAAAGGGTGATAGGGTAGTGACCTTGTTAGGAGCCAAGAGGCAAGGACAAGGAAATGAACCAATAGAAGGGCGTGCTCAAGTCAAGGAAGTCAACTTGGCAGGGAAAGGGGAAAAGCATCGACCCATGTTCATAGTAGCTGATGACCTGATTGAGCAAGAGGAGCACATGGATCTTCTAGAAGCCTGGCTCTAATGGCTCTGGCTTCTATTGACAAGGGGCATCATCATCATCTTCTCTTCAGAGACTGAACGGTCAGGGTGACAGGAGCCACTGGTAAACTTAATTTTTATGCCTTTGATCCATTGCTTATGCAGATTCTGCATACTTTGTGGTCCATTGGCCAACCCAAATGGAACCATGGTCATTCCCTCCAACACCCCGAGATCTTCAGCCTCTGAGGTCTCTATAGGGACTTCAAAAAGATCATCCACTATCAGAGGATCTTCTTCAACTGCACTTTCATAATCTGCTTCATTTTCTTCCTTATCATGTCCATCCTCTTCCTCTGGAGGCTCTGTCTCTGCTTTTATAGAGGTTTTGTAGGAGAAGAACAGATCTTTTGCCTCTTTGTCTGCTTCTACTTCTGCCTATGGCCTTGTCTGTGCTACTAGCTCTGTGACTGCCATGTAACTAGGAGAATAGTACATCCATGCTTCTATTTCACTGTTAGAGGTGATTTCAGAAGTCAATTCTAGTTGAGACAGGAGGTATTCTCCCATGGACAAGGACTTTGCTTCCCTTGGTAGTTGGCTTACAGTGCCCACTCTTAGGGACTGTGCCTCTATTTTCTTGGGAAAGATCTGTTTAACATCCTCTTCATCTCCTGATGTACCATCTGTTACCTCATTGGAGGAGCCAGTTATGACTTCGATGGATGTGGATCCATTGCCTTTTTGCGATCCATACAACTTTGACACCACTTTGTTGGGTCCTCTTCCTAGGGTTAGGGTTCATTTGAGCCATCCCGTCTTGGCTCTCGCTTCAAAAAGCCAAGGTCTTCCCAACAAGAGAGGATATGAGGTCCCATAAGAATTTGGTTTGACCACCAGATAGGTCAGCCCAGTAATCTTTTCCTGCAAGGGTTGTTTTTACATATGGGAGAATGGCCAACGGTTTAATTCTGCTTTGGTCTACCAATCTGATAAGCCACTATGTAGGTTGAATTTCTTGCAACCCTAAGTCCTTCATTGTCACATCCATCATTATGTTTACTGATGAACCTCCATCAATCAATGCATCTGAGATAAAACATCCTTCAATCCATACACTAATCTTTGGGGTTCCAGGATCTAGGAAGGCGTTAGCCACATCTACTTCCTTCGCAGGTTCTGCGGCTCTGTTGGACTTTCGTTGTTGGGGGAGCAATCCTTAGTCCGCATCTTCTTATCAAGATGCTTTTGAATTTCTTTCGGTAATTGGGAGACAGCATCAGCAAAACTGCCAGAATGTTAAGTTAGGTTTAAAAGTATCTAGGTCTTTACCAAGTCATAATCTTTGATAGGATCCACAGGCTTCTCCAGCCTGCTGGGGAATGGGGCTACACCCATTTTCATCTTTCCTTTTTCTTCTAGCAATTGCAGCATCAGCACTTCTTTTGTTTCTGGAAATGCTTCTGCATTATCTATCTCCTGGACCTCTAGTCCTATTTCTGGGACTATCTCTGTGACTCTCTGTGGCACTATAGTGCTCTGTACTGCACTGTTATGTCCTGTATTGCTCTGTTCCTCTGTTGGTAGGTTGAACTTCACAATCTTGGCAAGGGAGTTGTTCTCTTCTTGGACAACTGGTTCCTTCTTCTTGGCGCGCGTGACAGTGGCAACTTCCAACTCTACCAAATTGGAGGCAAGCTCTTGTACCTTTTGTTGGCTATCAGTGCCATTGGTCTTTACAGGGATTGGACTTGGACAATCCTTTGCAGTGTGGCTTTCTCCTTTGCATCGGTTGCATAATGGCTTGTAATCCACAGATCATCTAGGGTTTGGAAAATTTGGGGAGATATGACCCTTTTCTCCACACCTATAACATTCCATCTTTGATCTCTGACCATTGACAGACTATTGTCCTTTGTAACTTTGAGAGGGAAACCTCCTTGGATCGAAATTAGGACCAAATTCCCTAGGCTTTGGTCCAATATCATGTGTTGTCATTTTGGATTCTAGCAAGTTGAATCTTGCATTTTCATCATTCTATCTTTGTTTGTGCATCTCTTTCAGAGAGCAAATATCCTCTGTATGGTTCTTCCGCAACGAGTAGGAACAGAAGGCTCCAGGAATGGTTGGTTTTCGGGTACATTCAATGGCTAAATGTCCCGCTTGATGATACCTTATGCACCATGTATTAGAGCGTATCATATCTCTCCCAGCTCTCGTAGGGGTGGATATATTGGCGGTATTCACCTTTAGTGTCTGTAGCTGCTTTGTAATCACATCCATAAGCTCTTTCTTGATACTTGCAACTGAGTTGGATAAGAACTCCTTCAGATTTTCACCTCCTAAAGTAGTTATAGTAGGGTTTTGGGAAGCTTCTGTAATTACTGCATACACTGGTTGGGTTGACTGAGAAGGTCCTCTGTTCTGGTTCTGATTCAGAGCTCCTGCTGAGACTTGGGATTGTTGATTCCAGTTGGTAGGGTTTCACTATTGTTGAGTCGCCATTGGAGAAACTGTTTGAGGCCATTGTTGTTGTGGTTGAACCATCATTTAAGGCACTGTCGTCTGTGTGGCGACCATAGTGGATTAGGTGCATTATACTGCGGCATTATTTGCATCTGGGGATAGGGGTAGGGAACTGTCCTTGGGACTGCATTTGGTGGGTATACCATTCCTAGCATGGGAGAAGGTAAGACTCCTCTTCCTGGAGTCATTGACAACCTTGCTTCAACTTCATCATACAATCTTGCACCTTCCACTGCAGGTTGCAGATTGACTGGTCTTCTCAATTCCACAAACTTGCGAACTTCTGGTTGTAGGCCCCTGAGAAACACTCCTTTCTGGATACCTTCATCCAAATGATGGTTAGTCCATCTCTTCAGGATGGATTCCATTCGCGAGACATAAGCTTCTACTCTTTCTCCATAGGATTGACTTAGGTTCATGAACTCCTCTTACATCCACTCTTTAAAACCTTCACGCCTGAATTTAGTGAGGAAGGCCAACTTCAGGTCGTCCCAAGTGCCAAAAGTTCCTGTTGCTTGTCGCTCATACCATTGAAACACCGCGCATTTGAAAGTGGCGGGGAATATCGCTAACCAATGCTAAGGGGTTCTGGCATTGTTAGCCACACATGCTACCATAAATTCTATTACATGAAGATCAGGGTCTTCATTGTACTCTCCCTTAAAAACTCGCAATGGGACTATATTTGCTGGTCTATCATCAATATTTCCAGGACAAATTTGACTAGGAAGAGGACCTTGAGTTACCATGGGGACTTCTGTAAAGAGTGCTTTTATGGCGTCAAAGGAGGCTTCTGATGTGAGCTCATTCTCAGCATTGATTCTTGCCTTCTCTCTTCTCACGTACCTCTGGACTCGTTCTAACACTTGCCTCTTGATTGCGTCATTCATCAGGGGGTTGGCTCCAACCAATTGGTCAATACTCAATAGAATAAAATCAGAGAGGGCTTCAATCTCTTGGAGATTCTTTGGCCAACATCTCCTCTACTCCTTCTTTTCAACATATCTGAATTCGGCTTTCAAACCACTACAGAGGGGGAGATATTCCATTTTGAAAGTATCAAAACTCATTCTTCTTAGGATCATTGTTGTGACATCATTATAATAATGCAAGCTTCTGATGGTTTCAACAGTGTATGTTGCGAAAAATACTTTGTCTACCAACTTCCAGTGGGTTGCTAATTGGAAAAACAGAAGATTGTTAGTGCACTAAGCATCCCACGTATCTTGTTGTTGAGCATCCACGAACAAATTCCAACTCTTTTCCTTGTTTTCGTGAACCTCCACAAACCACGACTCCTAAAGCTTCTTCACGATCTCCCACTTGATGATGTTTGGAAACTTCTCAATGAATACCAAATCTTCCATGGATAGTCATTCTCTCTGCCTCTGCTCTTCAGTTTGTTCCCAAACAAATTTTCACCAAGATGCAAGTTTCTGCTGCTTCAACAAGAAGAGGAAACAGTCCATCACATAGAGCTTGCATCATGATGGTAATATGTTTCCGCCAATGTGGAATGAACTTCTTATGGAAAGTGGCTTTGATAATAAGAATCTCCAACTCTTCAGTGGAAAAAGGAACTTTGCAAACATCCATTGAATTTTTCTCTTCTTGGCAATGCAATTTCCTTCATTTTCAACCTCTTCTTATGCTTGTTGATGGCAAGTTTCTCTGGCTGCGCACCAAAAATACGGAACCCCAAGAGGAACACCTAGGAAAAGGGGATTCTACTACAAGAAAATCTATCTTGTAACATCAACAAGCTTTTATTTCATTCTTTTGATGAGACCAAAACAAAGAAAACAACAAATCTTCATGCAGCATCATAGTAGATATCTTCCACGGATTCGATAAAATCAACCATAATCTTCAACTTCTTCATAAAATCCATCAATAGAACAATGAACATAAAAGAGTACACCATTTTTTAATGGAAATCAATCACATATTATTCATCTTCAATGTCTTCATAGGTTTCTCTCTCAATCTCTCATATACAGATACACTGTTTTGATAGAATTGACTATCTCTCTCTCTCTCTCTCTCTCTCTCTCTCAATAATACATCAACTCCTCACTACAATACTCAATAATGACTCTCAATAATCCTTCTTAGGTCATGGATGCACCTTCCAAGAGGTATGCCTGATGCGAAGAGGCATCAGAGCCACTATAATGTATCTTCATATCTCGTTTCTGTGTTTGTCACTTTAGTCTTCTCTTCAGTCTTCATCAGCTATTTCGTCCATTTGTTTTAGCTCTTTTGAACTTAGATTCATCCTTTCCAAAAGTTAGAAAGCTTTTCCAAAGTCACACATACATCCTACAGAGCACTTACAAAAGATCTATAGAATAGAACAGAATACGAACAGAGCAGAGACAGAATAGAGACAGAGGCTCTACAGAAGGTTTATAGAGGGTTACAGAAGGTCATCAGAGAACATCAAATCCTCATAAATCATACTAAAACCATTCCAAACTATCAAAAAACTATTCAATAAGCTTTCAAAATATTTCAATCTTCATCAATCATCAATCCATGCTTCATATAGAAGAAAATCAGAACAAAACAGAAGCTATACAAAAGGTATCAGAACCAATCAGAACCTCAACAGAACCGATCAAAACATCACAAAGCCTCATATTTCTACTAAAAATCATCATGATATTCCAAAACATAATCAATATAATCCAAAACACTCTCAAACACTTCCATTAACAACCATACATCACTCTAAATCCATCAAAAACCAATCATTCAGACCTCAAAAACAACAAAAATTAGTCAAAATTTTAGTCTTTTTCCACTCTCAACATCTGCCTTCCCTTATTCTATTTGTCACTAAAAGAATAAAAAATAAAGTGACATTGATGGGTACCCACCACCTACAGTATACAAGTGTGTGGGTTTGTATACAATAAATATAGGCTACTAAGCACGAGGCATTTAACCTACAATACCAAAGCCTTATCCATTAAGGCTATAAGCCTTTGGAAGGGGGTTATTCTCTCCCTCTCTCATTCATATAATGATTGAGGACCAACTTCTATACTATTTTGCATGTGGTGGGCATTTTTGTGGCCAGCACCAATCATTAAGGATGAGGGAGAAATTCACAGTGATGATAATGATCATGTCGACAATAATTTTGATTATGGTAGGATTCCTCAAGGTGTTGTGTGGAGGAAAGGAAGATGGTGATGCCGATGGCGACTAGGTGATATGAGGACCTATGACAAGTTTTCTTTTTCCTTTTAAAATTTGTAAAATTGGTTTTAACCTTAAGTTAAATCTCCTTCCCTCAAGCCCATGTTCCCCCTTGGGATGGGAATATTATATCCTAAACCCCTTATAGGACTTGAGATATCCTCATCTTGAAACCATGGAGTAAGTTGGATTGTAGATTTTGTGGATTAGGGCCCACCAAGCTTCTATTGTGATACTTTAGTGATATATTGCTATCTAGAAGCACTCAAACTGTAAAGGAATAGAATCATTTTAAGCTTTTGTTATGGTACTCTAGTTGTATATGGCTATTTAGAAGCACTCAAACTACAAAGTGATACAATGAGTACAAGGACAAGGTATATTAGCCATTGCAAGGTAGTATTGTTACAAGTATTCTAGGGTTTCTTAATAATCTTCAAATCTTATAATGGGCTCTAATCATTTATTACTACTTGATTCTTGAGGGAATCCAAATGCTAAACTTGTGTAGCTTCACTTTGTTGCAGGTGCCTCGTCTTCTAATCCAATTCAAGAAAGTCAGCTTGGATATTTTGTAGCTCATTGCAAAGAAATCATCAGAAATTGGAACATGTCCTTTGGATATGCCCTATCTCATTGCACTCATGAAACTTTTTTTCTTAGTCCTGTGAGTCATCATAGTCTTCTTCAACATTTACTATGAGGTAGTGATCTTCAAGAGGTTGGTCTACATTTGGCCTGATCAAAGCTTTGGCTCATATAAGAGCATTTTTTCAAGTCAGTTGACCTTGGACTTGACCTTGATCACTCCAATGTTGATCCAATCCATGGTAGAATTTGGCCATTTGTTTGGTAATTTTCATAGAAGGTATATATTTTTAAAGTCTCACAAATTGAGAATAATAGACTTCCAGGCTTAGTCCTACTAGTAGCTATTGCAAGGAAAAGATCTCATTCATTTTGATGTCACAATAGGAGGTGACAACTACCTCTCTTACGACCTTCTTAATATCTTCTTAGCTTATAAGGGTTTCGATGGTAGCATTGCCTCAATACTATTGCTTAAGCATGCCTCATCTATCAACTTCATAGTTACTAGCATTTTTAAAACCCTAAAACATGCTTAGTTAACAAAAAACACAAATTTGGTAAATGGTTCTAGAGAGTTTCTATGGTCTCCCAAAACCCTAAATTTTTGGGACACCCTTCAACATCTATAAACAAATAGGCTGCCCGCTATTCAGCATCATTTTGGTCATGCAAGTTCTCACTCCTCTACTATGTTTGGTTTATCACCACTAGAAAATTTCCAATCAGTCGTTTTCCTTCTTTCCACTACATTTCATCTCTTATACTATCACGGCATAAACCAGGAACCGTGACTATAAATAATATGATGTTCATAAGAAAAGAATGATGGGCTTAGTTAAGAGCTAAGTAGTAAGTCCAGGGTATAGAAACCAAACATAAAGTTCCTTACTATGTAGCACGTGAGATTATCTGCTCCCTAAGTATCCTCATGGAGCTTTTGAATTTTTCAAGGACTTTCTTGAAGGCTGGGAGATGTTCCTTGGACCAAGGTGTTTTATCACAATACATGAACATTATGTCTAGTGCCTCTCCCAGACTTTGGCCTTCTTGCTCCTTGCTCTTCCATAATCCTTGTGGTCTTTGACTATATTATGTAGCACTTTCCATTGGTTATAATGAATGTAGAAGAACCTATCATGGACTTTCTTTTTTGGGGCTTCCCATGGAAGCCCAAAAACCTTTTGGCCTTAACTCCACATACTGAGGGTTTCCCATGGAAGCCCAAAAACCTTTTGGCCTTAACTCCACATACTGAGGGTTTCCTAAGAACATTGTTTGCATTTTTGGATCTCTAAGGATATGTTTCGATCACGATATTTTCCCTTATGGAGACCAATTTCTGAAAGAACCTTCTCTATAACCTGATAGCACCATCCTTGGCCTTTTGGGGTTGCAATTTCCATGCATCCGATGTAGAGATGCATAAATTCTCTACTACTCTACAACACATGCAATATGCACATGTGGATGTTTGTTAAAGGGATATCTAGAACTGATTAAAAGTATGGATCTTTGGTATATCTATCAGGGTCTTATTTCAACTAGCATCATTGCACTCCTTGTTGGTGATGACCATACAATAAATGCAAGGACTCTTAAAAATAGCACCTCTTAACACATTATATATGCACTTTAGGGTCTTTAAATCTGTAACCATATGTCACTTCACTTTATATTATCCAAACCCTTCAACACTTCTACTTGTTGAGTGTACTTACCACCTCAAATATAGAAGATTATTGAAACACCCAATGCAACACATCAAAATATTTTGTATCAATCTAAATTTCTCCCAAAAGACACCAAATGTGTTGCTTTGCTTGTATGATGAAATTTAATGAGCCCTTCTTTCCTTTGTCGTCGCTATCACTAGCAAGTGCCAAGTCCCTACAGACTGCTTATTAAGTCAAGTGTTTCAAGTGAGTGGCAATGGATACCTCTCACTTAGCCATGCATGATCTCACACAAGGATATAGTGAGATTACGGATCCGATCGTTATATCCATTTTCTTGAGTAGAGGTTACATGAGGAGTATAGGAGCTTATGATGGGAACATTAGGCAAGTCCACATTTTAAACTTAAAAAAGTCTATCAGAAAATGAGCTACAAAAGAGGGGCTGGTGAGTCATATCCTTTTGTTCTTGGGGTTCTTCTTCTTCTTCATTGTTGTCTTCATCTTCTTTGACTGTAGCAAGATATGCTCTTTGAGACCTCTTCTTAGCATAGCAAAATTTCTCAATATGCCCAGTTTTCTTACAAAAGTCATAGACTATATTCTTCTTCCCTTTCACATAGAGGAGTTGTTGGTCTCCTCCTGGGATGCTTGTTTCTTCCTTGCTCTTGATCTTCTTTTCGCCTTCTAAGAGAAAGGCTTTGATATCCACAAGCTTTGGCTTTGGCATGTTGGTTAATGTGGTAGACACATTATCAAACTCGGGTGGAAGACTCTTGAGAAGCACTCCAATGCAAATGTCTTCATCCATCTTGAAGTTGATTCCTGCAAGTTCTGTCAACAAGCTTCCATATAATTCAAATGACTTGCAAGTGGGGTACTACTTTTCATGTCAAGCCTAAAAAATTCAATTAGTAAGCCATATTTGGAGGTTTTTGAATGAGCTCCAAATAGGGTTTCTAATAGATCCCATGTCGCATGAGAGGTTTCACAATCATCAATATGATAAATGTAGCTGTCATCAAGTTCGAGCTTGATAATAGCTTGAGCCTTATCATCATTTCTATCCGACATGATTGAAAGTGCATCTTCCCTTGGTTTCTTCTCTTGACCACTTGTGATTGACCACAAGCCTTTCTTCATCAAGATCAGTTTGATCCTAGTTTGCCATATATGGAATCCGATACCGTTGAATCGAGCTGTCGGTGAGTCCTTGACGATGTTGAGGTTGCAAGATCAGCAACAAATCAGCTCCAAAAATTTTAGATTTTAGCAGCAAAAGAATTGAGCACAAGTGCCAAGAAGCACTAGGTGATTAGTATCAAAAGATACTAGGTGATTAGGTGACTAGTATGCCCTTTGAACTTGGGATCTTCAAGGTCTTGCAAGTCTGAGTCTTCCCCTCCTTGATTTGATACTGGAGTAGCACAAAAAAAACTTAGATTTGATCAGAGGAAAAGTTGATTGTAAATAAAAAATCAGAGGAGTAGCACTAGGTGAGTGTCAATGGACACGATGCTTGTATCTTCTTGAAATGCTTGCAAATCTATCAAGATCTCCCCTCCTTGCTTGTAAATCACTTGAATGTTTGTTGAAATGAGGTTGTGTTTACTGAATACTTAGTAATTCTCAGTAGTAAAGACTTGAGCTTACCAAGATTGAGCCACAGGAAATGAAGCTTGAATGTTAATGCTATGGTGTTGATGCTTGAGATCTTCAATACTTTTAAAAAAACTTCAAGAACTTCCTCTCTTTTTTGGAGAAAAAGTAGGCCAGTGAATCAGAGTGGCAAGAACTCTAGTGAGTGAGAGAATAAAGTCAAAGATGAAGCTTTAGGAAGTTAGATATGGCTGCCTATGATTAGGGTTAATAGACTCGACTAGTTTTTCATCTATTATAGCACGTTTAAGTGATTGTATGACGAGAGATTTGATGGGGAGGTAGCTTGCATAGTAAACTTCTAAAGCCCTATGATTCACAATAACATTGTAGAGTGCACGGGCTGCGTGCAACGTATGACTAAGACACAGGTGCAAATAGGTAGTGGACTGAAGAAAACACAATGCTGGATTGAGAGAGGTTAATGTCATCATGCGAAGTGATAAGCAGTTGCGCCCTGAGTCAAGGAAGATTTGCCCAGAAGGAAGCACGAGCTGAAATGTCCTGGAAAGAGAGATTCGAGTCCTCCACTGAAGGTGGGTGGCTATGGAGATAGGTGAGAGATTCATGGGAGAGTGGAGGGAGCCATAAATTCAAACTGGAATGACCCAATCAGTGGCCCAATGACTCATTAACTTGAAACCTGCTCTGGTACCATGTTAAAATATTGAGGATGCATGCTAATGAGGATCAATGATGAGCAAATAGAAAATCATAATGAGACATAAGCATTGACAAAGAAGAACAACTGATATTATCCAAGCATAATGCAAGTACAACTTATGAGAATGACTGATGGAATGAGTGTGGGGATGAGTGCCTTTTATAGGCTTACAGTAGGTGGTATTGGTAGGTGAGGAAAGGTGAAAAGTGACTATGGTATTCACCAACTGTGGTTTTAATAAACCATGCATACTTGACCTAGTCTAAGGCTTTATTTGCAATGTGTTTATTTGCCTTGTTTGTTCCTTACACAGAGGCTAAGGCGGATGTGATTGCACATTTCTCAACAATGTCCAATTGACTAGTAAGCATTCTTCACATTGAGGGATAGGGGCTTTTGGCAACACTGGCACTAAGCTTCCTTTGTGATAGCTCCACTAGTTTCCTCCTTTTGTACCTCAAATCCATAGTTCCCTCTAGGCAATGGGGTCTTTGTCATACACTTCTGCTTACAATTTTGTTTGTGGGGCTAGTCTTGGTACATTAGGTTGCTCTTGCTCTTCATTCTCCTACTTATAATCAGGCCCTTCTTCTAGATTTGGCTATATAGGCTCCTAGGTGGGGGGTTATGCTTATTGCTCTTATTCCCCCCAAAACTTAGGTTGTCATGATCTTGCCTACACAACCTTGCCTTGATTAGATGTTCCCTTTGCTCTTCTATGCTTAGTAGGCTTTGGACATAGGAGTTCACATTTACTTCATCTAGTGCCTTGGCTGTAATGCTCTCAAACAGTGCTATCCCTATTCTATTTGTGAGTGCATTGTATCTCTGGCTTGAAAAGAGAGCATGCACCATCTTGGCTTGCAATCTGACAATAAGCTTGAGAATGTCTGGTATGTTGATTCCATCGTTCATATACACTTATTGCTTATTCATCCCCAACATGTTGTATATATCTCTCTCTACTACCACTTTTGTAGCTTGTCCACCAACCCTAGAGCTTTCTCAACCAACTTTGGGGGCTGAGCACAACCTCCACACTCTTGGTTACATCTCCTTATTTGATCGTCACTATACCACTATTCTTCCTAGCATTGAAGGATCTGAGAAATTATGTGCACATGTTGTATCTATTTGCTGGTTGACCTTCTCTAGGTACTTGGCTAGATTGCATTGCTCCATAATCTTCTTGGCCGCATCCTCAATTGCCACAAGTTCTTCCAAGTTATGTATGCTTTGGTATCATAACTGGTTAAATACTTGCATCTTTGTGGTTAGGTGATATTTGTTTTATTCTTCCTCAAAAAATGATAGCCCCACTATTTGGATTCCTAACATAACACAACACCTCACAACGAGTTCTCTTTAAAGGACAAATTTTTCTTTAAAAAATGGTTAGAAGCAAACATTATCAAATAGTGAAATGTATAAGAAGCTAAGGAATGATTTTTTTTTTCATATCAAATAATCCATACATTCCACACAAGAATTCATGAAGAATTTTTCACTAAATGAAAATTCAATTCATCCTTATTTTTGGAGTTCAATCAAATTTTGATTCATATTCACTTTTCACCTTACTTCCTCCCCCCTTAGAGTAATGAGAATCCTTCCTAGGATTGGCGAATGGAGGGTAAGGGCATTTGGTACACTCTTAGTGTGTTCTGGTATTTCAAGAGCCAATCGTAGAAGTTTGGGTTGTACTCCAATGTAGCATGGTGGTCCATGCCTTATGGGGTGAATGCCCACATGTATGATATAGGTCAAGACATCAGCCAAGAGATCACTTAAGTTCATTTTGCAGCAACATGAAGTTTTTCTTCTATTAGGATCTTATCTAAGTATGGATTTGACATGACATTATCTTCTAGTGGTTTGTTTCATGTCATGTCCAATACTCTAAACGAAGTTGGAGCCACATAGGTGGGGTCATATTTGGAAGTCTTGATGGCTTGTCTTTGCTCTACATTGGCCATGATTTGACAACCCTCCTATCCCCATTGTATGTGGAGAGTGTACCCTTTCCATAGGAAATGGGATTTGGATTCAACTAGCTTTTTCAACTCATCAAGCTAATCTGGTAACATTGGAACTCTTCTCTTCTTGAATGATGTGATTAACCATTGGTTTAAGGCTTTTTCTTGTGGGAAATTTCAATGGAAATCAAATCCTTTGTAGTCATGGGTGTTTTTATGAAAATGAATTCAAATTCCTCCCAAGAACAAGGCAAAGAGTGTACATTGTTTGCTATTTGTTCGTTAAATGCCTAGATCCTATTGAGATATTGGCAATCACACTCAGTTTAGGCTCTTTGTATGGAGCAGTGTGGGCTCGGGATGCAAAATCCCATATGCACAATGGTGGAAAGTGTAGCCTTGTAACGTGCCCACCTATCGACTGTCCAAGTACATTTTTAGCGGTCCATCGAGAGACAAGTCTAAGTGACGCCGCCTGGCACTCCCATGGAATGTCACGAGGTTTGTCGCCTAGGGTTTCTCGAGTCCGCCTCACAATGGAATGTTTGCGGCCAAACCCACTAGGATTGACTTGAAACTTGAGTCCCTAGTGGTCAAGGTCTCTTGACAACATTCTAGCATTGGTTTTGGACATCCTACTTTACATAGAGATAACCAAGCTGAAGCAGACCTATGCCGCACTTGGTTCAAATAGAATGGGAAATGAGAGGGATGCGAGGCTCCACCTCTCTGCCCATAGGGTATAGTCCCATTCCGGTCCCCTAAAACGGCATGAGTCAGGGTTCTAGCCTAACGATTTCTAAGCGTCGATCGTCAGTAAAACCTTGTGAGAAGCCTCCCAGTTCATTGGGACCACCGTGTCGTAGGACAGACCCATCGAGGGTTCCACCCTCCCGCTTCCCTCACTTGGTGTACCTTGGTGTACTTTGGTTGTCTATTTAAGTGTGACATGTAAAAACAACTTCCTTAATTAGCCTTTTTAAAGGATAGGGTTTGTTGATGTAATCTTATGGCATTGACACGAAAACAAATTCAAACATTTTCAAATGATCAGAGATACAAATCTTGTTCAAAAGGGACAATATTGTTCAAATGATCAGAGATACAAATCTTGTTCAAAAGGGACAATATTCGCAATCCGTAAGGATGCACTTTATTTCCACCAAGTTTTTGCCTTGCCCTAGTAACAAGGCCCCCTCGAGAATCCATCCCAAGTCACGTTGATCGTTTGAGTAGGACCCGGAGGCAGGGAATTTACAGCCAGAGCCCCCCTGGCATCCAAGCGTCCTCCTACGTTCAAACCAATCCACAAAGAAACCTCTCGTGGTGGGTTTAGTCCATGTTCCTGTCATGACTATTTAGAACCCCCTTGGCTAGGGTTGGCGGCCAGCTGGGGGTGGTTTGACGTGCCCTCCAAAAGTTCAACTTGGTTTACTTTACTCATTTATGAGTTTGGGGTTACACAATCTCTCTTTTAAAAAAAAGAAAAAGAAGCAGTGTTCCTAAATTTACAAGCACAAACAAAGGTGCAGGTGAGTGCTCGAGACATCTGCTAAGGTGGGGTCCATCTCTTGACCTTAGCGTTTGTCCTTCTTGCTTTAGCGGTAATTTCCAATATCCTCCGAAGGATAGGGAATTTCCTCATTCCGTTCCCCTATGAAGTAACAATAGATTGGCTTAATTTCTTCAGAACCCTAAATAAGTTCAGTTGAGCCCTATCCTTGCATGTATAGGGTTCATTTTTATTGAACGGGTCTTGAACAAATATTAGTATTTCGTATGTGCAGTTTATAGTTATCTTCAAGATGAATCCCTAGCAACACAACTAAAACTGATCATGATGCCACACAATTTGGAGGTGTATCTTTCCTAGACAATGCTTCAATGCAGGCCTTTGCTTTTGGGAATTCATTTCAACGCGCTTATGCAAAACACAAATAGAGACTTGTATTTTTTTTTCTTTTGGGTGGAGGACATGAAGTTATCAGTCCTAAGGCAAAAGCGAACACTCCCCTCTGAAGGTTTAAAGGGGCCTAATACCTGTTTTAGTATTGCAATGGCCTAGATATACTTAAACGTCATCGTAGCAATTCAGGAATTTCATGTACTTGATTCAAACCGTCACTTCTACCTTTCCAATTTCACAAATTTTGTGATGCAAAGAAAAAAAAGTACGATTTCTGCTTAATCGATGAATATGCATACGTGTTTTAACAACCCATTTTTAAGTATGCTAATGTTAGTGCATAATCTAAAGTATTACGAGCATAATCAATAAGGTCATGGCTTCTTCTTTTTGCGTGCATGAATGCAAAATCTTCAGTGCAATTTACTCGTTCAAAAACATACCAAAGTGCAAGTAAGCACAATTTCCAATATTAAAATGATATAAACTAAACGGTGGTTAGTTATGATAGACTTTCTCCGAATAGCTTTCCCTTCCCAATGAAGTCAGCCTATGTCCTTAAGACCTCCCATCAGGGTAGCGTGTGTTCCATACACGCTACCCTGATGGGACACACCTGATTACCAAGTGACACGGTTCCTTGTCCCGCAGCCTATGTCCTTAAGACTTTCCATCAGGGTAGTGTGTATGGAACACACCTGATTACCAAGTGACGCAGTTCCTTGCCCCGCAGCTCCATCGGTTGAGGCAGGATTCAACCTTACTTTGTTTGGCAGGCATCGTATGATTTGGCTTTTGCTTCACGGCTATGCACCTAGATTACGAGAGAGATGGCTCCTTGTGGAAGGGACTCATGTGCGATGAGGATCTTCTCCAAGAGGGGGGGGGGAAAGAGGGATGATGAGCTCTGAGTTCTTCAACAAGGAAAAAAGAACAATTTCCTTCTCTCTCTCTCTCTCTCTCTCTCTCTCTCTTCTCTTACTCTCCCTTTCCCTCTCTTTTCTCTCTCTCTCTCTCCCACTCTCTCTTCTCTTACTCTCCCTTTCCCTCTCTTTTGTCTCTCTCTCTCTTTTCTTGCTCTCCCTCTTTCCTCTTACTCTCCCTTCCACTCTCTCTCCCTTCAGCTTTTGCCAGCATGAAGGGTCCCCATCTCCCCACGCTTAAGCTTTTTATGGGTCTTGGGGGGGGGGGGGGGGGGATTTAGTAATGGAGGCCCTCCCTCCTCCTCCCATGGCATGCGGCAGTCCCCCTTGCCATCTCCAGGGCATGCAGCAGCAACCCCCCCTTCTCGTTGTCGTCACGATAGCCCTCCCTGCGCCTATTGGTCGAGGTAGCCCCCTCCCCTCACGCCGTCCGCCAGTTGGCGGCGTAGCCAGGTTGGTTGATTTTTCTTTTTTTTTTCAAATTTAAAAAAAATCATTAAAAGGGGGGGGGGACTGGTCATATGGCGGGAAGGAGGGGGGGAAATGTTACAAGGCTAGTCTATTCCTATAAAGCATTGTACTTGCTCTCTTTTTGAATGCAATGTCACATAACTTTTGTACTTTCAACAAAGTGTCTGTGTCATTGTTAGTCCACTACACAAGATTGTGTTTATGAGTCCAAGCTTCCATCTTGGAACCTAATTCACTTGTGTGACATTTGGTCTTGATGTCTGTTACCTCATGAGCTCACTCTTCCTCTTTCAACCTCCATAGCTATGCTCTAGATCCATTTCTGCATGGTATTAGAGCCTAGTTGAGCATGGCTTAGCTCTATAAATCACTTCTTCAGCTCCTCTCAATCTTTGGTTCACTCAACTTGACATAAACCCTTCATCTTCCACCATCTTCACCCTATCTCTCTTGCCATAGACACCACCTATATACCCCTCTTAGAGTAGCCATATCTCTTCAACTCGATCATATCTCTTCAAGTTTTCTTCTTGAGAGTCTTTCCTTAGAATAAGGCTCATCTTTCCAGCCCAAAATTTCCTGACATTGTGTAACATATAGCCTGACATTGTTGAAAAACTCAAATTTAGTGCAAATTTCACAGTTGTAAATTGGACATGTTCTCTCTTCCTACTATGAGCATTATTCCACAAGTTTTCATAGGGCATTTTTTGGTCATATAGGTGACTTGCTTCAGCTAAGAGGGCTTGATAAAATTCCACTCTAGTAGAGAGATATTGGAAGATTACTCAGAGGTGGTATTGTAGAAAGCCATAGCCAGCCTGCTACTATTCAATTGATGGCACCATCATCACGCCTCACAACGCCAAGGGCTACCATAGGGCTTTTGAATTTTATCATATAAGATACCTCCTGACAAAATTTCAACTCAAATGGTCCAGTGGGTGAGTTGCTACAGCCAAAATATCAAGCTCCTATCCTAAAACCGTAACTGGCAGCCATAGCCACTTGCCTTCAAGCTCATTCATTCCTTCATTTTCTCTCTCTTGCTACTTAAACCAAGCCAAGGACACTTTGATCTAAAGTTCTCAAAAAGTATTCAACCATCAAATCAGCAAGAAGGGAAAGTTGTGAAGATTTTTTGAAGATCATCAATTCAAACTCAAGCAACAAACATCAAATTTAAAACTAGAATCTTTTGATACTACACTGCCATTGCTTATGTCTTTTGACACATACAAAGATCAACTCATTGCATTGGTTATTCTTAGTCATTTGAAGTTGATTTCCTATCATAAAATGACAAGCATGAAGAATTTTAAATGGGTGCTTCTCATAAAGAGTAATATGACTCATGTTGCTCATACATGGAAGAACTGGTTGTTCCATTTGCAGTAGGGATGGATAGAGTTATTGTTCTAAAGTGCAATTGATGACCTTATTTAAAGACTCTGAACACATTCTTGTTGCCTCAAAGATGATATCTTTGCCTGAGGGAGACATGAAGGCTAATGCAAAAAAAGTTAATAAAGAAGATGACCATGAAGAAGAGGACCAAAAGATGAAAGCTGCAAGCAAAGCGGAGAAGAAGAAGAACAAGATCAACCACGAGGACCCTAAAGCTGCAAGCAAAGCCAAGGACAAGTACAAGAGCAAAAAGAGAAAAGTGGACTACATGAAGAAGAACAAGAAGATCCATAATGACATATCCAAAAATGCTAAAAACCACAAGAGCATGTCGGTCCTTGACCCAACATTTTAATAGAATTTTTTAGCCTTGTATTGCCTAGTCCTAATGCTTCTAACATAAGCTTGTAAACTCCTCATGTAGCCTTGTACGATAGACTTTGTACACTTTTTAAGGCCCGTGTTACAACCTCTGGATGTCAACCATGTCTTTGTTGGTACCCACACTTAGCCTTTTGTGCGATGACAGCCTTTGGTGTTTACCATGTTTGGGATGTGCCCACACGTTGCAAGTGGTTGCTCATTAAAGCCTCTACACACTTTGTACTTCTTTGGTTGTGATTGAGGAGGGGTGTTGAGGTATTGGCAATCACACTCAGGTTAGCCTCTTTGTATGGAGCAGTGTGGGCTTAGGATGTAGAATCCCATATGCACAGTGGTGGAAAGTGTAGCCTAGTCTATTTTTATAAAGCATTGTACTTGCTTTCTTTTTGAATGCAATATCATAGTACTTTTATACTGTAATACTTCCACGTAATTAAAAATTAGTTGGTTAGTTTGAAAGTTAGTTAGTTAATTAATAAGTTAGTAAGGTTACTAACTAAAGACTAATTAAAACAAAAACTAACTAACAATAATAACTAACAAATTTTTATTTAATGAAAAATATAAAATAATCGAGAGTCATAATCTGACATTTTTTCTGAATTGACAAGGAATGTAGCCACCCTTCACAGAAGTTACAATGTGAACGAGAGTTATGAGCCATATTAATCACTAGTGTTAATGTGTATAGTATGGATGGTCCAAAAATATTAGATTTTTGGGCAAAACTAGTATATTTCAGATATTTTAGATATTACTTATTGTAAATCTCTTAAAAAGATATGAAAATTTCTAAAACAGGATGTCATGTAAAAAAAAAGCAAGTGGTTTTTTTCCAACTTGTTTTGGATATTTAATATAAAGAAAGAAGGATTGGTGAAATCACGCACGTCGCAATCACAGTTTACAAGCAGTACTTAGCACTTCGAATAGGGAGAAGAAGAAAGAGTGATCTAGAAGATTTCTAATCAAGTGTCTTGGAGTTTTACCCCCCTTTCGGAGCCAATGGAACTATCAGAATTGTGATTTGAGCATCAGATTGCTGATTTTTCCAAGATTCCCTTCATAAAGAGCTCTCCTTCTTAGCCACAACCCTTCTTCTCTTGTTTAGCTATGAATATGAGGCATGGGAAGCAGTTAGAGAAGCACAAGGAGACCCCGAGAGGCTGCGAGATACAGGTAGAGAGAGGGAGGTAGAAGGATACCCCTCCAAGAGAGAGAGAGAGAGAGAGAGAGAGAGAGAGAGAGAGAGAGAGAGAGAGAGAGAGAGAGAGAGAGAGAGAGAGAGAGCGAGAGAGAGAGAGAGAGAGAGAGAGAGAGAGAGAGAGAGAGAGAGAGAGAGAGAGAGAGAGAGAGAGAGAGAGAGAGAGAGAGAGGCTACAAGGGAGAGAGTTAGCTCAATTCCCCCTATCTCGGTCTTCAACTAAGCCATCTTCTCTTATGCTCTCCCATCTCAAATTCATTCCTCCTTCTTTATCTCTCAAATCCACTTGTGGAGGATGGCCCCCAAGCAAAAGATCTCTCCAAACATTGAAACTCCCACCACAACCAATAGGACCACGAACCAAGGGACCGCACTATGAGAAACACATCTCTTATGAATCAGGTACACCCCATTGTATTAGGGAAAAGAAATTGGGAGAAAATAATGTTTACATTAATTATCACAACTTAATTGAGCATTTTCGAGATAATAAGCATACTAGGAAAATTTTGTTCATCGCATTCATCTTAGGTGATCAATTATAATTGCACTTAAAAGCCGTTAAATTGCACATAAATTGCATGGAAATTTCATGCTAATATATACATATATATGTGTGTGTGTGTGTGTGATAAGTTTCAAGAATACACATTAAACTACAATTAAGCTAGATAGATTTTATGCATCTGCATCCATTTGCTTGGTTGAAATAATAGGAGATCCTATTACATCTCACAAAACATAGATTGAACTTGTGATAGAATACGTAGGGTTTCTAGGAAGTTGAAATAATTTCAAATCCTAAAGAGTTGAAAGGATTATTCTTAAGGCCCATCTTGCTTGAAGCTGAAAGGAATTCAAAGTCCTTAAGTAACTATATGAATTATGCGACAAACCCTAGTTCAAATGAATACGTAGGGTTTCGTTGTAGGGAAGCTAATGTCCCAAATTGTAGTCAACACTGCAAGGATACTCATTCCCTCAAAAGAATGAGGAAAATAAATTAGGTTATCTCTGGAAATCTCAGATGATAATGGGGATAAAGGCGAGACTAGATGCTATCGCATCAAATCAAAATTTCCTCCACTAGATGCAAGTGCGAAAACTTGGAGGAAAATAAGATGCATCCTTATGGATTGCAAGAATCATCCTATGGACGGGATTTGTATCTTAGTTGAAATTTTAATATAAAGTTTACTTTCAAGGAATTTATCTGATCTGTTTTTGTGTTAGTGCATAAAATTACGTAAAGAAACATGTGACTAATGTGTTAATTAAGGAAGCTGCTTGTATATATTACCATTAATGTGCCCTTAGGTAAGTAGGAAACTAAAGCTATCAAGGAAAGCGGGTGGACGGAACCCGAGATGGGTCTCCGTCCTACGGCAAGGTGGTCCCAGAGAATTGGAAGGCTTCTCAACATTCAAATCATGATGATGAATTGACCTTAGATAATGTAGGATAGAACCCTGGCTCATATCGTTTTAGGGGACTGGAATGGAACTTTACCCTACAGGTAGAGAGGTTGAGCGATGCATCCCTCTCATTTCCCATTCTCTTTGAACCAAGTACGATATGAGTCCATGTCAGTTTAGATGCTCTGCGCAAAGTAGATCCGATGCTAAAAGGCTGTAGAATGACTTGACCATTAGAAACCCAAAAAGATTCAAGTTGATCCTAACAAGGTTGTTTGATACGTTTCATTGTGAAGTAGACTTGGGAGTCACTAACTGACAAACCCTGTGACATTCCATGGGAGTGCCAGGCGGCATCTTTTAGATCAGTGGACTACTAAAACGTGTCGCGACCTAGGCACTTTACATGTACTTCTAGCAAAGTGTCTGTGTCATTGTCAATCCACTACAAAAGATTGTGTTTATGAGTCCAAGCTTCCATCTTGGAACCTAATTCACTTGTGTGACATTTGGTCTTGATGTTTGTTACCTCATGAGCTCACTCTTCCTCTTTCAACCTCCATAGCCATGCTCTAGAGCCAACATTTTCTATAGATCCAAGCATTCATAGCTTCTAATAAATAGTGTAAAAGTTGAGTCCAATCATATGATACATGTCACTAAGTTTTCTCCCATGTTCATGGCTAGATCAAATGCCAATTCAAGAATGGATCGACGTTAATAAGATGCTTTGAGGCCTATGGATGGTTACTTGACTAAATTGCTTAGATATGGTTGTCTCCATCATAAGGTGGTCATTGGAGTGTTTGTTACGTGTCACCTGTAGTTGAGCTTGTGGTTCAAGGGAAACGTGATTCTTTGTTTGTGTAGTGGGTGGTACTAAAGATATTAGGGTAAGATCTATCCTTAGTGGGTCTCACTTTTGGGCGATAGACCCATTGAGCATTCATGGGTTGAGCATCTTTTTGATCATTTTGATTTTTACCTCTTGCTAGCTCATGGGTACATGTATATTGGTTCGAAGGTTGCGGTGGATGGACAAGTATGTCATTTGTGGATTTAGGCAACCATATGAGGGTGTTGCCATCATAGAAGCCTTGGGTGTGCAATAGGGCTTTTGGCACCCATCACGGTTTGGTACTTTGCTTATTCATGTAATGCTACCTTTTTCTTGTAGGTCTAGTGTATGGGACATGAGAGTCACGAAAACTTGTGGGTGTTCTAAATTGGTAATCTAAATTGTAGCTTTGGTTATCTAAAATGTAACTTTGGTTGGGACTTCTAAGTATTGCGAGTATTTCCCACTAGATATTTGTGTGGGTTCACTACCCTCCTGCTTAGAGAGGACATTGGTTTTAACTACTAGTGGTAGTGTGGGCTTTAGTGAAGCCATAGGATCCTTGTTGAAATCCGTGACTATCCTAACATTACCTATGGCTAGGTGGATGTACTAAGAGTTGTAGTCAACATTGTAGTGCATTTGTTTCTTGAAAACACGATCCAAAAGTGATTCCTTGTCAACATTCTTTTTGTTAGGTAGTACATAAAAGATGACCGAAAGACTCTCCATCTTCATCACCTACACTTTCCTAGCAATGGATAGGACTACTCCCCAAATGGGTTGATCGTGGTTGCACTTAGTGTTGACTAATGAGAGTATAATGATCATATGTGAGGATGCTATTGCCAGCCCCCTTATCAATTAATGCATCAAAGGTATGTGCCTTTCGGTTGTTCACTGTTATGTGCAAGTAGGTTGTTGCTACTGTTTCTTCATCCTCAACCTCTATGCTTGTGATAGTTGCCACTATAACATTCATGGGTGGTGTTATCATTAGAGGCTTGTGTAGTGGGTGTGTTGGAGGGTAGTACTTCTTGATGCAATTGCCATTGAAAAAGCTTATACCCTCTTCTTTTAGGGTTTCAAGCTCCACCTTGCCAGCTCTACTAATGTTATAGAATTTGAAAGGTCCCACCCCCCTAAACTTCATCTTTTGTTTATGACCCTTTACAGAGTACAACAACACAAAGTTTTATTGTTCAAAGTTAATTGTTTGATATGCTTGTCAAACCAACTCTTGTGTCATGCCTTCTCACGAGGATTTTATTTTTGCGAGCTTTCATTTTCATTCTTTTGTAATCAATCATTTTTTTTTGTGTGCTTTTTTATGCAATGTATCAATTCTACATATAAATATCTCTATGCAAGATACCCCCACATGGGCATATCCTAGGTCATGTATGATTTGCATGCATACATTCATAGCATGATTACTAATTCATAGTCATACAAACTATAGATATAAAGTGACATAAAAAGAAAACAACAATTCTTCACTATTACTAAAAGGTTATGATGCTTTGTATTTACATGAATACACATCAAGAAAACAAAACCAACATGGCATATTCTCAACGAAACCAACCAAAAACTAGTAAAACATACATACCATATAGTCACAATGTATACTTTCTTAATCATATATCAAATATTCTACTACATACAATCTCTTAGACAGAGTCTCCTTTGTGTTAGAAAACTTTTTTTTTCAACATAATAATCTCTTAAGTAGTATCAAACTTTAATCAATAGGACTCTCTGGAAACATTGTACTCTCCTTGAGGCAAGAATGTCTCTCATGGGTGGTCCAATACAATGATTCCATTGAGAGGAGGTACTTGCATTTGATGCTTGAGTGATGATGGCTCAAATTTTCCAAAGGTAAGGATGACACACACAGAGAGAGAGAGAGAGAGAGAGAGAGAGAGAGAGAGAGAGAGAGAGAGAGAGAGAGAGAGAGAGAGAGAGAGAGAGAGAGAGAGAGAGAGAGAGAGAGAGAGAGAGAGAGAGAGAGAGAGAGAGAGAGAGAGAGAGAGGAAAGCATGCAAGTTTAGGAATCACTCTATGAGTTCCATGTAGGGTAGGAGAAAACCTTCATTTTTGCAAGTTTAGGAACCCATTATCTCAAGAAGGGCATTCTTCAAGGTTACCTTTCTTTAGGAAAGGCAAATCTTTTCTAGTGCCTTTTGAGAGCATAGCCATGAAAAAAATCCCCTTTTGAATATAAATATAAATATATAAATAAATAAATAAATAAATAAATATATGTGTGTGTGTGTGTAAATTTAAAAAATCTATTATGGAAACTTAAGAGTTACAAGTTTCTACAAAACTAAAAGTACAATCCACATTGTAAGGCTTAAAAAATTATCATAAATGCAAGCCAAGACATTCTTTATTATATTGAGAAAAAAGCTTAATGGATCAACACATGTTATCAAAAGCAATAAGAAGAAAACCACTTTCTTATGTTGTCATCACATTGGGATTTTGATGCTCTTTCAAGCTATCCCAAGCACTATACATGGCATCCTAATGCCAAAATTTCTTGATTTCTCCATACAGTTGCTCCAATGCTTGTCAATTCCACATTTCACGCATGCCTCATGGATACTCATGCATGGACAAGTACTTTTCAATCAAATCATGAAATCCTCATATTGCAAGTTACATGCATTCACATCAACTAAGTTCCCAAATTTTTCTAAAAGAATAGGCATCCAAATCCTTCCCATTGCAAACATTAGCTTGTGCTCAATAGGATAGTCTTTTGGACTAAGTACTTTTGCTGCTTTGAAGAGTTTTATGTCTTTGAATGGTAGACATAAGGATGATATAAATTTTCCAACAAATTGTCTACCACATCATGTTGCCTATTTGATAATTAATTGGATATGATGACGATCCCACCATGTCCCTTTGTGCATTTCTCTTTCAAGAGAATGCACTAGAAATACTCAATTGCAAAGTATCTATTTTTGGGCGACTAGGACCCATAATCTAGAGAGAGACATATAACTTGTATGCTATCATTAATTAGTATATAAAATTACATAATGGTACAACACTCACATACACATACATACTCTCTCTCAAAAGTTAAAAACTAAAATGCATAACATAGAAAATAACTCAAAGAGAAATGTGATATGGATACCTACCTGAATCAATGGAGTTGCAACTTGAAGTGTGGTTGCTAAAGCTTGCAAAAGATGTTTGACACTGAGCAAGTTTGTAGGGCTCCTTCAATCCCACTCTTAAATGTTTTACTTTCTTGAGCTTAAGAAATCTATGCATACATATAAAAATCCTTATAATGCTAATCAAGCTTCCTCTCAAACTTTTATTAAGAATGCATGTAGCACTAAGAATTCAATAATCATGAACCCACTTGACTTTAGAGTCTTATTGGATTATAAAATAGAACAAGGCATACCAAATGAGAGTGCCTCAATCAATCTAAAATTGGAAGCTCAATATGGCAAATTCAAGTTGCATGCACTCATTGCTCATTGCAACTCAAAAAACACATTGTCAACCATGGCAAAGATATCATTGCAACACTAAATAGAGATGATGTACACATCTCTTGATCTTTAAATAACAACCAAGACTTTGGCAATGGGGACTATGTACCAATCCTACTCAGTGCACTTGCTGCCAATTTAGCTGAACTAATCATTGCAATGTCGATTGTAGAAGTCTAAATAGAGTCCATGGTCCCAATGCCCATAGGTAGCATAATAGTTAAATCACCAATTCACAGGTGTACAATGGCTAAAATTCCTTATAAAGGTTAATATTATAAGCTTAATTAATGGGGTTACATGGTCATTGGTTAATAAATGGATGAAGCAAAATGCTTTCTGAGATAATAGTGGGCAGCTACGAGATAGGCATCTCCTCTTGCTATGACGTGACAATCAATAGTCACCTTGCTATGTCCAGGATTATAGCTTTCAATGCTTGCCCCAATGCCCTACAACATCTATGATGCCTAGTGCCCCAGCTCTCGCACTTTAGTCCAGCAGTGCTTGGCACATCATATTGCTCCTTACACATGGCCAATGGTTGCCATTGTCATGTCTTGCAAGTTGCAAAGTTGTGAACTTGTGGTAGATGCAATGTGATATTCCCTAGCTCTTACTCTACAATGCAATTTTCCTTCCATGAATGGATACTGCGGGCAATGGTCCATGTGGAACATTCAAACCTCTTGCTTGTAGTTGCTCCTGAATCACAACTCATGACACTGCCTCTATTGTCCTCCATGGATCAACTAGCTCTGCTTGACACTATGTTATATCTAGCAATAAAGGCATGAAACAAGACTAAGGTCCTTATTTAGACCAAATATGCTTATTCTCATTTTATCTTACATAAATTGGATCTCACAAGGGTCATAGGAGAGCACTTGGTGCTAGCCCTAGCTTAGTGTGGTGCTCTTGAGGATGCACATCATGTGTTTCTATCCCTACTTGGTCAAATGGTCTCTTCATGGACAACCATGAAATCTGGCTTGAGTGACTACGGTCAAGATTGAGAAGCACTACAAATGTATCATTCTATGAAAGTTCATGGTAAGCTTAATGATTGTTTATGCCAAATGTGGAAGCCTTGTGGAAGCTGAGGTAGTGTTTTGACTATTTAGTGGAGGGGAATGTGGTATCACGGAATGCAATGATATCAACATATGTCAAACATGATGAAGAAGTGAAGAATTTATTGTTGTTCAGACAAATGTATGACAAGGTAATGGATTTGGATCAATAGACCTTTTTGATGATGATTCAAGCATGTGGTACTCTTGAAAAGAAGGCTCAAAGTTTGATTCATGAGGACCGATTGATGTCATGTGCATTGAAATTGGAAAGGCTTTACATTGTGATGCCCAAAAAAGGGGATTTGCTACATATGTATTTGTATGTACTATACTTTTAAACATGTATATCAAGTGTAGAAACATTCTAGAAGTAGAGAGTATGTTTGATAGATTGTCAAAATGCAGTACTGTGTCATGGAATATAATGCTCTCTACATATTCATAGTAAGGCCAACAAAGAAAGGCTTTGCATTTTATAAACAAATGCAAGAGGAATGGGTGATCATAACTCAAGAGATAGTTACAATTACTTTCATGCAATATATGGTTTAATAGCGAATGAAAATTTTCTTATGCAAAAACAATAAAATATATCGAAGTTTCTAAATATTGGTTAAGCTCTACATGATGATGTTGAGAGACCTGGCTTTCTGAGGGATGTTTTAGTTGGAAGCACAATCCTGGGCATGTATGGGAAGAGTGGAAGCCTTATTGAAGTAGAGAGTATCTTTAGGGGTCTATTGGTGGACAATGTGATCCTATGGAATGAAATAATGGTTGTTTATTTGGAGCAAGCACAAGGAGAGTAGGCTCTACAGCTATATAGACAAATGTAAGAGGAAGGGGTGAGTTCAAATCAACAGACACTTCTCATCACTTCACACATGCAATGTTATTTTTGAGAATAAGGAAGCTGTGTATATATGAAGGGAAAACATGTCAAATTGTCAATTTTACATATAGGGAGGGAATTACAAGCTAATTGCATAAGGAAGGGCATTGTCAAAGACCTGTTTGTGAAAAACACTCATATTTAGTCTATATGGAAAGTGTTGAAGCAGAGGATATATTTGATTGGTTTTTGGATCATGATTTGGTGTCATGAAATGCAATGTTGTCGACTTATGTTGATCAAGGTCAAGGAGGCAAGGCATTGCAAATGTATATACAGATCCAAAGTGAAGCAGTGAGTTTGAGGCAACAAATTTATGCAATTCTTCTTTGAGCCTATGGTTCCCTTGCAGAGAACAAAGAAGTAGTTTCATTTGAATAGAGGACAGTGATATGAGTAGTGTCTTTGAAAATTTTAAAAGCAATATACACAAATTTGGAGTACAAGAAGCTCATGACAAATACTTTTTTTTGTAATATCCTTTCGAACATGTATTGTAAGTGTGGAAGTATTTTGGAAATGGAAGGTGTGTTTGATACATTGCCAAATATTGATATTGTGACTTGGTGTCTAATTCTCTCAGCTTATGTTGAGCAAGACCATGGACCTAAGGCTCTATAGTTGTATCATCAAATGTAAGAAGAGTGTAGAGGCGATCAACAGCCAAGACCCCATGGACCGCTTATTGCTTCAAGCATTCCAAGCCAAGAACTAATGGCTACATCTCACTTAGCCAACACACTATCCATCTCGATGAGTATAATGAGCTTACCTCCATGCCCAATAGAGTTACCTCCTCTTTGGAGCACTCCAGTAGCTCCACGATCCAAGTGCAAGCTTCAAGCAAGCTTGCATGCTCCATCCTCAAGCTCCATGCTCTAAGCTCCATTGCCACAAGTAAGAGAAGAGAAGAGAAGAAAAGAAGAGAGGAGAAGATGGAAAGCTTCTCCTCCACGGTCCCTCACCCTCACACACTCACTCCCTCACACTCCCTCTCTTAAGCACAAGCTCAAAGAAGCAAGAACAAAAAGAAAAAGAATAAGAAGAAGAAGAGAGCTAATTTTGGCCACACACAACAATGAGCTTCTCATTCACTTTTCAACTTTATATACAAAACCTTAAATCCCTTTTGGGCAGTCATCCCCTTATCCCCTTTTTTACATGGCTAGGCCTAGGCCCTTTTTCCCATTTTCCTCCTATCTTCCTAGCTTCCTTCCTACCGCCCATCTACCTTTACAAATTGCACGGGGTGAGAGCCCGGTGCTCTTAAAATAAATCATGATGCGCCTTGCACTCTTTTACAAAAGTATTGATTTGCACTTTTTCTTGTGCGCCTTTCTCCTTGATCTAGGACTTTTCTATACTTTTTATGTTTCCATATCTTTCTTGGCGTGCCTTTGTCTTCCATTTCACTTTTGCCTTGGCCTTGTTTTCTGCTTTAGATTTTCCAGATTTTCCACCTTGTTTGTCTAAGGGTTTTAACAAAGAGAGATGCATTCCAAATCATTGGACACTTGCAATTGCTCTTTTGGCTTGTGGTTCTCTTTTATGCAAAGGTCATGGTGCTAATAATAGACAATCGACCAAAAGCATGACTTTGGATTTTGTAAGGGGCTTGCATGTTGATGCTTAGTAGAAGGGTTTATCATCCCAATCCATTTTTTGATAGCAACCTTGTTTCCATTTTTTTTTGTATTTGATGGGTTGTTGGATCGAACCTATGTGTGTTTGTGTACAATGCTCTTAGCATATATTGGCAGGATCATGCTTAGGTGCATGTGTGTGATTAAGCAATTCATTTGTCACATTGATTTTTTATCATTTGGCATATTTTTTTGCCACTTAGAAGGTGCCCTAGGTCGCAGACAGTTGAATCATAATCAGCCCCTTGGATGGCCAAGTCATCAAAGTCCACTCGGACAACCCTTCTCAAACTCAGATGGTCCACACTTGTAACGTGCCTGGTTCGCGACACGTTTTAGTAGTCCATCAGGAGTCTGATCTAAAAGACACTGTCTAGCACTCCCACGGAATCTCACAGGGTTTGTCGATTAGCAAATCCCATAGACGGTTGAATCATAATCAACCCCTTGGATGGCCAAGTCATCAAAGTCCACTAGGATAACACTTCTCAAACTCGGATAGTCCACACTTGTAACGCGCATGGGTCTCGTGACACATTTTAGTAGTCCATCGAGAGTCTGATCTAAAAGGCACTGACTGGTACTCCCACAGAATGTCACAAGGTTTGTCGGTTAGCAAATCTCGAGTCTACTCTGCAACGAAACATATTGGCCAAACCTGTTAGGATTGACTTGAATCTTTCTGGGTTTCTAATAGTCAAGTCATTCTATAGGCTTCTAGCGTCGATCTACTTTTTGCGTAGAGCATCTAAACCAAGGCGGACTCATATCACACTTGGTTCAATGAGAATGGGAAACGAGAGGGATGCATTGCTCGACCTCTCTACCTATAGGGTAAAGTCCCATTCTGGTCCCCTAAAACAATATGAGCCAGGGTTCTATCCTAGATTATCTAAGGTCAATACGTCATCACGATTTGAATGTTGAGAAGCCTCCCAATTCTTGGGGACCACCCTGCCATAGGAAGGACCCATTGGGGTTTCACCCACCCACTTCCCTATATAGCTTTAGTTTCTTACTTTACTAATGGGTGCCTTTACGTAATTTTATGCACTGACACGAAAATAGATCACACAAATTCCTTGAAAGTTAACTTTATATTAAAATTTCAATTGAGATACAAATCCCATCCATGGGACGATTGCCACAATCCATAAGGATGTGTCTTATTTTTCTCCAAGTTTTTGCCCTTGCACTAGTAATAGGGCCTTGATATTCCTTCTCGAGTCATGTAGACCATCTGAATAGGACTCGGAGGTAGGGGATTTACAACTAGAGCCCCCTTGGCACCCGAGCATCCTCCTAGGAACAGATGTTTCTACGAAGAGACCTCTCACAATGGGTTCGGTCCAGATTCCCGACGTGGCTATCAAAAACCCCCTTGGATAGGGTTGGCCACTAGCTAGGGGTGCTCAACACGTCTTTCTCCGGTGTTTCAACCTGGATCCAATTTGAAAGATTTTCTTCTTATCAATTCCTTTCTTAGATGACTCCTTTTTCAAACATGTGTTCCTAAGTACAAATACAAGCAAAAGTGCACAATATGTACTAGACTATTCTTTGTTATCTCTACTGAAGGGAATTCCGATTTGATGTGACAACATCTAGCCTTGGCTTTATCCCCGTTATCATCCAAGATTTCCAGAGATAACCCAATTTAATTTCCTCATTCTTTTGAATGAAGGAGCATCCTTGCAATGATGACTACAATTGGGGACATTGGCTTCCCCACAACGAAGTCCTACATATTCATTTGAACTAGAGTTTGTCGCATAGTTCATATAGCTACTTAAGGACTTTGAATTCCTTTCATCTTCAAGCAAGATGGGCCTTGAGAAGAATCCTTCAACTCTGTAGGGTTTGAAATTCTTTCGACTTCCTAGGAATCCTACGTATTTTATCACAAGTTCAATCTATGTTTTGTGAGATGTAATAGGATTTCCTATTATTTCAACTAAGCAAACGGATGTGAATGCATAAAATCTATCTATCTTAATTGCAATTTAATGTGTATTCTTGAAACTTTTCATATATATATTAGCATAAAATTTTCATACAATTTATGTGCAATTTAACGGCTTCTAAGTGCAATTTTAGCTGACCACCTAAGATGAATGCGATAAACAAAATTTTCCTAGTACGCTCATTATGTAATAGTTTCACGTAATAAAAGTTAGTTGGTTAGTTCAAAAGTTAGTTAGTCAATTAATAAGTTAGTAAGATTACTAACCAAAGACTAACTAAAGGTAAAAACTAAATAATATTAATAGCTAACAATTTTTATTTAATTAAATATATATTAAAAAAGAAAAACCAAGAGTCATAATTTGACATTTTTCTTGGATTGACAAGGAATGTAGCCACCTTTCACGGAAATTACAACGTGAATGAGAGTTATGAGACATATTAATCATTAATGTTAATGTGTATAATATGGATGGTTCAAAAGATATTAGATTTTTGGGCAAAAAACTAGTATATTTTAGATATTATCCTAAAAAATAGAACTGGATGACATTTAAAAGAAAATACAAGTGATGTCTTAATTAGTTTTGGAGATTTTATAAAAGGAAAAAAAAAAACAGTGATTGGCCAAATCACGTGCATCGCGATCGCAATCTAAAGGTAGTAGACAACACTTCAAACAGGGAGAGAAAGAAGGAGTGAACTGAGAGCTTTCCAACCAAGTGTATTGGGGTTTTACCTCCCTTTTGGAGCCAATGGAACCATCAGATTTATGAGTAAAGGATGAGATCATTGAGTTTTCCAAGAGTCCCTCCACCAAGAACTCTTGTTCTCAGCCTCATCCCCTCCTCTCTAATTCATTATAAATATGAGGCATGGGAAGGCACAAGAGAGCAGAAGGAGACCTTGAGAGGCTATGAGAGAGAGGTAGAGAGAAGGATACCCCTCCAAGAGATTATGAGAAGGAGCTTGAGAGAGAGAGAGAGAGAGAGAGAGAGAGAGAGAGAGAGAGAGAGAGAGAGAGGAGTTATCCCAAGAGGCTGCGGGGGAGAGAGTTAGCTCAAATTTTCCCTATCTCGGGCTTTGACTAAGCCATCTTCTCTTACACTCTCCTATCTTGAGTCTATTCTGCTTTCTTTATTTCTTGAGTCTACTTACGGATGATGGCCTCTAAGCGAAGGATGCCGTGTGCGGATGACAATCCTACAACTAGCAACGAAGCTTTAGGCAAAGACATCATTATCAATCCAACTACGGTTCTGGTCATAAGTAATGTATTTTCAAATTGATATATGTTTTTTTAAATTCTTGCATGAGACACATTGGGCTCCATACTATGATGGACAAGAATAGGTCATGTGAAGGGATAGGCCTCTTCTTATATATTTGAAAGATGGACTTTGCAAAGTGCATGTATCAAGATAAGTTAATTTGCACTTAGTTGTGTATGGTTTATTCGTTGATAGAGCAACCAATCAGGGGTTATGAATAGCATAATTGTAAAAAGAATAACATTAGGAATTGTGCATACAAGTATTAAGTAAATTTTGCATAGAATCACTATTTGATCCCAAGGGAGAGAGCGAATATGTGATGGAATTATTATCGTGTCTATTATTGTACTGTTTGGAAAAAAAATATAATTAGTTTTGTTGGCTGATTGAACAACATCCTAAATGCTTTTTACAATCAATTGATTGTTGCATTGTGATTTGGATTAATATTCCAAGTGATTGTGGTTGATGGTAAAAGCATGGCAAAGGTTAGCAATGACAAGTAGCCATGGGAAATAAAGGAATGTTTCACTAGAAGATGATATTAGGCTATTTTCCTTGCTTATGCTTGATTCTTAATTGGTTAATTAAGGAAGGATATTTGCACGAGTGGATCATCAACTAGATCACACCGCAGATTACCCCGAGAGGGCATTGCTTGATTCATGGGCCGAAGGTCGAGTGGTGAAAAGGCCAACCACGGAAAGTGTGTCTCACTCCTAGGTCACTTGGGGTTAGTGGAGCTTTGGACACCCCTTGCCGAGTCCAAAACGGAGTTGTAGACTACCTTGAGCTCAACGTTTGGAGGCATTGGAAGATCCTATTCTAGATAAAGGATGAAAATTATGGTGCCATGTGATTTGGACTGGGTACTTCTATTAGATAGAAGGGATACATAATTCTCCTATATGGGTAGGAGACAAAGATTAACTTGAAGATAAGTTAAGGAACTTGTTTGTCAAAAGGACTGCTTGTTTTGTTTTTGTGTTTGTGCTATAAGTTACGTGAATGAACCATGTTCCCTAAAAGGCTTAATTAATGAAGTTGATTTTAAATGTCACACATAAATATGGTAGGACCTAATTAGAAAACTAAAGATATCAAGGGAAGCGGGTGGGCAGAATCCCCGACAGGTTCGATGACAGGGTGGTCCCAAAAAACTAGGAGGCTTCTCACAAGGTTTTTCCATTGTTTGACCTTTAGGATTATTAAGTTAGAACCCGATTCATACCGTTTTAGGGGGCCGGAATGGGACTATGCCCTACGGGCAAAGAGGTTGAGCAATGCATTCCTCTCATTTCCCATTCTCTTTGAACTAAGTGCGGTATGGATCTGCTTCGGATTGGGTATCTCTGCATAAAGTAGGACGTCCAAAACCCGATGCTAGAATGCTGTTAAGAGACATTGACCCTAAGAACCTAGACTTTAGGTCGATCCTAGTGGGTTTGGCCGTAAATGTTCCGTTGCAAGGTGACTCAAGAAACCCTAGGCGACAAACCCCGAAATATTTCCTGGGAGTGTCGGGTAGCGATGCTTAGATTCATTTCTCAATGGACAACTAAAACATGCTTGGATGGCCTATAGGCGAGAACATTACACATTATCTCAAAACATGCTCAATTAAGTTGCGATAATTAGCGAGGTGCACCTGATTCATAAGAGATGTGTTTCCCGTAGTTGCCATCCCTTGGTTCATGGTCCCATTGGTTGTGGTGGGAGTTTTAGCATTTGGAGGGATCTTTCAATTTGGGGCCATTGTCTGCAAGTGGATTCAAGAGATAAAGGAGGAATGGATTTGAGATGGGAGAGCGTAAGAGAAGATGGCTTAGTCGAAGACCAAGATAGGGGGAATTGAGCTAACTCTCTCCCTCATAGCTCGCAGCCTCCCAGGGTAACGTCTCTCTCTCTCTCTCTCTCTCTCTCTCTCAATCTCTTGGAGGGGTATCCTTCTACCTCCCTCTCTCTACCTCTCTCTTGCAGCCTCTCGGGATCTCCTTGTGCTTTCCTAATTGCTCATCATGCCTCATATTTATAGCTATACAAAAGAAGAAGGGTTATGGTTGAGAAGAAGAGCCCTTTATGGAGAGGATCTTGGAAAAATCAGCAATCTGATGCTCAAATCACAATTTTGATAGTTCCATTGACTCCGAAAGGGGGATAAAATCTCAAGACACTTGATTAGAAATCTTCCAGATCACTCTTACTTCTTCTCCATGTTCGAAGTGTTGTTTACTGCTTGTAAACTACAATCGCAACACATGCAATTTTGCCAATCCTTCTTTTTTTGTATTGAACCAACAAAACATGCTAAAAGCCACTTACTTTTTTTTTACATGACATCTCGTTCTAGAAATTTCCATAGCTTTTAAAGATATTTACGATAAGTAATATCTAAAATATCTAAAATATGCTAGTTTTGCCTAAAAGTCTAATATTTTTGGACCATCCATACTATACACATTAACACTAGTGATTGATATGGCTCATAACTCTCGTTCACGTTGTAACTTCCATGAAAGGTGGCTATATTCCTTGTCAATTCGCAAAAAATATCAGATTACGACTCTCAATTTTTTAATATTTTTAATTAAATAAAATTTTTAAGTTATTAATGTTAGTTAGTTTTTACTTTAGTTAGTCTTTAGTTAGTAACCTTACTAACTTATTAATTGACTAACTAACTTTCAAACTAACCAACTAATTTTTAATTTCATGGAAGTATTACAACACTCGAATGGCCAAGCCAGCCCACTCGCACACTTAAGGAGCCCACTTGGACAATCCCCCTCGGATCCTCAAACAATTGAATGGTCCACTCTGACACACCCCCTCGAACTCGGACATGCACCCCTGTTTGAGTCAGATCTTTTGAACATTCAAACATACTAAATTCACCACTTGGATGGTCGAGTCTAGAACTTGGATAATCAAAGACATGCAAGTCGAATGTCTAAATTGGAAGACTACCTGAACCATAACACATTCTTAGGGACCATCTAGACCCCCAAACATACCAAAGGATGTGAGCTAAATATCAAGTGACCATAGCTAGATCCCACACCTGCAAGTGTGACCATAGAGCTAGCCAACACCAAAATTTACCTTGATAGCCCCAAGAATTAAACAAATCAGTTGATCACTTGCAACTTACTTCCCAATAGAGGCACTATTTGATTTCGTAGTGTGTGTGTGAATGATTTCATTAACAGTTGCACATTGCATTGTAGGCACTTAGGTGCACGAGAAAGTTTGATGGTGCAAAGCTCACCTTGCATCGTACCATCCAAGTGTGTGAGTAAGTGTAAACTTGCAAAATGATTTCATTAACAACAAGGAACACATTAAAGGGGAAGTAAGTTAAAAAACAAACCCGCCAGTAGGACTTGCTTACAACATCCCAAGGACCACAGGGACAAACCAAGCAACCCAACACTGAGAAGTAAACATCCTTAAACCACCTGATAAAAATCGAGTGAAGAAAGGAACAAACCATAATTAGAGATGTGTCCTTAGCCAATTTAATCACCCTCATGGAACACCTTGGTGGTTCAAGAGACCGCCAAGATGGTAGGTGCTAGTATGGACATAGGCAGGCAAGCTCTCGACCTAGGCGATTTTCTAGTTGACATATAATAACTCATATCATGATACGACCATCAAGAAAAACAACCACACCATGGGAGATCCATAAATGAAATTGTAGCCGATATCGGGGAGGAGAGGAGGATAAGAAGAGTTTCCTTTAAACGCTTAGCCAGCTACAACCAGGAGGCCATGTGCTCAGAGGCTATGCCAAGAAATAGAGCTGAATGAGATCTAACAAGTTCTAGCCATCGTAGAGGTAGGAACATAACTGGAGTAAATTCCAATAGGGAGAGAGTGTTAGAGATTGATCTTACATTGAGCGAGCTTCTCAATTACGAAGCAATTGCTAGACAACATTGCCACCACAAAGCAAAGCAAAGCAACCCTAGCAACTTTGGTGCTATAGATGGATTGAGAATCACTCCAAATGTTAGAAGCCATACTAAGATATCTATAGTTGCAAAGTAACTTGAGAAGTATCATACAGGTAATGATCCTTATAGCTTCATTGAGAGCAGTTCGAGTAGGTGTGCGAGGCAAACAACCTCATGGACCCTACTCAACATACTCAAGCTTTTGGACTTTGCTTAGGAGACAAGGGACGAACTTGGTTTACTAGCCTAGACAATGCTGAGCACAACAACTTCAATAACCTAAAGGATATTTTCATTGAAATATTTTTTGAGGCCAAATGCCCAGACAACCTCATTGTCAAATTGATGAATGTCAACCAAAAGGAGAATGAGGAAATTTGAGACTATGTCACTCACATGAGAAGTCTCTATAAGAGGATTCCAATGATGGAGCAACCCAATGAGAGAGCACTCTCCACCCTATTTATACACGAAATCCAAAACAAAGAGCTCTATAAGGCCTTAGCTAGTAACTCAAACCTGCAAAGGGACATGTTAGAGGTCTTTGAAGAGGCAATATGCATGGATAACTTGTTGGGAGAGAGAAGCTCAAGAGTCACACCACAATAGAGCATCACCTCAAGGAACACCGAGAGAACCACAATACTTAGTGCTCAATCAAGCCATGGCATGAAAGATAAGGGAAGAAACATTGACCAAAGCTAAGAGATAAGTGACTTGAAGTTAGAGTTGGCCAAGCTACAATAGATATTGAGAAGGCCAGTGCGACTCTAGGTGCAGTATGTGCACTGTGATGGGAACCATCTCTAAGCTAAATGTTCCAATCCTAGATCATGGCCTTGTTCTAAGTGCAATAGGTTTGGAAATGATGTGTTGCACTGTTGATGAGCCAAGAAGGCTCCTATACCCATAACCCTATACTGAGCCCTCCTATTTAGGGAATAGGCATCCCAACTTTGGAAGAGGAACTCCATTAACTCTACCATCACCCAATGACTCGAAGCCAGCTACCCTTAGGATTGGTATCAACCCCACGAGAATTCCAAGGCCACCTAAACCCATAGTGACCCATCCATTCAATGATGCTTCGATACACTTTGTAGAGGAGCCACTGGAGAATGAAACATATGTGGATCCTTATGTCTCCTATGACAAGGAGGGTAACCATGTATTGATGGAGTTTAGAACAATGTTGGCTATGGCTTTAGATGGGGGAAGAGGTAGAGGTCTAGCAAGGTGTAACGTGCCCGCCTATTGGTTGTCCAAGCACGTTTTGCGGTCCATTGAGAAACAAATCTAAGAGCCACTGCCTGGCACTCCCATGGAATATTTTCGGGTTTGTCACCTAGGGTCCCCTAAAATGGCTTGTTAGTAAAACCTTGTGAGAAGCCTCCCAGTTCTCTAGGACCACCTTGCCGTAGGACAGACCCGTCGGGGGTTCTGCCCACCTACTTCCCTCAATAGGCATTCTTTAGTTATCTAATTAGGTCCTATCACATTTATGTGTGACATTTAAAATCAGCTTCCTTAATTAAGCCTTTTAGGGAACAAGGTTCATTTGTCTAATTTACAGCACAGACACAAATACAGAGCAAGCAATCTATTGACAAACAAGTTCCTTAACTTATCTTCAAGTTAATATTTGTCTCCTGCCCATACAAGAGAAATTATGTATCCCTTCTACCCAGCAAAAATAACTAGTCCAAATCACATGGCACCACAAATTCTATCCTTTATCTAGAATACGATCTCCCAACATGCCTTGACGTTGGGGGCCACACAGGTCTTCAACTCCATTCTAGACCTAGAAAGGGGTGTCCAAAGCTCCACCTGACTCACAAGTTGTCTAGGAGTGAGCCATCATTCCCGTAGTTTCCCTTTTCCTTTGTCCCATGAATCAATCAGTACCCTCTTCGGGTTAATCCATGGTGCGATCGTGGAGGTGATCCATCGGTGCAAAATATCCTTCCTTAATTAATCTAGTTAAGAATCAAGCACAAACAAGGCATTCATCCCTAATATCATTTTCCAAGAAAACATTCCTTTATTCCCATGGCAACTTGTCATGACAGACCCTTGCCATGCATTTACCATAAATCACAAGCACTTGAAATAATCATCCAAACAACAAACCAACAACTAGTTGAATGTAAAAGCATTTAGGATGTTGTTCGATCAACCAACAAAACCAATCATATTCTTCTCAAACAATGCAAGAATAGACACAATAACATTTCCACTGCATATCCACTCTCCCCCTTGGGATTAAAGAGTGATTTTATGTAAAATTTACTTAACACTCCCTTCCTTTGGTGAGGCATATGTTAAGGGTTCAAACACTATACATGATGTAAGTTCTATAGGTCACTTACATTGATCGATAACCCGACCCTGAATTGAATTGGTGAAAGTTGTAGTTATCCGACGTATCTCAATACATCTTAGTTTTAATCCTTATGATTAACTTCTTGTATTAGCTCTTAGTCAAGCCATGAGGCAAACAGAAAATTATTCTCATATATCAAGCATGCTATAGGTATAATGTGTAAATACTTGATAAGATAAGTGCAAGATGATCTCAAGTAACTAGTCTCCAACAGGCCTTGCATTGAGTTAGAATCTAGTTCTTCTTAATATTTGGGCTCTTAGGCTAAGTAATTTTGAAGTATCTAAACTTTAAATTGGTACTTTCTATTTATGATTCTTAATGTCATATTCTTTTAGCAATTATGCTATTTGTAACCCTTGACTATGCTTTAACCTAGCACTTGTATGCACAATCTTTTAATGTCGTTCTTTTATCGACTATACCATTCATAACCCTTAACTAATTCTCCCTTGTAATTGGTCTACCAGCAAATAAACCATATGCAACTAGGTGCAATGAAACTCCCTTGATACATGCACTTTGTAAACTACATCTTCTGAATATTTGCGATGAATTTATCATTTTCAATAACCCATTTCTGTGTGGTATAGTACAGGCCTAACGTACCTCATGTGAGAATCAAAGCAAGCATCTACCAATTTGGAAATACATTACTTATGATTGGTAACGCAATTGGATTGATAGTGATGCCTTTGCCCAAAGCTTCGTTGCTGGTTGTTGTAGGATTGCTATCTGCACGTGGCATTCTTCGCTTGGGGGCCATCATCCACAATTAGATTTGAGAGATAAGGAAGAAATGGATTTTGAGATGGAAGAGTGTAAGAGAAGATGGCTTAGTCGAAGATCGGGATAGGGGAAATTGAGCTACTCTCTCTATTACAGCCTCTTGGGGTAGCCTCTCTCTCTTCTCTCTCTCTCTCTCTCTCTCTCTCTCTCTCTCTCTCTCTCTCTCTCTCTCTCTCTCTCTCTCTCTCTCAAGCTTGTTCTCACAATATCTTGGAGGGGTATCCTTCTACCTCTCTCTCGCAACCTCTCAGGGTCTCCTTATGCTTCCTTGTGCCTCCCCATGCCTCTTATTCATAGTGAATTAGAGAAGAGGGGCTATGGGTAAGAAAAAGAGCTTTTTGTGGATGGAATATTAGAAAAATCAGTGATCTGATGCTCAAATCATAAATCTGATGGTTTGATTGGCTCTGAAAGGGGGGTAAAACTCCAAGACACTTGTTTAGAAATATTTCAGATCACTCCTTTCTCTCCCTGTCTGAAGTGTTGTATATTGCCTACAACTGTGATCGCGGTATGCGCGATTTCGCAAGTCCTCTTTTTTTGTATTCAATCTCTAAAACTGACTAAAACATCACTTGTCCTTTTTTTAAAAAATGACATCCAATTTTAGAGATCTCCATATATTTTTAGGACAATATCTAAAATATCTAAAATATGCTAGTTTTTCCCAAAATATAAAATTTTTGGACCATCCATACTATACACATTAATACTAGTGATTAATATGGATCATAACTCTCGTTCACATTGTAACTTCCATGAAGGGTGGCTATGCTCCTTGTTAACCTGAGAAAAATATCGGATTTACGACTCTCGATTTTATATATATATATATATATTAATTAATTAAAAATCGTTAATTATTAACTTTAGTTAGTTTTTACTTTAGTCAGTAATCTTACTAACTTATTAATTGACTAACTAACTTTCGAACTAACCAACTAATTTTTAATTGTGTGGAAATATTATAGCAAGAGCCACTAACGTGTTGGACTTGTGGACATCCCTAGCACATTGTCTCATTACCTTGAAAAGGAGGAAGCAAATAGAGACAAGGCCAACTTGAGATGTCCAAAGTGTGGAGCTATGCATTTGTATGCTAATTGCCCTAGACAAAAATACTCCATTAGTATGGCGATTGTAGCATCACTACCACTTGGACTCTTTAGTGTTGAAACACCTAATGATGAAGCCACATCAATTCCACTAAACTTTCTAACACCCAAACTCAAATGAACCATGTTGGTATCTCATTACTTGGACCTAGCAACTTAGATGCAACATCTGAGGGAAAGAAGAGTTGGAGAAGGAGAAGGAAGAGAGCAAATGCCAGGATAACACTCAAAACTAATAGTGCCACTACACTGATCAAAGGGAAATACATTACAAATACAGAGGTAGAAACATCTGCTCCTAAGACAATGGAAAAGGGAAGTGCCAAGGTTTGAGGATACCTTGACCCAAAACACCAATTAAAAGTTGTAGGCAAAGTCAAAGAGAGGGTGAGAGAATCTCAAGCGCACTTGTAGGATGTAGAGCCTGTCATGGAGGATGAGATTAATGAGCCCTCTAGCATGAGTCCACTAGTTTCCCCTATGCACTTGACATCAAGAGGCACATCAATGACCTATGTAGCACCACATAAACAAAATCTAGATGCCACTCATAGATGAACTGCCCAAGAGCATTGGTAGAAAAGCCTTGATTTAGAGGAAAATGAAAAGGTGGGCGATTGGCTCACAACATGGATATCAACTTCTATAACCTTGCTATTAAGAGAGTTGCTTAGGCAAAACCCCACGCTATGGCAAGTGTTGAAGCCATGGATAGAAAGACCCAAGAGGCATGGAACGACAACAACTTGCCAAACCATGATGTAGAGATGCATATACCAAGGTTTACCTTGAACTCATTATCTAGATCCCTACAAGTGAATGCTTTTTGGTAGGGCACAGAAATGCATGTAGTCTTACATGTGATTGCATTAGGTTATGCCACACAAAAAGAAATTGTGGACATAGGAGCAGGAGTTAGTATGCTTAGCTACACATTTTTGCAAGCTTTAGGAAACCCACTAGTTAAAATTGCACAGTTTAATGTTACACTAGAAAATGGAACGAAAGTAAGACCATTCAGAGTGCTAAAAAATTGGCCATTAAAGATAGCAAGAGTTCAATTCTCGGTTGACTTCATAGTCATGAGGGGAGTGGACTACGATATTAGACCATGGATGAGAAATGGCTCGAGTGATAGAGGATTGGGATAATGGCATGATATTCTTAGGCAATAGAATATACGTTATTCAAGTAGATATGAACACTTGGAAAACCTCACTACTTGACCTTGATGCTATCTTTGCAATACTAAAGGGCGACTCACAAGAAAAGTGTGAATGTGGACCCTTTACTAAGCATATTCCTTACCCTGAGGATGAGCATGATTGGATGGATGTATTAGCAACCATCGACTTGCAATTCTCAAATGATGAGGATGACTATAGGCAAGCTATAGAGGTAGCTAGTAAACCTAATGGAGTCACATCTTTTGAGTTATCCAAGAATGATTCTAGATCATCAGTACCTCTTTGTATGATGGCTAGGAGTTCCATTAGCCAACCAATGCCTATCACCTATCATGTACCAACTAATAAACTTAAACTCCATAGAATTCTTGAGTATCTAATGAGAGAGTCAACCTATCTGATGAGAGAGCTAGCTCGTAACCTAGCTGCAAACTTACCTTAAGGATCTCATGGAGAATCCAGAGTGGAAATGGACTAAGGTGCATGACTTAAATCTATTGTTCAACTGGACCCTCGTTGCGGATGAGAAAAGTCCTACAAATGAGAGCCATGGGAACGATAAACATTTTGAGTATGAGGATTCACATGATGAGTATGAAGACTGCTATTCCAATGGTGAGGAAAACAAGGAAGAAGCCGAGACCATAGATTATGACATAGAGGGATGAATGATTGAGCATATAAGAGTGGACTCTAAACCCCAAGAGGCTAGTGCTTTTAGGGTGGAAAGAGGAGTCATCAATGTAAATTATGATCGTACTTGATTAAAGCACCTAGACATAGTGGACCATGAGGAAGCTGGATTAGTTCAATCATGGACCACACCACTACTTAGAGTGGAATCAGTCTCGAGTTATGACCACTAGGGGAAACTCCTTCTTCCAATGAAGGTTGTGAGTTTGACTCTGAGTCAAAATTCAACTCTGAGAGTGATCTAGAAACTCCACAATCACCTAAGACCGAACGCACCAAAGGGGACCTCTTGGTCCATCTAAGTTGCAAGAGGCTCAAAGAAGTAATTAGGAAATAATCCAAGTCCTTGGAAGCCGAATGACAAAAGAAACCATGACTTACCCAAACCCTTCACTAAGTATAAGAAGGGAAACCACATAGTGGTGTTAGTAGGAGCCAAACGAGTAGGATAGGTTAGTGAATCCATTCAAGGACCTACTAAAGTTAAGGAAGTCAACTTGGAAAGGGAAGGGGACAAGCCTTGACTCATATATATAGCCAACGACTTAACTGAGAAAGAGAAACACAGTCCCATTAATCTCTTACGAGAGTATGTAGATGTATTCATTTGGTCCTTAAAAGAGCTAAAAGAAATTGATCCAAGTATTGTGACTCACAACATTCCTATGACCCCCAATGTGACACCAGTCAAACAAAGACTGTACGCAATGAATCTAAAGCATGCTCATGTGGTGAAGAAGGAAATTGAAAAGTTGTTAAAGATGGATTCATTTGGGAGATTGAGCACATGGACTGGGTAAAGATATCACCCATAGTAATTGTCGTGAGGAAGAATGGGAAGATTCGAGTGTGCGTGAATTAAAAAAATGTCAAAGTAGTGACAAAGAGAGACAACTATCCATTACCATACATGGAGCACATGCTTGGGAGAGTGGCAAGGAAGGAAGCCTACAATTTCCTAGATGGCTTCTTCAACTCTATAACCAAGTGCAAATGCACCCAGATGACATGCATAAAACGACATTTGCAACAAAACGGGGAGCGTTTGCCTATATAGTCATGCCATTTGGGCTGACTAATATACCTACTACCTTTCAACATGTCTGATCTATGCTATTTTCAAGGATATACTTAGGAAGTGGTTGGAAGTATTCGTCAATGATCAGTGTGTCCATTCCAATTGGGAGGAGCACCTAAATAAACTCCGCATAGTCTTTGAATGGTGTAGACAATATGGTCTCTCACTAAACCACCCATTAAAATGCCAAGTCTAGGTAAAGTGTGGATGTATCTTAGGGCATGTGGTCTTGAAAAAGGGCATTGCTACCAACTTTTCCAAAGTTAGATTGATTGTCGATTTACCACCTCTAACCAATTACAAGGGAGTGACTGGCCACCAAAGACCAAAGCCACTTTTAGCTAGGTTTCCAAGGCAACTCCTAAAGAGTTGTTGCACTAGATAGGTGATATTTGTCACTAATTTTGATAACTCTGTTTAGCCTTCTAGGTATTTATGACACTCTTTTGCCATAGCAGTCCAACTAATATCATTCAATATCTAAGAAGTAGGTAAGCCCACTCAGTTCTTTTATTTCTCTTTTAAATAATCACTCATGAGTAGATCTCTAGATTGGGCACTAGAATTCTAATCCTAGGATAACCATGGTTTCCTCCCATGTCTCAAGGGTGACTACTCATAATTTACTCTTGCCATGCTTGTGGCTATTTATATAGGAGTTATAGCTTGTTGAACTTTGAAAAAGTTTGTTTCTGAACATAGATCTTTATGATCTATAGTTATACTTCGTTCAAATTCCTTATTATGTTTTTCTCCACCTTTTTATAAATTAATTCTTTTTATTTATGGTTAAAATGAAAACATTCAAAGGAAATCAATCCAACGTTCCTTCAATACGTAGCCCCTCTTTGTTAAATGAAATTCATAATCTTACTTTAAAATGTTTAAATAATTGATTCATTTATAAAGTAACTAATTTTTACAATAAGAAAAATAACTAGAAATATAAGAAATACACTATATGTGCCAAGAAACCATAGCCAAGTTGGCTAGGCATGAAATTATATTGCCATGGAAGGTTGAGAATCATAGATGAATGCTGCAACATGAATACTCACCTCATGCCAAGGTGGGACATGGTATGCACCCCATGATCTTGGTGGCTAAGAGTATGCACCCTCTTAGATGGTTGGAGGAAGGAAACCTCAAATCATGTATTCTTCAAAATGGCAAAAGATGCTAGGCTAATTACAACTTATCCTTTTATACTTAACCCTAGTAGGCTAAATATTGGCTAAGACATTTAGGCACTTTTACTCTATTACAAGCCATCCTGGCCTAGAAGAGATTTGTCCTCAAAGCTGAATTTGGGACAAGATACCAATATGAGTACAAGAATAGCTTGAAATAGGTGGAGTCATGCTGAACTAAGACTCCATGCTGGAATAAAAGTAAAAGTCTTCATTCCACAAAGAAGAGTCCTTCAAAATATGAAAATAACTAAGAGAGGTTAGTGGATTGCTATAGACTGTAAGACATGGCAGCCAATAAAAGTTGCCCATAACTCATGATAGAAGAGTCCAAATGGCACAAATAAACTCTTGTTGGATAGAAAAGACATAAGGAACTTGTTCAACACATAGAATTTAATCATGTTGCCAAAAAGGACCATGTAATTCATGATAGAAAATTCACAGAGCAAGCTGTTCACTATCCTCTGACTGTAATAATCTCACTATTTTGATGAAATCATAAAGCCTTAGAGAGGACGATTGAGTATGCTAAGGAATCAGTAATGCAAGCGTTATTTACAACCCACCAACAATGAAAGTTATTGAAGTCCAATATGCCTACCAACAATGAAAGTTATTGAAGTCCAATATGCCTCCAGGGTCAAATGGATAACCATCAAAATAGTCATCACAACCATAAGTTCTTTCTACAGAAAAATATATCCCATGATTGCCTCCCGCGTCAAATGGAAACAAGGAAGCATCCTCATGATCCCCCGGATCAAATGGAAAGATAAGGTCATCAATTGAGAACACGTCATTTGCATCCATAGATTGGTGTATGGATCCATGAAGCTCCTTTACATATCCCTCTTCAATTACTGCACTCACTTGGTCTTTAGCATGATGTAGGTTAGAAAGATGATAGGCATCATGATCTTCTTCAAAGGATCTTCTTCAGTTTCCTCTTCATTATTCGAAAACTCTATAACCAGCAACACTTTAGCATTCCTTTTCTTGGATATATCTTTATGATTAGAAGATATTGGTTCATCAAATCTATAACATAAGCCTTGTGTATGTAGTCCTCTAATATCATCATTGGTTAAGAGTTTTCCTCGAATAACATCATGCTGGAAACTATGATTGTCATATTTCTCATGATAAAATGATTTTCCATAGTCATGACCATGTTCATTTCTACTAACATAATGTTGATGTCTAGGAAACAGTTGATCATCATCATAATATTGACTATGGGATGGTTGATCATCATAGAGGTACTGATCAACATGCTGCCCATGTTCACTAGCATAATGTTACTCATATCCAAGTTCGTGATCATATACATGTTGCTGCCCATTTATGTATGATTGTCCACTTGAATGCATATCAAATGAGTTGAAACCATTCTCAAATCCTTGTGGCCTTCCCACATCATTCTCATTCATGGAAGAGTGTTCAAAATGACTGCAAGGGTGTCCTCACTTTTGGGGCTGACCATAAGCATAATGATTGACATGTTGTTGTTGTCCAAAAATATTATGATCATCACTTGCATGTTGCAACTCAATAGAGTTCTCATCATTTTCATATGCATGTTGTTGGTCAATCGCGGATCATAGTCATACTATTGTCCATAATATCCATGACAAGAAGATTGTGGCTCATTGAAGAAGCAACTACATGAACTAGAAGAACAAGGGTTCATTTGCCCTAGCAAAACCCCCTTTGGTGCCCCAATGTTATTTGTAAAGAAGAAGGATGGGGGACTTAGACTCTGTGTAGATTATAGGGCCCTTAACAAAACCACCATAAAAAACAAATACCCCATGTCCCTAGTGGAAGACCTCTTAGATAGACTGTATGGGGCCAAGTACTTTAGCCGTATTGATCTTAGATCAGGATACCACCAAATCTGCATAGCCGAAGAAGATATCCCAAAAACATCCTTCCGCACCCGATATGGTAGTTTTGAGTGGTTAGTATTAGGATTCGGCCTAAGCAATGGGCTAGGCACATTTTGTGGCCTCATGGATGGAGTCTTTAGACGGGAGATAGATATCTTTGTCAGTATCTACATAGATGACCTCCTAGTCTATAGCAAAACCTTAGAAGAGCACAAGCAACACTTACGACGAGTTTTTGAGAAACTGCGGTAGCATTAGTTATATGCCAAGCTTGAAAAATGTGAGTTCGCAGTGAAAGAGTTGGAGTTCTTAGGATTTATTATAGGAGTAGATGGAATCAAAGTGGATCCTAAGAAAGTGGAAGTTGTCCAAAGATGGCCTGTACTGAAAACTGTAAGAGAAGTGCACGAGTTCCTCGGTTTCACAGTATTTTTTCGGAGATTCATGAAAGATTATAGCCTCATCACTGCCCCCCTCTCCTAGCTCACCAAAGAAGATCACTCTTTTACATGGGGGAACGCGCAATAGAAAGCCTTTGAGAAGATGAAGAAGTGCATGAGCCAAACTCCCGTCCTAAGGGTGCCGAATTTCACCAAACCCTTTGAAATCTCTACAAATGCATCCAACTATAGCATAGTAGGTGTACTAGTACAGGAAGATCACCCCATTGCTTATGAGTCAAAGAAATTTACCGATGTTGAAACAAGGTGGAGCACACATGAGAAGGAAATGTTGGCAGTCATCCACTACCTTAGAAAATGGAAGCACTATGTTCAAGACAAGCATACAATAGTCTTCACTAACAGTATCACCCTCAAATACTTCCAATCTCAACCCAAGTTATCGGCAAAGCAAGCCCGCTGGCTAGACTTCTTAGCAAAATTCAACCTGGAGATTAAGCACAAGCCCGGCTCCACTAACAAGATAGCAGATGCCTTGAGTCGGAAAGTTGACTTGAAAGCTATTAGTGTGGTTAGCAGCAACTTCATTTGAGAAAACCATTTATTACCACATGAGCCCCAAGATACATTTGTTAGAAGAAACAACAAAGAATCAATGCATAAAGGAACTTCAAGACCAAGTCACAACATTAGCAATCAAGAGCAAGACAGAGGACAAAATGCACTATCAAAATGGCTTAAAAGTAGTATTATAACCCATAAGAGTTAAACAATGTGCTTCAAAATGGAGATTTTCATCAAAAAATCATTTTAAATGTCGTATAAAGATTGCATATATCAAGCAAACTATAGTGATGATCCTATGCGATAATTCATCTACGTTAACATTGTTGAAAATCTATTAACATAAACTTTCAAAAGAGCAAGCTGCACATTAAGAGCCTACTTTTCAATAGTGACATCACTTTTTCACAAAAAAAACATGATATGAAGTCACTTTTGTGTCCCAACACCTTTAAGCTTCAACTATTTTATGTACCAAGTAATGGGAGTACTTTAGTTACATTGCATCCACCATATTTGATATAAGGAAACCATTTATTGCCACATAAGCCCAAGGTACATTGGTTAAAAGAAACAACGAAGTATCAATGCATGAAGGAACTTTGAGGCCAAGCACAACATCAATAATCGAGAGCAAGACAGAGGGAAAAATGCACTATCAAGATAGCTTTAAAAAAGTATTATAATTTGCAAAAGTCAAACAATGTGCTTCAAAATGGAGATTTTTATCAAATACTCATTTCAAATGTCATGTAGAGAGTGCATATATCAAGCAAACTATGGCAATAAGCCTACACGACCATTCATGTGCATTAACATTACCGATAATCTATTAAGATAAACCTTCAAAGAAGTAAGTTGCACATCAAGAGCAATCATGTTCTCTGGTGCAACCAATCTCTCATTCTTGTGGGAAATTAACTTACACACTCCATTCTCTATACAACTTGCACTGCTAACAATGTCCTTTAGCTTCCCCTCTTGATTATTCAAAGATTTAGCATGTGGCCATAAATTTTTCTCGATGTGTTAATAAATATCACCTATATAACCCTTGATCTCTTCTAACTCCCCTTGTATTGTTACTTTATAAGTAAGGTTCCCTTCATACTCCATTCAAGTTTCTTCGTGCTTGATATTCTCTCAATCCTCAACAAACAATCACCAATGTTCTCACTAAGAGAAATTGAAGCTTTTTGACGACGAGACAATGTCTTTACTTGCTTTTTAATTCCATCCAAGTGTTGAATGATCCTCAAGAAACCACCGGAACTATCATGCCCTCCAATATGCTTAAGTGCACGATGAATTGCTTTCTTTCTTGTGCCCTCTTTCATTTTGCGTACAACATTTTGTATGCACACATTCTTGTTCGCTGCTACAAAAGCCTCCATATTGGACAAAAAGCACGTGTTAACCTTGAGAGATATATAAACCATTCTCTTTGCCTAGCTAACTAACTTACTAACCAACTCACCAAGTAAGTGACGTAACCAACATAGTTCTCCCCAACTAATTAACATAACTAATCTACTTCTCTCTCTCCCCCCCTCTCTCTTTCTACCCAACTAACCAACCCATAAAATTTGAGAGAGAGAGAGAGAGAAGAATATGGAGGAGAGAGAGAGAGAGAGAAGAAGAAGAAGAAGAAGAAGAATGAGGACAGAGAGTGTGTGTGTGCTACAAAGAGAAAAGGAATGATGGAGAGAGAGAGAGAGAGAGAGAGAGAGAGAGAGAAGAAGAGACAACCTACTAATATCATATCTCTCTCTGTAATAACCTAACCAAGTAACTTACTAACATAAACATAGACTAACCTACTAACCAACCAACTATCAACATAAAACAACCTATTACTAATATGACTAATGACAACTAAACACAAACATAAACTAATCGACTGTCTTACTAACAGAACCAATATAACTAACCCATACACACACTCTCTCCCCTACTCTGTCTGTGTGTGTGTGTGTGTGTGTGTGTGTGTGTGTGTGTGTGTGTGTGTGTGTGTGTGTGTGTGTGTGTGTGTGTGTGTGTGTGTGTGTGTGTGTGTGTGTGTGTGTGTGTGTGTGTGTGTGTGTGTCTTACACCCAACTAACCTACTAACCAACATAAACACAAACTAACATCATAAACTTACAATAAATTCACAATAAAGAATGGACACAGACATATTTTTTATGCTTTGACAATGGTACTCTCTAAAGAAAGTAATCTAATATGGAAAGCATCATTAAGAGAAAAGAAAGATAACATATTGCCCAATCATTCAATACTTAATAGATTGCCCAACCCTAAACCTTCAATCCAAATAATGAGGCTTACAAACAAAAATTTAGTCGTGGAAGGTAACATTTTGTAATAGAAATCAATACTAACCTAACCACCCAACTAACCAACCTACTAAGAAGGAGGAGAGAGAGAGAGAGAGAGAGAGAGAGAGAGAGAGAGAGAGAGAGAGAGAGAGAGAGAGAGAGAGAGAGAGAGAGAGAGAGGAGGAGGAGGAGGAGGAGGAGGAGGAGGAGGAGGAGGAGGAGTGAGGGAGAGAAAGAGAGAGAAGAAGAAGATAGAGAGGGGGGAGAGAGAGAGGCGAGAGAAGAGGAAGGAGGAGGAGAGAGACAAAGAGAAGAAGGGGAAGAAGAATGAGAGAGAGGGAGACAGGAGGAGAGAGAAAAGAACGAGACAGAGACACCGAGGGGGAGAGAGAGAGAGAGAGAGAGAGAGAAGATGTCCGAACCAACTAATATCATATATATCTCTCTCTCTAACCACCCAACTAACTAACCTACTAACATAAACACAATCTAATATTATAAAATCAACCAACTAATACCTAACTAATCTACTAACCAACCAACTAATCAACATAACTAACCCACACACACACACTCCCCCGTTCCCTCTCTCTCCCCCCTCTCTCTCTCTAACTACCCAACCAACTAACCAATCTACTCACCAAAAGAATAATAACTAAAAAACTAACAAATATATCAAAACAAAATTACAACCCGAAAGAGAGAGAGAGAGAGAGAGCACCAACTTGAATAACAGTCATCCTAAATTGTCCGAATGACCAATCCTCACAAAGGAAACTATACCAAGCAAACCACAACACCAATAAATTAAAACGTACCAAGCAAACTAACCTACCATCTCTCCCTCCCTCCCCCCCCCCCCTCTCTCTCTCTCTCTCTCTCTCTCTCTCTCTCTCTCTCTCTCTCATACTTAACCCATAACCAACTTACAATAATGTACTTACTAACTAACCCTAAACTCATGCACATAAGCCTAACAATATTTTAAAGTAAATAAATAATTAAATTAACTAACAATACAAAATTAACAAATAATTAAAATAACATGCTCTCTCTCTCTCTCTCTCTCTCTCTCTCTCTCTCTCTCTCTCTCTCTCACGTAATCTAACCAATCAATAAACTAATAGATAATAATACATATAACTAAACGATCTAACTAACCCTAAACTCACACACACAATCTTACTAAATTAACTAACCTTAAACCAAATAAAAAATAAACAATTAAATAATATAAACACACACACATAAACCTAATAATGTTTTAAAGTAAACTCACACACCTCAACTAAACAATTAAAATAATTAAAATAATAATATAAACTCACATACATAGAAAATTAACAATCCAAGATTAACAAAAATTTAAAATAACCTCTCTCTCTCTCTCTCTCTCTAACAAAACTTACTAATAATGAAATAAAAAATAAAAATTAAACTAACCCTAAACAATTTAAACTTACTCACTAAACCAATAATAACAAATAAACTAACAAATACAACAAAAAAAATTATAACATGGAAGAGAGAGAGAGAGAGAGAGAGAGAGAGAGAGAGAGAGAGAGAGAGAGAGAGAGAGAGAGAGAGAGAGAGAGAGAGAGAGAGAGAGAGAGAGAGAGAGAAAGAAATCACCAACTTGAATAATAGTCGTCCTAAACTGCCCGAATAACTAATCGTCCCAAACAAAACTGAACCAAGCAAACCAAAACACCAATAAATTAAAACGTACTAAGCAAACCAACCTACCATCTCTCCCTTTCCCTCCCTCCCTCTCTCTCCCTCCCATAATTAACCCATAATCAACTTGCAATAATGTAATTTATAGATATATAGACTTACTCTAACTAAGATAAATAAACAATCAATAGATAACTATATAATCTTACTAACTAATAAAATAAGAAAAGAAACTAAATCACTAAACTAACTAATCAAACAAATGACAAAAATTAAACTAACCCTAAACAATAAAGTATATCACTAAACTAACATGCTCTCTCTCTCTCTCTCTCTCTCTCTCTCTCTCTCTCTCTCTCTCTCTCTCTCTCTCTCTCTCTCTCTCTCTCTCTCTCTCTCTCTCTCTCTCTCTCTCTCTCTCTCTCTCTAGACACATATAACTAAACTATCTAACTAACCCTAATCACACACACAATCTTACTAAACTAACTAACCCTAAACCAAACAAAAATAAACAATTAAAATAATATAAACTCACACATAATAAGAAAAAAACAATGAACTAACTAAACAAACAATTAAAAACAATTTATAGATATCTATATCAACTTACTAACTAATAGCATAAGAAAAGAAACTAAATCACTCAACTAACTAACCAACCAATCGATAAAAAATTAAACTAACCCTAAACAATAAAGTATATCACTAAACTAACATGCTCTCTCTCTCTCTCTCTCTCTCTCTCTCTCTCTCTCTCTCTCTCTCTCTCTCTCTCTCTCTCTCTCTAAACACGTATAACTAAACTATCTAACCCTAAACTCACACACACAATCTTACTAAAATAACTAACTAACTAAACAAACAATTAAATTAACAACTAACAATCCAAAATTAACACACATAATCTTGCTAAACTAACTAACCCTAAATCAAATAAATAATAAACTATTAAAATAATATAATCCAAAATTTAAAAAATTAAATTAGCATATATATAAACAAAACAAACTAACTCACTCACATACATTAAACTAACTAACTAACTATTAAAATAACACACACACACACACACACACACACACACTCTCTCTCTCTCTCTCTCTCTCTCAATGAAACAAACAAATAAAAAATTAAACTAACCCTAAACAATTTAAACTTACTTACCAAACCAATAATAACAAATACAACAAAACAAAATTACAACATAGAAGAGAAAGAGAGAGATCACCAACTTCAATAACAATCATCCTAAACTGCTCGAATGACCAATCCTCGCAAACAAAACTAAACCAAGCAAACCAAAACACCTATAAATTAAACCGTACCAAGCAAACCAACCTATCATCTCTCTCTCTCTCTCTCTCTCTCTCTCTCTCTCTCTCTCTCTCTCTCTCTCTCTCTCTCTCTCTCTCTCTCTCTCTCTCTCTCTCTCTCTCATAACTAACCCATAATCAACTTGCAATAATGCACTTTATAGATTATAGATATATAGACGTACTCTAACTAAAATAAATAAACAATTAATAGATAACTATATAATCTTACTAAATAATAATATAAGAAAAGAAACTAAATCACTAAACTAACTAACCAACCAATCGATAATAATTTAAACAAACTCTAAACAATAAAGTATATCACTAAACTAAGATGCTCTCTCTCTCTCTCTCTCTCTCTCTCTCTCTCTCTCTCTCTCTCTCTCTCTCTCTCTCTCTCTCTCTAAACACAATCTTATTAAAATAACTAACTAACCCTAAACCAAATAAATAATAATTAATTAAAATAAAAAATACAAAATTAACAAAACATGCTCTCTCTCTCTCTCTCTCTCTCTCTCTCTCTCTCTCTCTCTCTCTCTCTCTCTCTCTCTCTCTCTCTCTCTCTCTCTATAACAAAACTTACTAAAAAAATAAAAATTTAAACCTACTCTAAACTCACACACCAATGTTTGAATAAATAACAAAGAAATCAACTAACTAAACAAATAATTAAATTAACAAAAATCCAAAATTAACAAACACAAAATCTTACTAAACTAACTAACTAACCCTAAACTACATAAACAATAAAATATTTAAAAAAATATAATCCAAAATTAACCAAAAAAACTAACATCTCTCTCTCTCTCTCTCTTTCTCTCTCTCTCTCTCTCTCTCTCTCTCTCTCTAACATAGCTAACCCACATACATTAAACTAACTAAAAAAATAAAAAATTAAACTAACTAACCAATATCTAAACTAACTAAACAAACAATTAAAATAACACACACACTCTCTCTCTCTTTGGTGCACAGATCGGACGTCGTATGCGCGCGTAGTGAGTGACAAAAGGTCCCCAAGAACAAAAGAACTCTACTTTTTGCACAAAAAACAATGAAGAAAGCTTGCACGACATGAAGCAAGAGACTCATTGGGTGCAATCTTCCCCCATGCCTTGTATGAGAGCTCCACAAAGCATGTATTTTATATATTATTCATCTTCAAGCTCAAAAAATAGCCCAATTTACATTTAGCACACTTTAGCTTTTGTGTTTGCTTTTGTGCCACTAAAGAATTAAAGCTATTGGGCGCCCAAGGAGTCAGGCGGTACCCAAATACAATGTCCAATACGAATATTTAAATCGTGCGCCCATGTGCATACAAAAAAAAAATCAAGCGCTTTAGTAAATAAGTACGACAAAATATGGGCGCCATGCCTAAGATACACGCCCATAAAAAATTGATGATAATTTGAATACACGCTATTCTCCAATGCTTCCCAATGCCACCGTTGCTTGCTCTACACATCAACTAAAGCATTCACAATTGTTAGAAAAATAATACAATTAAACCGACAAAAGTGAATACCTAGCAGTCTTCATCTACAAAAATAAATTGGTTAGAACTTAATCCTAACCTTAATTTATTACGAGTGCGCACTCTAAACTCATAAACGTTTATTAATTTAAATATGTATTTTACGGAATCACCCGCTATAGAATCACCCACTTACACATTAAATTAACAAAACGGCTGAAAAGGATAGGCGTCCCCATCGACTTTTCGCACAAAGAATCCACCTTGTGTATGAGCCTCGGTAATAAAATTTTACGAAATCCACCGCAAAACCTCACGAAATTCATAGTGAAATATGCAGCCTGGCATCATACCCGGGGGTGGGATAGCAATTGTCCTCAATTGCTATTAGCTCAATGTGGAGCTAACAGTGTTGTTGGAAAGCACTTAGGTCTCTAGCGTGCATCCATTGGGCCTCTTCAACAAGATGATTTTTAAACTTCACCAAATATCTAGAATATCTACGGCCAGTTCTAGTGGTCATAAAGTCAGTATCTATAATAGTCTCAGACTCACAGATTTCAGTTTCTTCGTGTAGCAAAGGAGGGTTTTCATAGACAAGGTGTACAGGTAGTTGTCCTCTAAAAGGTCGTAATAAACTGATATGAAAGGTGTTGTGGATTTTCCAATGTTGTGGTAATTTTAGTTTAAATGCATTGTCATTGATTTTATGTATGATCTTAAATGGTCCATAAAATCTAGGTGCTAATTTGACAACGGGGTGTTTATCTACACTTTGTAATCTTTGTTTTTCAATTCATAACCAAACATAATCATCAACTTTAAAATTCATAGCTTTTCTTTTCTTGTTTTCTTGTTTTGTGCATGATTGCTGGGCTTTGGCAGTCATATCTTTAACTTTATCAAAAATAGTAGCATACATGTTAGCAATATTATCAGCAGTTTGAATTTTATTTGATAATGATGTAACAGGTGTAGGCAATCGATATCCATAAATAATTTCAAATGGTGCTTTCTTTGTAGCTGTATGTGGTGTGTTATTATATGTAAACTGAAGTAAATGTAGATATGTATTCCATATGTGTGGTTTTGAAATTGTATAGGTACGCAAAAGATCTGAAATTGTACTGTTAGTAGCTTCTGTTTGACCATTTATTTCAGGATGAAATGTAGATGAAAAATCAATCTTTGTTCCTGAGTTAGCAAACAAAGTAATCCAAAAATTATTGCAGAATCTAGAATCACGATAAGAAATAATGACTTTTGATAAACCATGGTTAGTAAAAACAGTTTTAAAAAATGATTGACCAGCTTGAGATGCAGTTAAGGTTTTCTTGCATTGAATAAAATATGCTTGTTTGCTAAACCTATCTACAATAGTCCAAATCATATCGTGATTAGCTTTAGTGTTAGGTAGGCCAGTGATAAAATCCATTGAAATATGTTCCCATGGTCGTGATGGAATGGATAATGGCGTTAGCAAACCATATTGTTTACCATGGTGTCTTTTAACTTGTTGACAAATTAGGCATTTAGATACAAAATTAAATACATCAGTGTCCATATGTGGCCAATAAAAATCTTCAATCAATGTATGCAAAGTAGATATAAATCCTCTATGACCTTGATATGGGAGACAATGAATTTTATGCAAAATAAATGATCGAAATGAAACAGTCACACATAATCTTTTTTCATAAAACATAAATCCATTAGTATAAGACAATGAATCAATAGGAATCCAATTATTTGCAACTAGTTTATTCCAATCAGCTTGAAAAGTAGGATCTTAGTGATAAGTATCTTTCATAGGAATAAGAGAATCAAATGATATCACATAAATATTTTGAATTGTCGGTCTTCTACTCAAAGCATCAACAACAACATTCTCTTTTCCAAGTTGATATTGTATAAGGGGATGAAAACTTTGAATAAAAGCAGCCCATTTAATGTGTTGGTCAGATATTTGTGGTTGACTAAGGAGATGTCTAATGCTTTGTTGGTAAGTTTTGATCATGAATTCAGATTCCATTAAATAATATTTCCATTGACGTAAGGCTTGTACTACAGCTAGCAATTACTTGTCATAGGTAGAATATTTAAGTTCAGATGGTTTGAGTTTGCAGCTAGAGTAGGCTATGGGATGATAATCTTGCATAAGGACTGCTCCTATTCCAGATCCACTGCTATCAGTAACTACTAAGAAGAATGGTCTATTGAAGTCAGGTAATTGTAATACAGGAGCATGAGTTAAAGCATGTTTCAGCAAATCAAAGGACTTTTGGTAATTGTCAGACCAATTATACACGATACCATTCTTTAAGAGTTTTGTCAAAGGTAATGCAAGTAATGAGAAATTCCTCACAAATTTTTTGTAAAGCTAGCAAGACCTAGAAAAGAACGTAATTCATGCACATTTTTGGATATTGGCCAATTTAAAATTGCTTCTATCTTTTTAGGGTCGACTTTAATACCTTCTGATGAAATAATATGTCCTAGATATTCAATTTTTGTTTGGAAGAATTCACTCTTTTCGGGGTTAGCATATAATTGATTGTCTTTTAATAACTTAAAAACTAAAGACAAATGTTCATAATGCTCATTCTCATTTTTACTGAAAACTAATATGTCATCAAAGAAAACGACACAATGCTGATGTTTCAAAAATATGTGATTCATCATAGGACTGAATGTAGTTGGTGCATTAGTTAAACCGAAAAGCATAACCAGAAATTCATAGTGTCCAAATTGTGTTCTAAATTTAGTTTTGAATATATCAAATTTGTTCAATCTTAATTTGATGATATCCAGATTTAAGATCTATCTTACTGAATATAGTAGATCCTTGTAGCTTATCCATAAGATTATTTACCCTAGGAATTGGGTATCTATTCTTAACAGTAATTTTATTTAAGGCACGATAATCAATGCACATGAGATAAGTATTATTTTTATTTTTCACTAATAAGACATATGCACCAAATGGAGAACTACTAGGTCTATCTAATCCTCTGTTAAGCAATTCATCTGTTTGGTTTTGAATTTTTTAAATTCAATTTGGTTATATCTATATGGTGCTTTACATGGTGGTTATGTTTCAGGAATTAAATCTATCTTATGATCTTCAGGACGTGCAGGTGGTAATCCAGGTGGTAAATCAGCAGCAAAATAATCTTGGAATTGGACAAGAAATTGTGCATGCCTAGGATGCATCTATTTTTCTTTAGCTTGAATTTCATTCACCCATATTAAATAGGATTTGCTACTTTTACGTAATGCATGTTTAGCCTGAGTATGAGTAAGCAATGTAAAATTATTGGAAGAGTGCATACCATGCAGTGTGATTTGTTTTCCTTGAAAATAAATTTTAATTGAATGCGTAGAATAATCTATATCAGGATTGTATTGATGACGCCAAGGCATTCCTAAGATAATGTCACTAGACTACAAAGGTACAACTAAGTAATTTCTTCGTTCAATATAATCACAAATTTTAATTTCTAAATTATGCACCTCTTGTATTTCATTATATCTCGTACCTAGAAATGCAGCCTTGATGCGATAATGTGTAGAAACAGTATGTAAATTCAATTCTTTGATCAATTTGCAGAAATAAAGTCATGTGTGCTCCCATCATCATGTAAAATAGTCTTTTCTTTACTATGTACAAAACATTTCATTGTTAATAAGGAATGGGGAGTTGGCATACCTGGCAAAGTATGAGAAGTAGTACCAATGTCGTCATCTTCTTCTGTAAAGTACGACATCTCTTCATGTTCATCTTCTATTGCTCCCAGATAATGGATATGAAGAGATGGCTTTTTGGATTGACAATTGGCTATTGGATGTCTAGGTTAATACCATTTATAACAAACTATGGGTTTTGCTTTGGATACATTATTGGTAATGGCAGAAAGTTTAGGAATGTTGGGATTTGACTAAAGAGATGGCTTAGGGTTTGGATTTGTGTTTGACGGCAAGGCAGGTGGTCATGTCCAAGATTTACGGAATGAAGATGGAAGAAAATGACTTTGATTGAATCTTCGAAAATTTGAATTGAATTGTTTGGAACCAAAGTTACCATTAGTTAAAAATTATTGTGGTCACTTATCTCGTCCGCGAATTTCGTCTTTAGTGTCATGGGCCAAGGAAATTGCATCTTCAAGGGTTGTTGTCTTGAACATGTTGACATCCGCATAAAAATATCCAAGTAAGCCAGACATAAACTTGCGTTTATGAGTTACTTCAGATACATCTTCGAGCATACGTAGTTGCAATAGAGCATTCCAGAAACGTTCAATATATTGTGAAATAGGTTCGCGATCCCTTTGTTATAGAAGATCCCATTGTTGCTGGCTTTTTCGTGGAATTGGGGAGTAAGGAAATTCTGTAAAAATTTCTTTTGGAAAGTCTCCCAAGTAGTGGGACAATCAATGCTTTTGCGGACCACAATCTACCATAAGGATGCTCGGTCAACTAAACGGTTAGTGACACATTTAATTTTATCTTTCTCAGCATATGTTTCTTCATGGAAATAATCATCAAATTGACTGATAAAAGCAAGAACAGTCTTTCCATTGCGTGATCCATTGAAAGTACGAAATTTGAAGTTTCTTTTACTTATCTTTGTTTCTTTTCGAGTAGATTGGGCTTCAAGTGTTGCATCGATGGTACGTTGTATAAGATCTTCAAGTTGCGATCCATCTTGGTCGGTGGTAGATTGTTGTAGATTGGCCAATTGAGCTTGCAAAGCTTGTCATGCTCTTCGTTCCTCTTGAAGCTGCATCATAATCAAATCCAACTTTTGCTCCATAGTTGGTTTGGGTAGATCATCTTCAACAATAAAATCTTCCAGGTTTGATCAGTCATCCTGCAAAATTCCAAAAGACCTCACACACTCGAAACCTTGTTAGCGGGATGAGCGTAGCTCAAAGGCGGGTTTACAAGGCTTATATATATATATTTTTAATTTGGCTTTTGTAGTATTTCTCCTTTACGATTGCAAAATTCGATGTCACAATCGTCTTCCAAGAAAATAATTGTGTAGTCTATGTATAGATTGCGTGTTGATGATTGTTTGCTGTAATCTGCTTCTGTTAGTTCACAGGGGCTTCCAGAGGGTAGTAAACTGATTCATGAGTTTGCTGAATACGAACTGCCTCTACGGTAGTTGTTGAAGATGACTTGTAGGACCTTAGTAACTTGGATAACTTAGAGTTCTTGTAGTTTTAAGCTTTTATGACTAAGCTTGGATTTGAAGGACCTGAATATGTTGTCGCCAAATTCGGCGACGGGCAGTACATGTTGCCGCTGCCGATGGGTGAATTTGAGTAATGAAGCTTCTTATTAAGTTTCTTTTGAAGTTTAATAAGCTTATTATTAAAGCTTGAAAAGCTATGGATGAAATTTCTTATCTATACTCAACGACTTGATGAAAGATCTTCCCACGTGGTCCTCCGCCTGCAGAGGTCGGTCCCTCGTGATCTGAGTATACAGCAAGGGGTTCTTGACTGCCAGGAACACGATGGTATCGACCATTTACCATGAGGCTGACTGTAGAGCTCGATCGTTCTAGGAGCTCCACCTTCGCGTGAGATGGTAAGCGATTGGAAGCTCTCGATCTCAGCTTCGCTTTGATACCACTGGTGTACAGATTAGACGTCGTATGCATGCGTAGTGAGCGATAGAAGGTCCCTAAGAACAAAAGAACTCTACTTTTTACACAAAAAACAATGAAGAAATCTTGCATGACATGAAGCAAGAGACTCATTGGGTGCAATCTCTCCCCATGTAATAGCCCAATTTACAATTAGCACGCTTTAGCTTTTATGTTTGCTTTTGTGCCACTAAAGAATTAAAGCTATTGGGCGCCCAAGGAGTCAGGCGATACCCAAATACAATGTCGAATATAAATATTTAAATCGTGCGCCCATGCACATATAAAAATAATAAATAAATATCAAGCGCTTTAGTAAATAAGTGCGACAAAATATGGGCACTATGCCTAAGATACGTGCCTATAAAAAATTGATGATAATTTGAATACACGCTATCCTCCAATGCTTCCCAATGCTACCCCTGCTTGCTCTACACATCAACTGAAACATTCACAATTGTTAGAAAAATAATACAATTAAACCGACAAAAGTGAATACCTAGCAATCTTCAGCTACAAAAATAAATTGATTAGAACTCATTCCTAACCTTAATTTATTACGAATGCGCACTCTAAACTCATAAACGTTTATTAATTTAAATATGTATTTTGTAAAATCACTCACTTACACATTAAATTAACAAAACGCCCGAAAAGGATAAATGTCCCTATCGACTTTTCACACAGAGAATCCACCTTGTGTATGAGCCCCGGTAATATTTACAGAATCCACTACAAAACCTCACAGAATCCACCATGGAATATGCCTCCTGGTATCACTCTTTAACATACAACTATTTTTTTTCTCTCCCCTCTCTCTCTCTCTCTCTCTCTCTCTCTTCCAGTTGCCAATGCGTTAGCGCCCACTGCAACAATGTGCTCTCCTCTCTAGCGTTAGTACTATGACACCATGCCACTGCGTTGGACCCTCTCCCCTCGAGTCCCTCGAGCTATAACCTCGAGCTACGACCTCGAGCTACAACCGCTGTAGTGCAACACTAGTGTGTCTCTCTAGCTACCACATGTGTTTGACCTTCTCTCTTTCTCTCTCTCTCTCTCTCTCTCTCTCTCTCTCCATATTTTGAATTGCAGCCTACCCTCTTTGCGACCAACAGTGACAACCAACACAATGACCAATACAGAGAGAGGGAGAGATGGATGTCAATGGGTGATCTAGAGAGAGAGAGAGAGAGAGAGAGAGAGAGAGAGAGAGACCCTCTAGCTACCACATGTGTTTGACATTCTCTCTCTCTCTCTCTCTCTCTCTCTCTCTCTCGACATATTTTGAATTGCGACCAACAGTGACAACCAACACAATGACCAATACAGAGAGAGGGAGAGATGGTTGTCAATGGGTGACCAATAGAGAGAGAGAGAGAGAGAGAGAGTATCTCTCTCTCTCTCTCTCTCTCTCTCTCTCTCTCTCTCTCTCTCTCTCTCCCCTTGACATGTTTTGGACTATGACCTATCCTCTGTTTGCGACCATCAGTGACGACTAACACAGCGACCAATAGAGAGAGGGAGAGATGGATGTCAACGGGTGACCTATATATATATATATATATATATAGAGAGAGAGAGAGAGAGAGAGAGAGAGAGAGAGAGAGTGTGTGTGTGTGTGTGTGTGTGTGTGTGTGTGTGTGTGTGTGTGAGGACTCACCTACCTTTGCATAGTGTTACTCTCTACCATGCATCTCTTTCCCTTTGCATACAGCTACATCTGAGAGGGAATGTAGAGACCAAGTGAGAGTGAGTGAGAGAGCGAGAGAGAGAGGACGAGGAGGTGAAAACAAACCATGTACGCATGATTGTGCTCCCAATTATGAGCACAGTTATTAGCAATGAATGAGTACTTTTTTTGTTCGGTTTGAGAGCCAAGTTTGGGAGCAAGTTCGAGAGCTCCTTGGTGCTTCAACATCTCTCAACCTCTGTTTCTCTCAACATATTCTGAATTGCGGCCTACCCTCTTTGCGACCAACTGTGACAACCAACACAATGACCAATACAAAGAGAGGGAGAGATGGTTGTCAACAGGTGACCAATAGAGAGAGAGAGAGAGAGAGAGAGAGAGAGAGAGAGAGAGAGAGGGTCTCTCTCTCTCCCCTCGACATGTTTTGGACTGCGAACTACCCTCTCCTTGCGACCAATAGTGACGACTAACACAGCAACCAATAGAGAGGGAGAGATGGCTGTCAGTGGGTGACCGAGAGAGAGAGAGAGAGAGAGAGAGAGAGAGAGAGAGAGAGAGAGAGAGAGAGAGAGAGAGAGAGAGAGAGAGAGAGAGGTTTCACCTACCTCTACATAGTGTTACTCCCTACCATGCAACTCTTTGCCTTTGCATGTAGCTACCTCTGAGAGAGGGAGTGTAGAGACAAAGTGAGAGAGAGAGAGAGAGAGAGAGAGAGAGAGGAGGTGGAAACAAACCATGTATGCGTGATTGTGCTCCCAATCATGAGCACAATTATTAGCAATGAATGAGTACTTTTTTGGTTGGTTTGAGAGCCAAGTTTGGAAGCAGGTTCGGGAGCTCCTTGGTGCTTCGAACTTGTAGCTCAAATAATGAAGAAGTAAACTAACCCTAAACAATAAAGTATATCACTAAACTAACATGCTCTCTCTCTCTCTCTCTCTCTCTCTCTCTCTCTCTCTCTCTCTAAACACACAATCTTACTAAACTAACCCACCCTAAACCAAATAAATAATAAATAATTAAAATTAACAATCCAAAATTAACAAAAACATGCTCTCTCTCTCTCTCTCTCTCTCTCTCTCTCTCTCTCTCTCTCTCTCTCTAATAAAACTTACTAAACAAATAAAAAGTTAAACCTACTCTAAACTCTCACACCAATATTTAAACCAAAAACAAAGAAACCAACTAGCTTAAAAAACAATTAAATTAATAATCCAAAATTAACAACACATAATCTTATTAAACTAATTAACTAACCTTAAATCAAATAAACAATAAACTATTAAAACAATATAATCCAAAATTAACAAAAAAAAACTCTCTCTCTAACAAAACTAAGTCACATACATTAAACAAATTAAACAAATAAAAAATTAAACTAACTAACCAATATCTAAACTAACTAAACAAACAATTAAATAACACGCACACACACTCTCTCTAATACAACTAATTTTTTTTCCCCCTCTCTCTCTCTCTGGCGCCAGTGCTACGACACCATGCCATTGCATTGGACCCTCTTCACTGGAGTCCCTCGAGCTACGATCTCGACCTGTGAATACTGCGGCACTGCACTAGTGTGCCTCTCCAGCTACCACGTGTTTGACCTTCTCTCTCTCTCCCTTGACATATTCTGAATTGCGACCTACCTCTTTGTGACCAACAGTGACAACCAACACAGTGGCCAATACAAAGAGAGGGAGAGATGGCTGTCAATGAGCGACCAATAGAGAGAGAGAGAGAGAGAGAGAGAGAGATACCCTCCCTCTCTCTCTCTCTCCCCTCTCAACATGTTATGGACTATGATCTACCCTCTCTGCAACCAATAGTGACAACCGACACAACGACCAACAGAGAGAGAAAGAGATGGCTATCAACGGGCGACCAATAGAGAGAGAGATGCCAACATAGAGAGAGAGAGAGAGAGAGAGAGAGAGAGAGAGAGAGAGAGAGAGGACTCACCTACCTCTGCACTGTGTTACTCCCTACTACGCAACTACGTGCCTTTGCATGTAGCTACCTTTGAGAGAGGGAGTGTAGAGACAAAGTGAGAGCGAGAGAGAGGAGGTGAAAACAAACCATGTAATCATGATTGTGCTCGCAATCATGAGCACAATTATTAGCAATGAATAAGTACTTTTTTAGTTTGGTTTGAGAGCCAAGTTTGGGAGTAGTTCGGGAGCTCCTTGGTGCTTCGACACCTCCCAAATGTCTAGCTCAAATAGTGAAGCAAACTAACCCTAAACAATAAAGTATATCACTAAACTAACATGCTCTCTATCTCTCTCTCTCTCTCTCTCTCTAAACACACAATCTTACTAAACTAACTGTAAATCAAATAAATAATAAATAAATAAAATTAACAATCCAAAATTAACAAAAACATACTCTCTCTCTCCCCCCCCTCTCTCTCTCTCTAACAAAACTTACTAAATAAACAACCCACTCTAAACTCACATCATACCAATATTTGAACAAAAAACAAAGAAATCAACTAACTAAACAAACAATTAAATTAACAACCATCCAAAATTAACAAACACATAATCTTACTAAACTAACTAACTAACCTTAAATCAAATAAAAAATATTCTAAATTGCGACCTCCCCTCTTTGCGACCAACTGTGATAACCAACACAATGACCAATACAAAGAGAGGGAGAGATGGCTATCAACACGTGACCAATAGAGAGAGAGAGAGAGAGAGAGAGAGAGAGAGAGAGTTATATTAACATCTTCTAAAGACCAAAACTGGCCTATGAGACAAACTGTGATACAACTGATGAGGTCCAGCTATCCAAAATAAAAGTGCTGAATGAAAAGCTAAAAACTGGAAACTGAAAATACAGTGCTGTGAGTGTGATAAGTGTCGTGTATGTGTATATGCGTATGTAGCTCTGGCACTCCAGATAATGGCTACAAAAGGGGAACAAATGTCGGCTGTGATAGAGAGAGAGAGAGAGAGAGAGAGAGAGAGAGAGAGAGAGAGAGAGAGAGAGGTTTCACCTACCTCTGGATAGTGTTACTCCCTACCACGCAGCTCTTTGCCTTTGCATGTAGCTACCTCTGAGAGAGTGTGTGTAAAGACAAAGTGAGAGTGAGAGAGAGAGAGAGAGAGAAGGTAGAAACAAACCATGTATGCCTTTGCATGCAGCTATCTCTGAGAGAGGGAGTGTAGAGACAAAGTGAGAGAGAGAGAGAGAGAGAGGAGGTGGAAACAAACCATGTATGCATGATTGTGCTCCCAATCATGAGCACAATTATTAGCAATGAATGAGTACTTTTTTGGTTTGGTTTGAGAGCCAAGTTTGGAAGCAGGTTCGGAAGCTCCTTGGTGCTTCGAACCTGTAGCTCAAATAATGAAGAAATAAACTAACCCTAAACAATAAAGTATATCACTAAACTAACATGCTCTCTCTCTCTCTCTCTCTCTAAACACACAATCTTACTAAACTAACCCACCCTAAATCAAATAAATAATAATTAATTAAAATTAACAATCAAAAATTAACAAAAACATGCTCTCTCTCTCTCTCTCTCTCTCTCTCTCTCTCTCTCTCTCTCAAAACTTACTAAACAAATAAAAAGTTGAACCTACTCTAAACTCTCACACCAATATTTAAACCAAAAACAAAGAAGCCAACTAGCTAAAAAAACAATTAAATTAACAACACATAATCTTATTAAACTAATTAACTAACCTTAAACCAAATAAACAAAAAACTATTAAAACAATATAATCCAAAATTAACCAAAAAAACTCTCTCTCTCTCTAACAAAACTAAGTCACATACATTAAACTAATTAAACAAATAAAAAATTAAACTAACTAACCAATATCTAAACTAACTAAACAAACAATTAAATAACACGCACACACTCTCTCTAACATACAACTAATTTTTTTTCTCCCTCTCTCTCTCTCTCAATCGCTGATGCGTCAGCGTCCACTGTGGCAATGTGCTCTCCTCTCTTTGGCGCCAGTGCTACGACACCATGCAATTGCATTGGACCCTCTTCACTCGAGTCCCTCGAACTACAATCTCGACTTGCGACTACTGCAGCACTACACTAGTGTGCCCCTCTAGCTACCACATGTGTTTGACCGTCTCTCTCTCTCTCTCTCTCTCTCTCTCCATATTCTGAATTGCGACCTACCTCTTTGCGACCAACAGTGACAACCAACATAGTGACCAATACAAAGAGAGGGAGAGATGGCTATCAATGAGCAACCAATAGAGAGAGAGAGAGAGAGAGAGAGATACCCTCCCTCCCTCTCTCTCTCCCCCCTCGACATGTTCCGGACTATGATCTACCCTCTCTGCGACCAATAGTGACGACCGACACAACGACCAACAGAGAGAGAGAGAGAGATGGCTATCAACGGGCGACCAAGAGAGAGAGAGAGAGAGAGAGAGAGAGAGAGGACTCACCTACCTCTGCACAGTGTTACTCCCTACTACGCAACTATGTGCCTTTGCATGTAGCTACCTTTGAGAGAGGGAGTGTAGAGACAAAGTGAGAGTGAGAGAGCGAGAGAGAGGAAGTGAAAACAAACCATGTATGCATGATTGTGCTCGCAATCATGAGCACAATTATTAGCAATGAATGAGTACTTTTTTGGTTTGGTTTGAGAGCCAAGTTTGGGAGCAGTTCGGGAGCTCCTTGGTGCTTCGACACCTCCCAAATCTCTAGCTCAAATAGTGAAGCAAACTAACCCTAAACAATAAAGTATATCACTAAACTAACATGCTCTCTCTCTCTCTCTCTCTCTCTCTCTAAACACACAATCTTACTAAACTAACCGTAAATCAAATAAATAATAAATAAATAAAATTAACAATCCAAAATTAACAAAAACATTCTCTCTCTCTCTCTCTAACAAAACTTACTAAATAAATAACCCACTCTAAACTCACATCATACCAATATTTGAACAAAAAACAAAGAAATCAACTAACTAAATAAACAATTAAATTAACAACCATCCAAAATTAACAAACACATAATCTTACTAAACTAACTAACTAACCTTAAATCAAATAAAAAATAAACTATTAAAATAATATAATCCAAAATTAACAAAAAAATAAACTAACATGTCTTTCTCTCTAACAAAACTAACTAATTCACATACACTAAACTAACTAAACAAATAAAAAATTAAACTAACCAATATCTAAACTAACTAACTAAACAAATAATTAAAATAACACACTCTCTCTAACATACAACTAATTTTTTTAATCTCCCTCTCGCCCCTCTCTCTCTCTTTTCCAATTGTGGATGCGTCAACGTCCACTGTAGCAATGTGCTCTCCTCTCCCTGGTGCGAGTGCTATGGCACCATGCCATTGCATTAGACCCTCCCCCCTCGAGTCCCTTGAGCTATAACCTCGACCTCCGACCGTTGTGGCACTGCACTAGTGTGCCCCTCTAGCTATCACGTGTTTGACCTTCTCTCTCTCTCTCTCTCTCTCTCTCTCTCTCTCGACATATTCTGAATTGCGACCTGCCCTCTTTGCGACCAACAGTGACAACCAACACAATGACCAATACAGAGAGATGAAGAGATGGCTGTCGACGGCGACCAATAGAGAGAGATATATATACCCTCTTTGGTATCTCTCTCTCTCTCTCTCCTCGACATGTTCTGGACTGCGACCTACCCTCTCTTTGCGACCAACAGTAACAACCAACAAAGCGACCAATAGAGAGGGAGAGATGGCTGTCAACAAGCGACCAATAGAGAGAGAGAGATGCCAAAATAGAGAGAGAGAGAGAGAGAGAGAGAGAGAGAGAAGACTCACCTACCTCTGCGTAGTGTTACTCCCTATTATGCAACTCTCTGCCTTTGTCTGTGGCTACCTCTGAAAGGGAGTGTAGAGACAAAGTGAGAGTGAGAGAGAGGACGAGGAGGTGGAAATAAATCATGTACGCATGATTGTGCTCCCAATCATGAGCACAATTATTAGCAATGAATGAATACTCTTTTGGTTTAGTTTGAGAGTCAAGTTTGGGAGCAAGTTTGAGAGCTCCTTGGTACTTCAACACCTCCCGAATCTCTAGCTCAAATAATGAAGAAGTATAGATATAGAAATAGATATACAAGAGTCACAATAGAAGTCCCAATGGAGATGGTTATTTTTCCCCCTTCTTAGGATACAAGTCCGTTTGACAAAATAAATGTCAAATGGCATGGTCCGTGGACAAGGAAAGCATTTCTTAAAGGCTAGCGCTTTGCCTAGCACATTTTAACGACGTTACGACAACAATTTTGTGCCGAGCAAATTGGCCCCATTTTTAAAAAAATAACACATGCGTTGGGCCCTGGAGTGGGGCTACTTAGTACTGGGACGTGAGCCTGCTACGGGATCTGCGTCCAACCACGCCTCTCAGGACGCCGTTTGGTCAGCAGCGAAGACGTAGTCCACGTCCGTCCAGGCAGGGAAGGCGCCCATGAAGCGCACCTTCTGAGCTTCCATGGCGGCGCGGAGGAGGGCATCGTTGTCGGAGAACATGCGGCGGTAGATGCGCAGGCACTGCTTCTGGCGGCGCTCGGCCTCGGCAGGGCGGATGGCGCGGACGGCAGGGACGATACGGTGCATCTGCGAGGACGGGAACTCCAGGATGCAGCGGTGCCACTGCACGAGGCTCTCGAAGGGCTTGACGTAGTTGTCCGTCACCAGGACGGGGATCGCTCCGGCGCATAGGATCTCTGCAAACCGGTAGGAATTCGGCTGGATGCCCGCCGGAGCCAGCCCGAAGGTGCTGTTCATGAGGTCGCGGTAGTCATACCTGTCGTAGGCCGCGTCGTCCTCGTCGCAGTGCGCCCCGAGTGCCGGATCCTCCCGCCGGTGCTCGTCATTTACGGGGTGCCGGCACGACGTGGCGACGATCACGTCCCGGCCGTTGTGCATTCCCCGGAAGCTCTCGTGGCTGCGCAGGACCCCCTCCCCGGACATGTTCCGGTTCACGTACCGCAGCCCGCGGAAGGTGAGAAGGTACTTCCGCTCGAAGGGCCTGAGCGCCTGCAGGTGCGGCGAGTGCCGGAAGCCCGGCAGCGGGATGCTGACGTCGAACCCGGGGCGGTAGATCGTCTGGTGCATGTCGGAGATCATGACGGAGGCGTTCTCGATGGTCTCGGGAGGGTGGCCCTTGCCGCGCCACATGTCGTTGAAGGTGATGAGGACGTGGTTGAGGCCGTGGTTCCAGAAGGGGAGCGTGTTGGGGTGCTTCGCCGGCCGGTAGATGCCGGGGGTGTCCAGGAAGACGAAGAAGAGGCAGGCCCTGTCGGGGTCGCGGGTGTGCCATTTGGAGCCGTTGAGGCCGCCGAAGTATCGTGCCGGGGCGGCCGGCTCGTAGTAGATGTAGATAAGCAGGTCGTCGGAGCCATCGCAGCGGGAGTAGTTGAAGCAGGCGTCCATGGTGCAGCGCGGGAACCTGACGGGGTAATGCCACACCTTCTTCTTCACATACCACGGCTCCTCCACCTTCCTTACGATCACCTGCTTCTGCTGCTGCACTACTGCACGCGGACATGGCTGCTGCTTAGCTATCATCTCATCGGTATAAACCCTTATTAGACGTTTCGGCGCCGGGCACTTATGATCCGTCGCCTCAGGGCACCTGCAGTCGATGTTAAGAGAACCAGAATATTCCGGCACTGATCCGACGGAGCAATTGCACGACCCGGCGCTCACTCCCACTGTCAAATTCCTCAGCCTTGCGTCCGACAGGAGGCTTAGTAACCCAGCTGCTGCCACCTGATCCTTCTTATATTGGAATGATCTCGCTGCCATTAATCCATCCCGACTGCTTATCACATACAGAAGCACAAGCCCGATGCACACACACGTCAGTACAGACAGAGCGGCCTTCAGCGAATCCTTGGACCACATCTCGCTCTACAGAAGCGTGCAAGAGTCTCTGATCCCTTTCAGCCAGCCCTTTCGGAGATCGTCGGTTACCCTTCAGGCGCATTGTTTGAATTATTTTATTATTATTATTATTATTATTTTATTATTATTAATGGAGCTCGCCATGTCTTGTCTACGTGTAGAAAAACGTGCTCCACACTGCACAGTGCAGGCAGGCTTGGAACAGTGCGCGCCAGATCGCTCGATCGGTGCAAGATTGGAGTTTATTAATGTTAGCTTAGCCTAACTGATGTAAATATTTAGTAATATAGTTTATTTCCTCATGACCGTAGTCCTGTCTACTTTCGAGGAGCTAAGCGAGGAAACTGGTGACTGACGCGAGTATGCAGGGCCGTCGCACTCATAACATCAAACCGTTGCTTTCTCAAATTTTATATGTTTAACATCCAACAAAACGAAACGGATACAGCTTAGCAGGACGTGATTAGTGGACTTTATTACACACGTGGAACTTTTAATCGCATTAAGTGCCGGCAGAGGCAGCCCATGCAGAAGCTTAGCATGCAAGCTCTTGCAGAGAGCAAGAGAGAAGAGAAGGCAAGAGGTTGACGAAGAGAGATGTCCGAAGCGAGTGCGAACCAAGGCGGAGAAGCATACTCAAAAGTTCTCCTAAGGCGGCCACAGAAGGAGAAGCCTGTCATGCCTTGCGTCCTTGACTTGTTGGGGAGCCACATCAATAAAAGCATGGAGGAGAAATCTAAAGGACCATCTGAAAAGGTCAGATTGGATGTTTGCACAAATGTATTGTTCTTCAACTCCAAAGTAGCTTTGGTTATTTTCGTGCAATGGATCTCTTTTGAAAGCCTTTGCCCAAGGCTTCTATACTTCATCCATGAGATTGTTGGGTCTTCAAACCCTCCTTGAATTTGAGAGGGGGTCTTAGCTTGTCTTATTTTGTCAATTTGCTATCTCTTGGTTGTGAGTCCCATAGTGACATTTGGAGCACTGATCGTTTTTCATTTTCAATATTGTGTGTTTGTTTGTCACTTGTGTTACCCTAAATGGCTATGATCTATCCAAGATGGTTGTAATCTGCTATGTAAACATTTCTTGATTAGTTAATATTTATTATAGTTGCAAGATTTATTGTTGTCACAGTAGCATTTTTTGCATATTGACTGTTAAAATATGACTATTCAAAAAAGTTTGTAATATGCTTAGTTAAATAGGATTATTATAATAATTTTGGACTAAGGTAGCTACTACTATCATTCATCTCTTTAGTATATTCCTATGCACTCATTTTAGTAGTAGAGGTGCAAAGAAGGTATGATTTGGTAAATCTCCCTTGTATATGCACATTTGTGAGTTTTTAGATATGAGACTTTCTGACGTATTTCAAAGACAAGTATAATAAGTTGGATCTCAAATTTATCAAATGCAACTTTTTTAGATATAGTGATATAGGTAAGATGGGCTATTGCCTGTGGGATCCATAGGCTTGGAAGATTACTCGCAATCATGATATTATATTTCATGAGAAAAAGATACACGAGATCAGAGCAGGTGATTGAGGTAAATAGGGTGATCTCTTAAGAGAAGCCTCCTATTATAGTACAATCAACCTTAGTTAGATAACATATATATTTTTTGATAATATAGTGGCCCAAGATCCATATGTTGCACAGGATCATGATATTGGATAGAGAGGACAGACCGTATAGGCCACATATCTAGTCTTGAGACGATCCATTGGAGCTTTACATCCTCTTGATTATTTTGAGTTCTTTATGTATTATATCATGGCAACAAATGTTGTTGCATTGTATCCTCCGGTAAGTTACTCATAAATATATGTGTGTATCATGTGGGTTCAAAATAAAGTATTTTTAAAATATTATTTTTATATATTTTTTAATTTATAAATAGGCCTTGAACGTACGTAATGTAGAGGATATACACTACAAGATATAGGTCTTATATCGACGTTTAAAGCAACAAAAATGTTCATAAAGAAATTGCTCATATCATTCCAAAAAAAGTCGGTATTAGCGACACCATAGAACAGTTGTATCAGTGTCTTTATCAGCATTGGTATTATTGTCACATTTATCAATCCAGATAGCGATGATAACGACACTTTGCAATACATATTGCGACGTTAATAGCGACGCATGCAATACATTTGCGACACTAATAGCGACGGTAATACTAGGAAAAAAAATTTATGGCAAGATAGCTATGTGCTTTATTTGGGCCATACAAAAGAGATTCAGTAATGTGTACAATGCTCGTGTAAATGAAGGTAAAGTGTACTTGAATCATATTACTGATACATGAAATAAATACATGATTGCGTAATGAAAGCAACGGTACAATCATGGCAAGATACTATTATTACATAGAAAATGTCTACACAAATCACGTGACAAAAAAAAAGAGTATATGAGCTCCACAGATCTAAGGACGAGTTATAGATCCTCGCCATTTGAAACCTCGTCCCGTCACAAAGGAGCATCGAACGGACTTTGCAAAAAAAAAAACTACACATCACTTAATCATACAATAATATATTTTAATTAAATTTAGTAACTACGCATAAGAAATATGAGTGGCTTAGAGGGCCGTTGCGTCCATACAATCGGTCGATCAATGCAGTGAGACCGTGTCTCTCTACATATCGAGTCGCTAGGTCGGTGGGATCCTGGTTTGTAATGGAGTGCTGTAAAAAAAACAAAATACAATTATTAGAAACACGATTGTCAGTACAAGGAATATTGCAAAAAAATAAACAAGCAGAACAAAAGAAAAACTTACAAAGTCCTCAAGATATATTCTGTGGCCGTCACTCCCAAGATGATGGACCACTCCTGCCTTCAGTCGTGCCCTCGTCGCCTCGCACTGTTGTCTCCAATATCCTGGAGAATCTGCAGCATTCTCCCTGAGTTGTCGTAAGTCGTCCGTATCTAGTCACTCGGGCTTTGACGCCCCTCTTAAGTGCCTTGCGTGCGTCCGATCATAGAGTAATATGAACATTTGGGCAGTATTGATTGCTATTTTCAAAGTCTCCATTTGCCATTTGGATTTTGAGGGAAGAAGGCATATCATGTGTACTCAATTTCAGCCCATTGAGTGATTTGGAATTAATGAAGCTATGTGTGCTGCCCGTATCAATGAGTATGTGAGCGATCCTTCCATTGATTTGGCCTTTGAGGCGTAGGGTATTGTCCCCTCTTGAACCAGTCCATGCATCATTTGATATGGAACATAGAGAGGGTTGTAAATCATTCCAAGAATCATCCATGTAATGACCGCCCAGATCAAAAGGAAAGCCATCCATTGGGTCATAAAACTCATCATGGATACTCTCTTCATTTTCATGCATCTCTTCTTGAGTAGTAGAGACTTCAAGCTGTGCGAGACTCCCCTCAATAGGTTCATCATTGGAATCATCTTCATAAATCATGCTAACCTTCAAATTCTTAGCCTTACACTTGGACTTATGGTCGGGTGACCATTTCTCTCCGCACTTGAAGCATAGTTATTTGACATACATTTCTTTGAGCTTGTCATTAGACACATGCTTGCCTTGGATAGGGGCTAAAATTTTGGAACTAATATCATTCCTTTTTCCATCAAACTTATTTTTAGTATTAGATATGAAATTGCTGCCCTATTTTGATCCATAAACAGTGGGGAAAGTTGGTATCTTGTTGTAGGTATTGCTGTGAACATTTATTGGCTTTCCACCATGCTGAAAATTAGTCCTTACATGCCCATAATGTCTTGATGTCTTTGGGGACAATGTAGGCTGAAATAAATGCCCTGTTTTTTGCTGAAAACTCTTGTATTTCTGCCCATAACGCTTAGCCAATTGAATGGCAGCTTGCAAAGATGTAGGTTTCATGGCTCCAACTTTAGATGATAAGGTAGACTCCAAACCAAATATATCCTTGTTCAATTTGGCACTATCGGAGACTCCATGAACATACATTGAAAGGTTTAAAAACTGATTTGAATACTCTCTAACTGAGAGACCATGTTGCTCAAGGGCATACCATTTCTTTTCCAAGCGCTCTTTTTCAATGGGAGAGACGAAGACTTCAATCATAGCATTCTTTAGTGCTTCCTAAGATAAGAAGTCATGCCCAATTCTTGTCATATATCTCCACCAAGTATGTGCATAGCCTTCTAAATGAAGGGCTACAAACTTCACTTTGGCATTTTTGGACTTTGGATAAAGGGAAAAGTACATCTCCAATTTGTCAAACCACTCCTCCAACTCCGTGGGTGAAGGATTCTCTCCTTTGAAATTTGAGATGACAATTTTCTCTTTATACTCTCTCTCATATTGAGGTGGCTGCCCATTGTGGTATTGCTATCCATTATGGTGTTGCTATCCAAAAGAGTTACCAAATGAACCTTGCCTAGGGAATTCATTATTCCAAGTTCCTTGTGCATTTGGGGTTTGTTGTCCAAACTGCATACCATAACCTTGTGGCTGGAAATAATGTCCTTGAGGCTGAAAATAAGTATTGCCCATATTGGAAGTTTATCCATGGTACATGGAGCCCCAAGAGGAACACCAAGGAAAAGGGAATTCTCTTGCAAGAAAATCTATCTTGTAACATCAACAAGCTTTTATTTCATTCTTTTGATCATCAAAACAAAGAAAATAGCAATTCTTCACGTAGCATCATAGTAGATATCTCCCATGGATTTGATAGAATCAACCACATTCTTCAACATCTTCACAAAATCCATCAATAGAACAAAGAACACAAAGGAATACACCATCTTTAAATTGAAATCAATCACATATTATCCATCTTCAATGTCTTCATAGCTCTCTTTCTCAATCTCTCATATACAATTACACTGTTTTGATAGAATTGACTATCCCTGACTCTCTCTCTCTCTCTCCATCAATAGTACATCATATCCTCACTACAATACTCTCATAATAACCCTCAATAATCATTCTTAGGTCTTGGATGCACCTCCCAAGAGGTATGTCTGATATGAAGAGTCACCAGAGCCACTACAGTGTCTTTTCACAGCTCACTACTGTCACTGTCACTTGGTCTTTTCTTCAGTCTTCAGCAGCTGTTTCTTCCACCTGTTTTAGCTCTTTTGAACTTAGATTCATCCTTTCCAAAGGTTAGAAAACTTTCCCAAAGCCACACATACATTCTACAGAACACCTATAGAAGGTCTACAGAACAATCATAGAACAGTACTAGAACAGCTACAGTACAGTTACAGTACAGAGACAGAGGCTATATAGAATATCTACAAAAGGTTACAGAAGGTCATTAAAACCTCATAACTCATACTCAAACCATTCCAAACTCTTAAAAACTATTCAATAAACTTTCACAAGATCTCAATCTTCATCAATCATCAATCCATGCTTCATACAAAAGAAAATCAGAACAAAACAGAAGCTATACAAAAGGTATACATAACCAATCAGAATATCACAGAACCTCATATCTTCACTGAAAATCATCATGAACTTCCAAAACATAATCAATATAATCTAAAACACTCTCAAATACTTCCATTAACAATCATACATCACTCTAAATCCACCAAAAATCAATCATTCAAACCTCAAAAACAACAAAAATCAGTCAAAAATTTAGTCTTTTTCCACTCTCAACATATCCCCACACTTAGAAAGGAAGCGTTCCCGCGACCCAAGGAAAAGAAGAATATAAGTTCACTAAAAGAGCTCAATTGGGATCTTCCTTCAGATCTCCAATAATCTTGCCAAAACACAACCCCAACTTATCACCTGTATCTGATAGAAAAAATACTACTAAAGGAAAACTTCATTATTCATTAACTCATCTGATTAATCAGTTAAAAACCATAACAAATTTGTAAAGGATATAAGAGGTTTTTTTCAGCTTTCCACTGTAGGCGTTTCATCCACCAGCAATCTTTTGAAAATAGCTCTCGATCAAATATTCGCAACCAACACGAACTCATCACGTACAATTAAGACAACACATACACGAACACTAACACAACCATCTGAATGACACCTCTAAAAAGAGATATATCATTAAAATTCTTTCAAAATGCATGGCAAAGGTATCAATGAAGATGATCCCTTTTAAAAGCTTGGTGGTTGCGGAATCGATCCATGGAGAAGGATTCATCTACAAATGTCTTGGGAGGATTTTGAAAAAACTGCAAGCAGCACATCCTTTCTAGCAAGACAAGGTATCTGCTAGGGAGACATAGGGCATGAAAGTATAGGACATCCAACTGGTGGGAGTCAATGTTCACATTGACATTCATACAAAGTTTTGGAATGGCCTTTTGATCATTATGGGAATGCCTATGCATGTATGCTAAATACCAAGCAAAATGAGCTGTCAATCTCACCGAAGGATCCAGAGACTGTGAATATTTGTGAGCAAAATGAATATAGTTCTGGTATGCTTGACTGGCAGTTGTCCAATCTCCTGGAATTATTGGACAGTTTATATGAGGTCCTGTAAGAGAATCATTCGAGCTCCATCCCCTTCTTCTGGAAATCTGATGATCAAACCCGTCATATTCACTAACCAACTAAGGGGGTTGAGAGATAGAAGTGGCAAGAGATGGAAGTGGAATAAGTAAAAGTGGATAAAGAGAGGGGTAGGTAAAATCATAAAAGGAAGAATAGTTTAAAGAAGGAGTGGCTGAAAATTTTAGGGAATCACTTAAGAAGGGTGTTAATTGATAAATAGGAAAGGTAGAAGGTACATGAATGGATGGAGAAGGACATGGTGGAGAAGGGGAAAATACTCTATCCTCGATAAAAGAACAGTATATAAATATGGGAATTTGACGAAAAAATTGAGGTTGGAAAAGAAGGGGTAAGATGGTTGTGGAATTGGTTTGATAGAGGGAAAGATATATATCATAACGGTGAGCCATTTGTTGGTAATACAGTAGGGTAGGAACAGAAGGACCTAAGATAGATCTTCTCTGATAGGCATCAAAAAAGGTAGAATCAAATGGATTATTTTTGGAAAGATAAGCTAAGAGATCCATCCTCAATTGGTTAGTGCTTTGTACATAGGTAGGGACTGTGTTATGTCTTTGATTCAGAACCACAGAATCAATCATGGTATGCCAGGAATTATCAGGGCAAGTAGCCACTTTGGAGGAGTAACTCTGAAACAGGTCATCTATTCGCAACTCCAAATGCTTGATATACAAAACAACTTGTAAAACCATGTCTCCCACATACTAGGCCATATCCACTTCATTAGGAATCAACAAGTCTCCTCGGAGATACATATATGGCATCAACATGGTATCGGTTGTGACAGAATCTTCAAACACCATCATACAGACCACCTCTGTCACAGCAACTCTGGAGACCAAGCCCCACTCCAACCATCCTCTGGAAGAGGAAGATCCATTGTGAAAAGCTTCATGTAGAAGGTCAACTTCTGTAATTGATAGTGGACAAAGAAATAATGGTCCGGATGAACATATTCCTGGAATTGCTCAAATGTAGACCATAGCAGATCCATCCTGGACTACAATCTTTCCACTTTATCTTGGAAGAGAGGACACAAGGTAGCCTGTTGCGCTGAAGAACTGCCAAGTCCTGCTATGAGAGAGAAGTGATCAAGGGAACATTAGGGCTTGGAGGAACAGACCGTGACTTAGCCAGTTGATCTTGCAACTGCTTGATTTGGGAAGCTTGTGATTCCACTGTGTCATTAGCAGTCTGTAAGGCTAAAAGTTTTGTATCTAAGAGAGTTTGGAACTCTTGTGCTTCATTGGACATCCTCTCCTTCTCCTCTGAAAGGCTAGTAACCTCTAATTGAGCCGCTGTTAAAACACTGAATTTTCAAAGAAGATATCTCATCTCGTTGGGTTTCAATCAGTTGGGTTTGTTGTTCCATCTGCTTGAACAGATTTGCTAGGGTATCCTTAGTAGAGGCTAACTCAAACATTTGTAAGAAGCTGGGAATAGCAAATAAGTATTAATAATGTTGATGTTATGCCATGTCACACTGACATTGGTATAAAAGAATAGAAGATGTAAAGTTTCACATCTTTTTGACACATTAATACAATTACAATCTTTCTCTCCCTTCTTGCTCATAGCTTCTATGGATTCCCCTTCTTTCTTGTCTTTCTCTCTCTAAATCTAGTCTTTCTCTCTCCTCGTCACTCTTATTCTCTCTCTTCCTATAGTCTTTCTCTCTCTTCTGCAGTCTTCTCTCTCCTCTTTCTCTCTTCCTAGTTCTCTCCCTAACAAGTGGTATCAGAGCTTGAGTCTTTGATCCATTATTTTCTTCCATTTTCAGTCCCATTTTCCTATTTCAAAACCAATTTCAGACAAAAATGGTACAAGACAGTGACTAATGGAGTGCTGCAGGACATCTACAGTTAGCAAGAGACTACATCTGGAGATATCCAAGGTTAGATATAGTGGGTAAAGGCTTAAATGGCTGGACGTCATCAAATTTCATGCAAAAATGGAGGTAACTAGGGTAAAGGATGGTTAACTGGGCTTAGTTAGAGATTAAACTACAGTTACTTTTCAAAAGAGAGCTTATCTTCTCTCTTTCAAGCTTTTGGCTGAAGCTTTCATGGAGGCTGTCAAGAAAGTCCTCAAATATCTCTCTCTATTGAACATTTCTCTCTGTCAAAGCATGGGGCAAAGGATCCTTACTGCATGAGCTTCAGGAGGAGTACCATGGTTGAGGTGTACTACTGATTATTAGCCAGGAACAATCCGAAAATTGCACCGAAAATTGTGTTGGATTTCCTGCTCTCTCTTCCCTGCTCAGCTTGCTCCACATCCTCAGCCATTGATCTCAGCTCTTAAAGGATTCATCAAGCACTTGTTGGCAATAATCTTCAACCCTTATGAAGCATTCTGATTAGTCATTCTCTTGCTCAAACCCTAATACATAGCAGAGCAGCCATAGCCACAGACATGGAAGCTCAAATTTCTCAAAATTTTGGACCCGTCCCGACCTCCAAACTTCTCTAAAGCTAAGTACAAGCTGGATAGACTCCAAGATTGAAGACATTGAAGAGATTTCAGCCCGTGCATGACATTGGAGCTCAAATGGAAGGATTATTTTGGGACTTTTCATCAAGGAGCTTGAATCTTTGAGGTTCAAGTGTTCAAGCAAGGCTGGAGCATTGATTCTTCAAGGATTTCATCATATTGAAGTTTGTATGGACTGATTTTATGGAGATTTCAAGCTTTATGATGAATTATGAAGAACTTTTGCATCAACGGGGTTGAAGCTGACATCCATCATATTCTTCAAGCTTAATGGAGGTATTTCTCTTTTACTAATCTCTGAAATCTCTCAATAATCCTATTGCTAATGGCTTTTCCACTTGTTGATGGGAGGTTATTGATCAATTAATTCACTGGATTGATCAATAGATCAGAGATTAGTGTTAATTTTCCTCAATTTCAGCGTATTTCATTGAATTCCATTTTCATTCAAACCATTACTCATCATAGGTATCATTTGATCAGCTTGATACATAACCTTGATTTGTTTTGTTGAATTTTTCTCACCCAAGCTGAAATATTGTAAAAGGGTAAGTACTAGCAATCAGTGAGTCACTGAATTGCATAGGTAAGACCCTTCTCCCATCTCAAATTTTTCTAATCCCAATCAATTGCATCTCATGAAAGGCTGAATGAATATTTTTGAATTGCATATCATGCTGATTGCTTAGCACACTAGCCTCTGCCATGTTGATATTCCCATCGAGGAAAAAGGTGGATGCCGGGGGAGATAGTGGGACAAAAGAGAGGTGACCCTTCCTTACTATCGAAGATCCTGAAGGGGTGCAACCAACCGACCCGGGGGAAACTTTGCCCACCTCCCGGTGATTCAGAGCCCATGTAGGGAGCCTGTCATGCCATTTTATCCCTCACACAGGTACATCGAGTGGAGGATTGAAGATTGAAGACTTTCCAAAGACTCAAGTACCTACAGGACCAAAATAGGGTAAAACAGGGAATTTACAGGTCACTTACAGGGTATTTACAGGTGGTTACAGGTACACCCTTCATTGCTGAAGCACAGGTGCAGGTACTATAGGGTACCCTCAGGTCCTACATACCCTTTTGCAGAGTTTGCTAGCCATTTGGGGTTACTATCTTGCATTACAGGGTCAAAACAGGGCACTTACAAGTCTAGACAGGTTGCAGGACTGGACAGTTCAGACTCTGAAATCCAGCTACATAATTTTCTGTCCTAAACATGTTATAGTGTGCTATAGCTCATCTTGAAGAGAGCATTGTTAGCTTTGATTCACACAAAAAATTTCTGAAATCGGAGCTTCCTAGCCAAAGTTATAGCCGTTTTACTGACAGGGGGTATTGCAGGACTGCACTAATATGGCAGGACATAAAGGCAAAAATAAGGTCCAGGAGGATTATACTCAGCAAATCAGGGATTCCATGATGGATAGCACACTTCAAGAGAATCCTGAAGAGCTTCAACAACAAGGAGAAATCAGTATACTCACTGATACTTTGTGTGCCCATGAACAAAGACATAGGGAATGACATGAGGCCATCTTGTCAAGAATGGAGCAGATGGTTCAATCTACTGATCAGACCAAGGCTTCTATTGATAAGTTGGTAGAATCCAATGACCAAATCATGGCACGAATCTCTAAATTCATACAATTGTAAATGGCATCAAAAGAAGTTAATGAGAAGGCTTGTTCAAACAATGGCCCTTCAGTCCCACTTCAGCATCTAACCAAAATGGTCATGGAAATGGGATCATTGGAATAAGAGGCATTCCAAATAGTCAGTATGAAGTAGGAGAAGCTTCATAAAGGCATGATGACTATTTGGGCAGTTTGAATGGGGCCAATACTCAAGCTTTTGGACTGCATACTCAAAATTCCAGGGGTACTTTACCAACAGGAAGATTACATGGTAATTCTCAGCCACCTGTTGGAAGATTTCAGTCTCAATTTGAAGGTTCTATACTTGAAAATCCTAATCAGCCAATTTTGGGACAACAACCCTTTCATGATAGAGAATTCAAGGACAAAATTATTTTAGCCAAATTTAATGGCCAGTCATCTTCACCATCAGAATTAAAGGAATGGACCTCTAAGATGGAGTCCTACTTTGATATATATCCTAAAACTGATGATATGAAGATTCACTTTGCTTCATTGCATCTTGAAGGATTTGCCCATACCTGGTGGAGGTATATCAAGAAAGAGAATGTACTTATTGAGAATTGGGAAGCTTTCAAGGCACTTATGGCTGAAGTCTTTGTTTCGTCTCTTGAAAAAGAGAAGCTAGCACGGAGATGGTATGGTTTGGAACAAAGGGGCCTAAGTCTAAGAGAATATACAAACCAATTCCTCAACTTGACCATGTATGTGGAGAGCATCAGTGATGAGGCCAAGCTTCACAAGTTTATGTATGGTTTGGAGCCATCTTTGTCAGCTGATGTTATGGCGCAAAATCCTACTTCAACACAATATTAGTGAGTTTGGGAATCTCCCAATTCTCATTTTTTGAATACTAAAAAGGTGGCACCTGGATAACATGCCCATAAGTTTCTCAAAACCATATGATGTGACCTATCATTGGAAAGCACTTGAAAAATGGAATCTATTGAGCTATAGAGTGCTCGATTTGGAGTTACAATGTTCAAGTTATGACAAATCCAAAGATTTGACCATGTGTCCCAAACTTATGGGAGATTCCCATATTCCCCAATATGATATTCTTCACTTTTCAAAGCTATTGAGCTTGCGGAGCGCTATGGAAGAAAGTACAGGAAAGAGTCTTCATTTCAGCCAAGTTATGGACAGCCAAGGATTATTTTAAAGCAGGGACAAGTTGGTAACATTTATGGCAGCAATCACATGCCTAGTGGGAGCTTACAGGTACCAACTTATCCTCCATTCATTGCTTCTAGGTCTCAAAGTAATTTTAGGACAGCAAACAGTCCAAAGGTTGAATTTAAGCAGGGTGACAACAAGCCTAAGTCTACTTCAACTAATACAAATCCTAAATCTATTCCCATGGATCTTTACAAGGAAAGGACGGACAAGGGCTTATGCTTCAAGTGTGGAGAAAAGTATACTCCTGATCATACTTCAAAGTGTGTATACAAAAATGTCAAGCCAAAGCTTTAGAGTATGCTAGTTTTTTAGGACTTTGAAGATGACATAGATGAAGCTAATGCAGTGGCAATCAATACTGAAAATGAAGATTTTGAGGATGACGGTGGACAGAAGTACTTTTATGATCCAGCCGACTCTTTTCCTTTTGATCCAGGCAGAGATGTTCGTTTGATCCTGGTGGATCTTGTGATGAGTCGCTTGCTGCCACTAATTGTTCTATCTCTATGGATGCTTGGACAGGATCTAAGAGCCCTAATACACTTCGTATGAAGGGAAGCATATGTGGAAAGCCAGTGTTCATCCTGATAGATAGTGGTAGTACTCACAGTTTTGTCAATAAGTCCATCATGGACAAGTTGAATTGTGTTCCCACAGACTTACAGCAGCCCATTAGAGTACAAGTGGCTAATGGTGAAGAGGAAATCAACACAGATTTGCCCACAGGTTTCTTTGCAGTTGGCTAAAAATTTTGAAGTCAAAGTAAACCTGATCACTTTGGAAATGGAGCCCATAGATATTGTACTGGGTTGTGATTAATTATGACATTAGGAAGGATCACTATGGATTTCTCACAGTTATATATGGAGTTTATCTCCAATGGACAGCTTATCCATTTACAGGGAATTCCTAGTAGATCTGATTTTCAGCTTATCACCATTCAACAACTCAAGAGAGAGTACAAGAAGCGCTCACAAATATTTGTTTTGCATTTGAACAAGGAAACACAAGATCAGCCCAATAATTCAGCAAACCATCCAGCCTTGACAGCTCTTCTTGAGGAGTATAGAGATTTGTTTGAAGTATCTACTTCATTGCCTCCTAAGAGAGCGGTGGATCACCCCATTGATTTGGAGCCCAACTCAAAGACAATTAATAAGCCACCTTATAGATTATCAAAATGTGAACGAGAGGAAGTAGCCAAGCAAATCAAAGAGCTTCTTGAAATGGGATTCATTGAACCAAGTTCTTCACCTTATGCATCTCCAGTCCTGTTAGTCAAAAAGAAAGATGGATATTTCAGAATGTGCATTGACTATAGGGATCTCAATAAGATAACAGTGAAGAACATGTATCATATACCCAGGATTGATGATTTGCTTGATGAGCTTAAGGGGGCTCGATTCTTCATGAAGATTGATTTGAGATCAGGGTATCATTAGATTCATATGCGAGAGGGTGATGAAGTCAAGACTGCTTTTAGGACTGATCGTGGGCTATATCATTTCTTAGTGATGCCATTCGGGCTTACAAACACTCCAGCTACCTTTCAAAGCCTGATGAATAAAATCTTGCAACCTTTCCTCTTTCAGTTTGTCTTGGTGTTCTTTGACGACATCTTGATCTATAGCAAGACTTTACAGGATCATTTATCACATATGATGAAGGTCTTTGATGTGTTGAGACATCATAGGCTTTTTGCTAAGGAGAAGAAGTGCTCTTTCATGCAGACTGAAGTGGAATACTTGGGACATATAGTCAGTGAAAAAAGGAATACAGGCTGATCCCAAGAAGGTGCAATGCACAAGAGACTGGCCAACGCCTACTACTACTACCTCTCTTAGAGGATTTCTTGGTCTATATTCATTCTATCGCCGATTTATAAAGCATTATGCGGCAATTGCAGCCCCTTTGACTGACAGGTTGAAGAAAGAGGCTTTCTTTTGGGATGCTCTTGCAGATAGCAGCTTCAACCAGTTAAAGGAGCTACTTACTTCTGCTCCTATCCTAGTATGCCCGGATTTCTCCAAAGAGTTTACTATACAGTGTGATGCTAGTGGCCATGGCATTGGGGCTGTTTTGCTTCAGGAGCATGGAGTAATTGCATTTGAGAGCCGTAAGCTTACAGATAAGGAGATGGCCATGAATGTTTATGACTAGGAAATGTTGGCTATCCTGCATGCAATCAAGAAGTGACACCATTACTTATATGGCAACCGATTCAGAGTACATAGTGATCATCGGGTACTCAAGTATTTCTTTACTCAGTCAAATCTCACTCCAGAGCAACGACGATGGGTAGCTACATTACAGAATTATGACTTTGACATCACTCATACAAGGGGCAAAGATAACATAATGACTGATTCTCTTTCTCGTATGTGGGCCTGTAAAGTGTCAGCCATGACAGAACTACATAATGATTGGATTGAAGAATTACAGGAGGCCTATCTTTTAGATGAGGAATTCAGCCAAATCTTTCAGAAATTACAGCAAGGTCTTATGGAAGAAAACTCGCATTACTAGCTTACAAATGGTCTTATTTGGTGGAAATGCAAGAATGTTATTCCCTCTACTTCTTCTTTCAAGCTGAAAATTATGGAGGAGTTACATTCTTCGCCTTTAGCTGGACACTTGGGAGTTTTCAAGACTTATGATAGGATAAGCAAAAGCTTTTATTGGAAAGGACTGTGGAAAGATGTCAAGGACTTCGTTATGAAGTGTATGCCTTGTCAGCAAAATAAGGATAGCACCCATAAGCCAGGAGGTTTATTACAGCCATTGCCTATTTCTACGGGTAAATGGACTCATATTACTATGGACTTTATCACTGGCTTACCTACTACTAAGAAGGGGTGGAATAGTATTTATGTGGTGGTTGACAGACTCACCAAAGCAGCTCATTTTATCCCAATAAAAATTCAGTTTACTACTTCTTAAGTGGCCAACCAGTTTATGGAGCATATTTTTAGACTACATGAATTACCGTAGGTGATTGTCCATGATAGGGACTCAAAGTTTATGAGTAACTTCTGGCAAGCGGTATTTATATCTATGGGCACTAAGTTGGTTCCATCTACGGCTTATCATCCCCAAACTCATGGACAGATAGAGAGAGTTAATAAATGGTTGGAGACTTATCTTCGCCATTTTTGCTATGATGTCCAAACCTCATGGAATTCTTGGTTACACCTGGCTGAGTTTGCTTACAACAATTCCACTCATGCGAGCATAGGAGTTTCACCCTTTGAGGCTTTGTATGGTTACAAGGTGCCCTTACCCACAGTCATCTTTAATGAAAAGATCAATCCTCATGGGAAGGAAGAGTTGGAAAGAATGCAGACCCTTCTTCAGCAATGTAAGGTGAATCTAAGGAAGGCTCAAGATCAAATGAAGATGTATGCTGATGAGAAGAGGAGGCCTTTAGAGTTTCAAGAAGGAGAGTTGGTTTTGTTGAAGGTGCCCAAATCCAAGTACTCTACGTTGAAAGATGGATCCAGTAATAAGCTTGCCCACAGGTCTTATGGCCCTTACAGGATCCTTAAGCGGATTGGAGATTTGGCATACAAATTAGAGCTTCCCTCTTCTACAAAGATTCATAACGTCTTCCATGTTAGTCAGCTCAAGCCCTATTATGGTGATCCAGTGGATATAGTTGATGAGCTTCCACCTATTGATAAAGATTGTCTTGTTTAGTACATCCCAGAGGCTGTTATAGGTCAGCGCGAAAAGAAGCTTCGATCACGTTCTATTGTGGAATATTTGATCAAATGGAGAGGTTTACCATCTGAAGAGGCTTCTTGGAGACCTGATTCTACATTGAATGAGTATCCATACTTGAGGGAGACATTGGTGGGGCTGAAGCCTATTGCTTATGGAGCTAGTATTGATGCAGACTGGTTCGGGACAGCACGCTGTTTTAGAATAGTTTTTATTGTACCTAATTTTCAGAATTAAGCTATCTATATGGGCTTAAAGTACTCTTCAAGAGCTTCGTTTTGATATATGGTACATTTCATTTGGACACTTCTATCAAAAGTTATAGTAGATTTGGTCCAACAGGGACTGTTTATTCAGCAAGTTGTCTACTTTGTTTTGGGACTATTTGTTGAAGACTTTATGACTCCATTTGATTCTGAAGTACTTCAAATCATGTATATAGTTGGGCCTTACTTCCGTTCTTCAAATTCAGCTCTTGTAATGGTCATTCTTCATTCATTTCCCATTTGTAAAGATGTAAAACAGAGTAGTACTCTGTTCTATCCTTTTCCTCTCGAGTTGTTTCTAGGTTTATTTTTTAGGACAAAAACTTTTGGGAAGGGATGAATTGTAAGAAGCTGGGAATAGCAAATAAGTGTTAATAATGTTGATGTTATGCCATGTCACATTGACATTGGTATAAAAGGAGAGAAGATGTAAAATTTCACATCTTTTTGACACATTGGTATAAAAGGAGAGAAGATGTAAATTTTCACATCTTTTTGACACATTAATACAATTTCAGTATTTCTCTCCCTTCTTGCTCACAGCTTCTATGGCTTCCCCTTCTTTCTTGTGTTAATAATGTTGATGTTATGCCATGTCACGCTGACATTGGTATAAAAGGAGAGAAGATGTAAATTTTCACATCTTTTTGACACATTAATACAATTACAGTCTTTCTCTCCCTTCTTACTCACAACTTCTATGGCTTTCCCGTCTTTCTTGTCTTTCTCTCTCTAAATCTAGTCTTTCTCTCTCCTCGCCACTCTTATTCTCTCTCTTTCTGCAGTCTTTCTCTCTCTTCTGTAGTCTTCTCTCTCCTCTTTCTCTCTCCCTAGTTCTCTCCCTGACAACGTTGCCTTATGCAACTGGTCTGTAGACTGCATCAGTTCCTCATAAAAGGAAGCGTACAGCTGTTGAACACAGGCTGTCACTGACAGTTCAATGGAACTCTGAATGTCTTTACATAGAAAAGGAATGGCATCTCCTGAGACTAGACTGTTCAGTGAGGGGACTGATATATCCAACGAACCTTCTCGATGTGCTCTGAATAGGTTATTACATGTGAGATAAGCAGGGAGATCACTGCCAGAAGTAGCAGGAATGGGCACGGAAGGAAGAACTGAATGAGCTTTTTCTGCTACCCACTTCAAGCGTTTGCGCTGTATGACCAAGGGAGACGGAGAATCTAAATCCTCTACATCAATTGGTTCTGACTCATCGGAAGGTGGAGAAGGAGGTACTGGATCAGATGGAGGAGGTGGTGGCACACTCTTCTGTAAACTTGAGTAGGTCAAGAAGGCAAACAAGTACGATCCATAGGTGACATTGGTAACATTGCCCCTGGTGACTTTGACGAAATGTTGATCCATCTTAGTGAGGAGGTAAGTGCTCCAATCAATAGCTACTCCTTTTAACACCATCCTGGAAGCTATAAAGAGCTCTTTGGACAAGTAATGGGATGGCGTTTTTGCAGGCATAAACTTGTCTTGGAGAAACTAACAGACCAACTTCCACACAGTATCAGTGATCATGGAAAAAGAAACTCCTGAAGAGTTGATCACCTTCTTAACATCCAAAATTTCCTTGGTCTGTTTTTGTAACAGCTTCAAAATCTCTTCATTAGAGAAAAGTTGGCGAGTGGTAACAAAGGGTTCACCTTTGTAGGGAAGAGATAGAGCCTTCCCTAGGCCTCGAGGTGTCAAAGTCATGGAAGTACCCTGGACCAATCCTGACTTCTTGCTGTAGGAGGCCAGAAACTCATCACACATCGATGGATCCTCTGGAAGCAATGGAAAGGAGGCAGCCACAAAAGGTGCGAGTCTCGCCTTCGTGAGAGGCTCAAAAGTGAGTAGAGAAGAGTAATTCCTACTAACTAGTGGGACATACTGGATAGGGGGAGGAGCGTGAGGCGCCATCCAGATGGTAAACACACACACCACAACATAAAAAATCACAAAGAATATCTGCAAAACAACCAAAAGGCGATAAAAAAGGAATCAATCCAAAAGAAAGACACTTATACAAATATAGACGTAACTAACCCAAGTACCACCCCAGACAATACACAGCCTAGAAAAATTTTGGCATGACCTCTACACATATGCGACCAAAAGCTTCATGCAATGCAACATGCAAACACCCAAATCCCCGTATCAGGCAATAAAGAAAAAAAACTACACACCGTACCCGTAATCGTAACACAATGACAAATCAAACTACCATAAAAAAACGGACATCAAGACTGGACCATAACTTGACCATCAGTGTCAACTAATAGACCTTTACACGCCCATCCCACGAAGCGAGTTCATTAAAAAGGGAAAATAAGTGTAGTGAGGGGGAATTAATTTAATGAAGGGTTCATTGGAATAAATTATTAACAATGGGTGACATTTTATTAAGTGATAAACCTTAAGAAGAAAACAATGGTTCCTTCTTAAAATTTTAATTACAAATTCTTAAGTTGAAACGGTGCGTTAATGCGACCCGGACTTCGATACCTAGACTGGGTCTCTAAATGCAAATTCCTTAATTAAAAATTAAGAGTGATGTGGAGCGCTTTTTTGCTAGCGCGTGCTCTTGTGACGACTGGTTTATTTTTATTATAAATTAAAGTGCATCCTAAGCACACGTAGTGCGTGCAAAGTGAACGGCTGGTTGATTTTTATTATGATGAAATTGTGTGTTTAGCGCGAATGCACGTGGAAAATGTGGGTGAATAAATATTTCATTTTAACAATTAAGTTGTGATTAAGGGAGAAATGAAAATAAATAAAGCACATAAAATAAATACCTAGAAGGGGTGTGTGTGCAATGGCCTGAATGCGCACGGAAGAGTCCCCCAAAAGGAGTGAATCCAATAAAAGAAAAGTAAAGACCACTGACTGAACAACAAAGACAAAACCTTAGTGGATGTGTCAATTTTTATGATTAGATTGGTTTTATTGTATTAGGATTTATTATTTTGTTGACTGAATTTTATATTGTATTGGTTTAGAATTATATGTGGGTTTGGGATGGTTTTAAAATGTGGTTTGGTTAATTGATGTTAGGAGGTGTGGTTATTGGAGTTATGTGTGTTTTTTTGGATTTTTGTTTTAATAAATGGTATGTGGTTATGTATTCATTTTGTTTTTAAAAAGGAAGAATAATTAAAGATGGATAGGAGATGAAGTAAAAAGAAAATTTCAGCCAGTTAGGAAATATCTACAATTTAGGGTATGAAAATAAGATTGGGATTTTTATGGTAAAGTTTTGTGTGGGTGGGGTTTGTTTTGTTTTTGTTTTTGTTGTTTTTTTTGGGTTAATTTGAAATAGGGGTACCAGATATAAAAATATTTTAAAGTGAAAAATAAATGGAACAAGGTCAAGGGGGGTGGGTGGAAGATGCTAGAATTTGTCAGAATTTTTTCTGTATTTTTCACTAATTTTAAATGAATGTTCTGCATTTTTAAGGTCATTTGAGAATAAATGGGCAAATATGGAATTTTCTATAATTTTGGGGGTTGAAATTTCTAGCTGACAAATTTCCAAAAATTTGGAAAAAGTTGGGTTAACTAAGGTAGGTTAGACTAACCTAGGGTGGGTTAGGTTGACTGAAGTTGGGTTAAACTAACCTAGGGTGGGGTTAGGTTAATTTTTTTTGGGGGGGGGGGGGTAGGTTAACTAAGGTGGGTTAGACTAACCTAGGGTGGGTTAGACTAGCTTAATCAGGGTTAGTGTAGACTAAGTAGCATTAGTGTGATTAATGAAAATTAATTAAGGCAAAGAAGGTTAGTGTAACTAACCTTCAGTTAGTGGAAAGGAGGAGGAGGAGGAGGAGGAAGAGGGGAAGGAGGAGGGGGAAGAGGGTGGAAGGGCGGCAACGATAGTGAGGGGTTTCGATACCCAAGCGACGGGCGTTTGGTCCCAGTGGTGGGGAGCGGTGCTCCGGGCAGCAACAACGGGCGACAAAGACGGCATCCATCGGTGGCGGGGGGTGACGCGTAGGATGGCGCAGCCCGGTTGTGGGATAGTGGTGGGCCTGTGGTGGGCTCATGTGGCCGGCGGAGAGGAAGGGAGAAGGGAGGGGAGAAGAGGGGAGGAAGGAGGTAGGGAGGCGAAAAGAGAAGAGGAGGAGAAGAAGGGGAGGCAGGGAGGAGATAGGGAGGAGGAGGAGGAGGCTAAAGGGAGGAGGTGGGGGAAGGAGGAGGGGAGAGAGGAGAAGAGGAGGGGGAGGATAAAGGGAAGAAGGAGAAGAGGGAACGGGAGGAGGAGGGTGATGGAGGGAAGAGGTGGGGGAAGGAGAGCAGGATGGCAGGAGGAGAGAGGAGAGAGAGGGAGGGGTCGGGGAGAGAGAAGGTAGAAAGAAGAAGAAGAAGAAAGAGAGAAAGAAGGAGAGAGAAGAGGGAAGGGGGGTTGGGATGCAGGGGGAGGTGACTGTTAGGGGGGGGGGATAAATTTTTTGAAAAAAGGTGAAATAAATATTTTTTAAAAAAAGGAATTAATAAATTAATAAATTAAAAGAAATGCATGCCCCCGTCCCACGCACATGCGCGGGACAAGGTAAAAAAATTTGCAGTGGCGGGATCGGAACGGCACCGGGACGTCGGCATGGGGGTGCGTACGTGAGTGAGCGTGGCAAGACGCGTAAAATCACAAATGCGGGCGTTCACGCGCGAGACGAGTAGCACGAAACACGTGAAAATAAAGAAAAATTAATATCTCACAATCTGATTATCGAAACGAAATGGCGTAAAAAACAAAAATGTACCAAACGGCAGGGGGAAGATAGGGATAAAGGTCAACAGGGGTTTTGGCGGGAATAAAGGGCCTGCACATGCAAAAAACACGAAAAACGGCCCCGAAAACACATACGGGGATTAATTTCGGGAAATCCGCTCAACAGAATGCAAGGCGGAAAAAAGGAAAAATGTGCAGAAGAACGCGCCCAACAATGTTATCATATCAAAACACATTTTCGACTATAATAGGATGCCTTCACATGGGAAAAATGTAAAAATGACATACGCAAATACGGTTGGAAAGTAATAACAAAAGATCAGTTCACCGAAATAGAGGGCAGCAAAAACGACAATTGTGCAAGGGACGGGGTTTCACAGGTCTGTCACATTAAAATGCAGTTCCGATAGGGTTCAGAGGCGTTCACTTTGCCAAAAAATACCAAAAAGACACTCAAAAACACTTTTTAAAATTAATAATAAAAATTTCGAAAGTCGGAATAAGGGGGAGAAAAAAGGAAAAATATAGGGAAAGGCGCGATGGACACAGCTATCAAGTCAAATTGGAATTCCGATGCAAACAAGGCAAGTTCACATGGAAAAACGTCAAAAAGACGCACGAAAAGGTCTCGAAAAACCACAAAATTAATAAGGGACAAACCGTGCATCGAAATGACACGGAGTAAAAAGGAAAAATGTCAAGGGGAAAGTGGTTGTTAGGGCTATGATATCAAATCACTATTCTGAAGTAAGAAAAGCACGTTCACATGGAAAACGGTCTAATTTTTACAAAATTCGTAAAAAATTAATAACTCAAAAACCATGCATCGGAACAGGGGTGGCTAAAAAGGAAAAGAGGACAATTCGAAGGGATGAACAGGGCTATAAGTTTAGATTGGAATGTGGGGGAACGGAGGGTGCATTCACATGGAAACACAGTAAAATAAGGGAAAAAGAGAAATGGAGGAGGAATAGCCCCAAGGGAGGGGTGACAGTGGACCGGTGGGTGGGGAAGGGACCCAGGAGTGTAATAGAAAGCCATGGCGTACATGCATGAGCAAAGTGAGGCATATGCAGGGCATTATGCAATGTAGACACGCAGGGACGCGTCCCTACACTTAAAACCTTAACGGGTAGGGTTGATCGAGCAACAGGGACCTAATACCACACGACGGACCAACCGCTAATGTCCCCACACTTAAAACATGAACGTCACTGACAAAACAAGGTGTAGGGTTAGAAAAACTTGGCCCATGTTGTCAAGAATCAAGGTTGACTGTCGGTGGCACGTCCACTGTCGTTGTCGGCTCTGCAAGAGGTACCAAAGTATCTTCACAGCACACATCCGTTGTGGCAAGGACCATGCGGCAGCACCCAGGGAGGTAGCTGGTTAAAGAAAGCGCATGAAATTCGTTGATGGCGAGGGATATTACACTCAACTCACAATCACTCATATGGAATGAAGAGCAGTCACTCACCCCATGACTAATATCACTCGAGGAATAATGACTGAAACCCATATCTCACACCCGGTTTAGGAATTGACAAGGGGGATGGTGTAGAGGGAGTATGCCAGGGTGCACAGTTGATGGTGCATTAGTGCGTCCAACCCATTTGGCATAGGTGCAAGGAGGAAGGCAAGGGAGCCTTATAGTGCAGTGTACAGAACAGGGTGACGTGTCCTATGTTGATGGTAGAGACCCACCCCGTGGGTGCATAGGAAAAAGAAAACATACCTTACTCCAAAGGTCGTAACGTCCCTCAATCCTCACCTCTCGGTAATTGATTGAAGAAACTCCAGTTACACTCAGCCCACCCTCTGTCTCACACTCTGTTGAAAAATACAGAGGGCAGCCCTTGCATGAAATCCATTGATGTAATCCTCACGGTCACTTGTGCAAAGGTTGTATGCCTTGTGCGCATTTGATGGTGCAACTGTGCATCCCGCCCTGTGCCGGCATACGGTGCGAGAAGGGAGGCCAGGGAGCCTTATGGTGCAGTGCACAAGAACAAATTGTGCTTTGTGCATTGAGAGGCCCATCCCGTGCATGCAACACTCCATTCACACTTCTCACCTCTCATTTGATTTAAAGGGAAAAGACTGGTCACTCACCCCACCCTCTGTCTCACTCTTTGTTGATAGTTACAGTGGGCAACCATACTCACTTCCCCATCCGGTTAGGATGAAAGCTCGCATCACTCGATTGTTTGTCGATGAAGATCGTGTCGTCAGTTGTTGAAGAGGCGTACCCAGGGAGGTAGCCATTAGATCGAACGTGGGGTTAGATAGGAACATGGCGTCTACTAGAGGACTGTCAAACGCTCTGCAGAAAGGCACAGGACACAGCATACCAAGGGAGGCAGCTTCGGAACTGGATCCTGGGGATGTCAATTGATGAATCCACTTTCTAGACTGTTGGGTGTTGCCACCTTTTCCACAGTCAGCTTCCCGCCCAAGGGTGTTAACCACCTTTTCTTGGAATGAGGCCTGCTATGACAGGGAATTTCTTCATTTTCTCCCATAACAACTTTTTTTTCTTCTTTTCTTGTTTTTTCTTTTCTTTTCTTTTGTTGATGTTTTGTTGTTGTTTTTTTTTCTCCTATTCCCGAGGGTGTCTCCACCTTTTCTCGAAGAATAGGTCGGCATAACAGGGACCGAAGTCCTTTTCTCCCATGACCGATATATATATTTTTTCTTTTTTTGAATTAAGCAAGGGAATGGTAGAACTACCATTTGTCAGAACCAACCTCACCACTGCCGTTGGTGGAAAATAGAGGATAAGAGATAAGGGCTGGAAAGTGGGGCTGAGGGGACAAAGGGTTGCGTCCACCTCATCAAGAGTGGCTAAAGAACGGCTATCAGAAGTATCATCATAAGAGTGACTGTGCCACACCAACGGGGAAAAGGATCAGGTGACCGTGATTGTCAAGATCCCTAGGGAGGGAAGTACTTCTTCAAGCGATATCCATTGATCAGGAAGGGATCATTAGAGGCATCAACGGTTGCACTTGGACAGAGCCATTGGGGTTGACAACAAGTACCTTATATGGGCCCATCCACTGCTGTTGAAGCTTGCCAGGAAACTTGCCAAATCGTGAATCATAGGCTAGGACCAAATCACCTTCTTTAAACTCCTTGTGCTTGATGAAGCTATCATGGTAAGCCTTACGTCGAGCTTGCGTGGCTTCCATGCAATGTAGAGCCATCCTACGAGTTTCGTCCAAACATTCCAAGTGCAGGAGATGGCATTGCAGTGAATCATCGTCCCCCAAATGCTCTTTGATAGCCACTCGCAAAGAGGGCAATTCTAATTCAACAGGGAAAATAGCTTCTTTATGGGAGGTTCTGTACGCCCAGAGGGCCTCTGTTATTTGATCATCCCAATCACGACGATGTGCGGCAATCGTTCTTGTGAGAATCGAGCAGAGGATGCGATTGGTGACTTCGACTTGGCCATTGGCTCTGGGGTAATAAGGAGTGGACTTGCGATGGCGGATCTTATACAGCTCTGTTAATTCTTCCAGGACTTTATTAATGAAATGAGTGCCTTTGTCACTTACCAGCTCTAGGGGACTGCCAAAACGGGTGATGATATTCTTGTACATGAATAGGGCCACACTGTTACCATCGTCCCGCTTTAGGGCTTTAGCTTCACACCACTTTGTGACATAATCCGTACATACCAAGATGTAATGTTCTGTTTTCTTCTGGTGGGAGGATCGATTGGGCCGACGAAGTCGATGCCCCACTTCTCGAACGGCTTCAAAGGAAGGATAGGTTGCAGTGGCATAGCACTGGTCTTGGTGGGTTTCCCCATCCTTTGACACGCATCACATCGCTTGCAGCAATCATAGGCATCCTTATGAATGGTTCTAGCAAAGCCTTTCTCGCTGTAGCTTCTCCTACAAAGTGGCCTCCACACGGCTCGTCATGGCAAGCCTTCAAAACAATCCCAATCTCATCTCCTGCAACACATCTTCTGAGCACTTCATCTTTGCCTTTCTTGTATAGTGCACTGCCTAACAGGGTGTAGGGGGTTGATTCTAACATAAGCTTCTTCCTTTCTCGACTAGAAATGCAGGGAGGGTACTATTGGGTTGCCAACAGATTGGCAATGTCTGTATACCAGGGGGTTACAGTGTCTACCAGGAATAGGGAAGCATCAGGGAGGTCTTGATCATCCTACTCCTCGTCTGCAATTTTTAGGATACGCGACAAATGATAAGCCAGAATGTGGGAACGACCAGGTTTGGTAATTACCTCAAAGTCAAAATCCTGGAATAGAAGGAGCCATCTCATCATTCGTCCTTTTACGTATGCTTTGTTCATCAGGAAGGACAGGGCCTCGTGATCCACAAAGAACTTGAAATGTGTGGACAATAGATAGTGTCAAAACTTCTCCAGTGCAAACACCATTGCTAAGCACTCAAGCTCTGTCACTGTGTAGTTCCGTTCCCTATCAGTGACCTTTCGGCTTGCATAATATATCGGTTGATCTAATTTGGAGGGGCCCTTTTGACATAGGACAACACCTAGCCCTTCAACTGATGCATCTGTGTGTACATGAAACTCCTTCGTTCAATCAGGAGGCTGTAAAATAGGTGTCTGGATCAGGCATTGTTTTAGGGTATTAAAGGCTTCTTCACAGTCATTCGTCCAAAGGAAATCAGCTTCTTTCCTTAGGTTCTTGTGCAGAGGGGCTGCCTTAATTGTAAAATGTGCAATAAATCTTCTGTAATAGCCCACATGGCCAAGAAATCCTCTCAATTGTTTGAGGTTTGTCGGTGCTGTTAAGGCAGCAATCTTTTCAATCTTTGTCGGGTCTGTTGCAATTCCTTGTGCAGAGACAATATGGCCCAAAAGAACTCCCGAGGAGATGCCAAAGACACATTTGTCGGGGTTGAGAGAAATCCCATACTCTCTGCATCTATCAAAACATTGCTCTAGGTGTCCCCAGTGCTCACAAATCAAACTATAGACACAGAAATCATCAAGATACACCTCAATGAAATCATGCAGATGGTTCTGGAAGGCCACCATCATTACTCATTGAAAGGTGGCAGGAGCATTACAGATCCCAAATGGCATCACTCTATAGGCATACGTCCCCCATTCCGTGGTGAAGGTTGTTTTAGATTGGTCATCTTCTGTGATTTGGACTTGGTTATATCCATTGAATCCATCCAAGAGGGAATACAGCTCATGGCCTGCCACACTGTGTCCAACAATTGGTCTGTAAAAGGGATAGGGAAGTGATCCTTCTTCGTCTTCGAATTGAGCTTTCGAAAGTCAACACATATTCAAAGTTTCCCGTTCTTCTTCGTTACTACCACAATGCGCGAAACCCATTCACTGTTAGCCACGGGATAAATGAACTCTGCTTCAAGAAGTTTCAATAATTCGGCCTTCACCAAAGCAGAGTAATTAGGATTCATCCGTCTTTTTCTTTGCCTTACAGGTTTGGCATCGGGCTCTAGATCAATGTGATGTTGACATACTGTAGGATCAATCCCCTTTAGGTCTTTGTAGGACCAAGCGAACACATCTAAGTTCTCCTTTAGTAGGTCTCAAAGGACCACCAGTTCTTCTTCTGGAATATTGAGACCCACTTTCAGGTGACGTTCAGTACCCTCAGCATCCAAGATTGTTACTTGTCTTTTACCTTCCACTTCGCGGATAAATGTTCCACGGATTACTTATGGGTAGAGGTCTGACTCTTTCAAGAGAGTCGTATCCTCGTCTGATGTCCCACTAGAACCAATGTCCTCCTTCTGAACAGATGACTCATTCGTCTGTTTAATTTGCTGAAAGGGTATCAGAGCCTTATTTGCTTTTGTTTGAGTGGTGACCTCTTCAGGACTCAAGGCTTCATCTTCAAAGGATGCGTCCAGGAATGTCACATAGCACGGACCTGCTAGAGACTGTGACTTTGAGGGCTTGGGCTTCTGTTGGAAGGAGACATCATCATCATCTTCTCTTTGGACTGAACAGTCAGGGCGATAAGAGCCATTGGTGAACTTAATTTTTACGCCTTTAATCCATTGCTTATACAGATTCTCCATACTTTGGGGTCCATTGACCAACCCAAACAGAACCATGGTCATTCCATCTAGTACCCTGAGATATTCGGCCTCTGAGGTCTCTGTAGTAGGGACATCAACCAGATCATCCTCTATCAAAGGAAATTCTTCATCTGCACTTACATAGCCTACTTCATTTTCTTCCTTATTAGTTTCATTCTCATCTTTTGGAGGCTCCGCCTCGGCCTTTGTAGAGGCTATGTAGGAGAAGAACAGATCTTCTGCCTCTGCTTCTGCTTCCGTCACCAGTTTTGACTCTACTTTTGCTTCTGGTTCTGGCTCTGTATCTGTTACTGTCTCTATAACTGTCTCTGTTCTGTAGCCGCTCTGTCTCTGCTCTACCTCTGTATTGTCTATGTTCTGTAACTGTATTGTCTCTGTAATGTCTTTGCTCTGTCTTTGCGACTGTCATGTAACAGGAAGAACAGTACATCCATGCTTCTATTTCACTATCAGAGGTGATTTCAGAAGTTAATTCTAATTGAGGTAGGAGATATTCACCCATGGTCAAGGATTTTATTTCCCTTGGCAGTTGGCTTACAGTGCCCACTGTTAGGGACTGTGCCTCTGTTTTCTTAGGAAAGATTTGCTTAACAGCCTCTTCATCTCCTGGTGTACCATCTGTTACCTTATTAGAGGAATCAAATATGACTTCAATGGATGTGGATCCATTGCCTTTTTGCGATCCATACAGCTTTAACACCACTTTATTGGGTCCTCGGTCTAGGGTTAGGGTTCCTTTGAACCAATTCGTCCTGGCTCTTGCTTCAAAAAGCCAAGGTCTTTCCAACAGCAGAGGGTATGAGGTCCCATAAGAATTTGGTTTGACCACCAAATATGTCAACCAATGGTCTCTCCCTGCAAGGGTTGTTTTTACATATGGGAGGATGCCCAATGGTTTGACTCTACTTTGGTCTGCCAATCTGATAAACCACTGTGTAGGTTGAATTCCTTGCAACCCTAAGTCCTTCATGGTGACATCTGTCATTATGTTTACTGATGAGCCTCCATCAATCAATGCATCTGAAATGAAGCATCCTTCTATCCATATACTAATCTCTGGGGTCCCAGAATCTAAAAAGGAATTAGCCACATCTACTTCCTTTACAGGCTCCGAGGCATTATTGGTCTTGGTCGTTGTTGAAGGAGCGATCCTTAGTCCACGCCTTCGTGTCAAGATGCTTTTGAATCTCTTTCAGTAGAGCTGGGAGAGAGCATCAGCAACTACTAAAATGTTAAGTTTGGTTTAAAATTATATAGGTCTTTGACCAAGTCATAATCTTTAATAGGATCCATAGGCTTCTCCAACCAGTTGTTGGGGAATGGGGCGACACCCATTTCCATCTTTCCTTTTTCTGCTAACAATTGCTGCATCGGCACTTTCTCTATTTCTGGAAGTGCTTCTATATCATCTATCTCTTGGGCCTCTGGTCCTGTCTCTGGGACTGTCTCTGTAGCCTTCTGTGGCACTGTAGTACTCTGTATTGTACTATACTGTACTGTTTTGTATTGCTCTGTTTCTCTGTAGGTAGGATGAACTTCACAGTCTTGGCAGGAGAGTCATTTCCATTCTGAACCACTGGTTCCTTCTTCTTGGTGCGCGTCACAGCAGCAACTTCCAACTCGACCAAATTGGAAGCAGGTTCTTGTACCTTCTGTTGGCTATCAATGACATTGGCCTTTACAGGGGCTGGATTAGGACACTCCTTTGCAGTGTGGCCTTCTCCTTTGCATCGACTGCATAAGGGCTTGTAATCCACTGACCTTCTGGGATTTTGACAATTTGGTGAAATGTGTCCCTTTTCTCCGCATCTGTAACACTCCACCTTAGATCTCTGACCACCGCCAGACTGTCGTTCTCTGTAACTTTGAGAGGGAAACCTTCTTGGACCGAAATTAGGACCAAACTCTCTAGGCTTGGGTCCAATATCCTGTGTTGTCATTTTAGATTCCAGTAAGTTGAATCTTACATTTTCATCCTTCTGTCTTCGTTCATGCATCTCTTTCAGAGAGCAAATATCCTCTGTATGGTTCTTCTGCAAATAGTAAGAACAGAAGGCTCCAGGAATGGTTGGTTTTTGGGTACATTTAGTGGCTAAATATCCCGCTTGATGACACTTTCCACACCAAGTATTTGACCCCATCACATCCCTTCTGGCTCTTGCAGAAGTGGATATATTGGCAGTATTCACCTTCAACATCTGTAACTGCTCTATAATCACATCCAAAAGCTCTTTGTTGATACTTGCAACTGAGTTGGATAAGTAGTCCTTCAGATTTTCACCTCCTGCAGTGCTTGTTGTAGGGTTTTGGGAAGCTTCTGTAATTGCTGCATACACTGGTTGGGTAGATCCAGAAGGTCCTCTATTCTGGTTGTGATTCAGAGCTCCTATTGAGACTTGGGGTTGTTGATTCCAGTTGGTAGGATTCCACTGTTGTTGAGTTGCCATTGGAGGAATTGTTTGAGGCCACTATTGTTGTGGTTGAACCATCATCTGAGGCATTGTCGTCTGCGGTGATCACACTGGATTAGGTGCACTATATTGTGACATTGTTTGCATCTGGGGATAGGGGTAGGAAACTGTCCCTGGGACCGCATTTGATGGGTATACCATTCCAGGCATAGGAGGAGGTAAGACTCCTCTTCCTGTAGTCATTGACAGCCTTGCTTCAACTTCATCATACAATCTTGCACCTTCCACTGCAGCTTGCAGATTGACTGGTCTTCTCAATTCCACAAACTTGCGAACTTCTGGTTGTAGGCCCCTGAGAAACACTCCTTTCTGGATACCTTCATCCAAATGATGGTTAGTCCATCTCTTCAGGATGGATTCCATTCGCGAGACATAAGCTTCTACTCTTTCTCCAGAGGACTGACTTAGGTTCATGAACTCCTCTCGCATCCGCTCTTCAAAACCTTCACGCCTGAATTTAGTGAGGAAGGCCAACTTTAGGTCGTCCCATGTGCCAAAAGTTCATGCTGCTTGTCTCTCATACCATGAAACGCCACACCCTTGAAAGTGGCAGGGAATATTGCTAACCAATGCTCAGGGGTTCTGGCATTGTTAGCCACACATGCTACCATAAACTGTGCTACATGAAGATCAGGGTCTTCATTGTACTCTCCCTTAAAAATTGGCAATGGGACTACATTTGCTGGCCTATCATCAATGTTTCCAGGACGAATCTAACTAGGAAGGGGACCTTGAGTCGCCATGGGGACTTCTGTAAAGAGTGCTTTTAGGGCGTCAAAGGAAGCTTCTGCTGCGAGCTCATTCTTAGCTTTGATTTTTGCCTTCTCTCTTCTCACGTACCTCTGGACTCGTTCTAACACTTGCCTCTTTATTGCGTCATTCATCAGGGGGTTGACTTCAACCAGTTGTTCTGGACTCAATAGGATAGTATCAGAGAGGGCTTCAGTCTTTGAGGGATTCTATGGCCAACATATCCTCTACTTCCTTCTTTTCAACATCTCTGAATTCAGCTTTCAAACCACTACAGAGGGGAAGATATTATGTTCTAAAAGTATCAAAACTCATTCTTCTTAGGATCGTTATTGCATCATTATAATAATCCCAGCTTCTGAGGGTTTCAACAGTGTATGTTGTGAAAAACACTCTATCTACCAACTTCCAGTGGGTTGCTAATTGAACAAATAGAAGATTATCAGTGCACCAAGCATCCCATGTATCTTGCTGTTGAGCATCCACGAACAAATTCCAACTTTTTTCCTTCTTGTCTTCATGAACCTCTACAGACCAAGACTCCTGAAGCTTCTTCACAATCTCCCACTTGATGATGTCTGAAAACTTCTCAATGAATGTCAAATCTTCCATGGATAGTCATTCTCTCTATTTCTGCTCTTTAGTTTGTTCCCAAACAGTTTGCCACCAAGATGCAAGTTTTTGCTGCTTCAACAGGAAGAGAAAACAGTCCACCACATAGAGCATGCATCATGATGGTGATGTGTTTCCGCCATTTTGGGATGAACTTCTTGTGGAAAGTGGCTTTGGTTATAAGAAATTCCAACTCTTCAGTGGAAGAAGGAACTTTACAAACATCCATTGAATTCTTCTCTTCTTGGCAATGCCATTTCCTTCATTTTCAGCCTCTTCTGGTACTTGTTGATGGCAAGCTTCCCCGGTTGCGCACCAAAAAGATGGAGCCCTAAGAGGAACACCAAGGAAAAGGAAATTCTCTTTCAAGAAATCTATCTTGTAACATCAACAAGATTTTATTTCATTCTTTTGATCATCAAAACAAAGAAAACAACAATTCTTCACGCAGCATCATAGTAGATATCTCCCACGGATTTGATAGAATCAACCACATTCTTCAACATCTTCACAAAATCCATCAATAGAACAAAGAACACAAATGAATACACAATCTTTAAATGGAAATAAATCACATATTATCCATCTTCAATGTCTTCATAGTTCTCTTTCTCAATCTCTCATATACAATTACACTGTTTTGATAGAATTGACTATCTCTGACTCTCTCTCTCTCTCTCTCCATCAATAGTACATCATATCCTCACTACAATACTCTCATAATAACCCTAGATAATCCTTCTTAGGTCGTGGATGCACCTCCCAAGAGTTATGTCTGATATGAAGAGTCACCAGAGCCACTACAGTGTCTTTTCACAGCTCACTACTGTCACTGTCACTTAGTCTTTTCTTCAGTCTTCAGTAGAGCTGTTTCTTCCACCTGTTTTAGCTCTTTTGAACTTAGATTCATCCTTTCCAAAGGTTAGAAAACTTTCCCAAAGTCACACATATATTCTACAGAAGATCTACAGAACAATCACATAACAGTACCAGAACAGCTACAGTACAGAGACAGAGCAGAGACAGAGGCTCTACAGAAGATCTACAAAAGGTTACAGAAGGTCATCAAAACCTCATAACTCATACTCAAACCATTCCAAACTCTTAAAAACTATTCAATAAACTTTCACAAGATCTCAATCTTCATCAATCATCAATCCATGCTTCATATAGAAGACAATCAGAACAAAACAGAAGCTATACAAAAGGTATACAGAACCTATCAGAACATCACAGAACCTCATATCTCCACTAAAAATCATCATGAACTTCCAAAACATAATCAATATCATCCAAAACACTCTCAAATACTTCCATTAACAATCATACATCACTCTAAATCCACCAAAAATCAATCATTCAGACCTCAAAAATAACAAAATTCAGTCAAAAATTCAGTCTTTTTTCACTCTCAACAGTACCCTTGATGTAGCTGTCTGGAAATTCCTGCAACATCTACCAATATTGAAAATAACCTCCAATTAACAAATGCCAACAATAGCATTCATAATGCTCAGCATAACTCTGACCACATTTGCCACTTGCATTGCATTATGTTACTATATATTTGCCTTTGCATCATGTAAACCATGCCAAATATACCATGCTGAAGGCTGAATTCATGTTCCCTTGAGTGGTACCTGCACCTAAACTTTAAATGCATGGGATCCAAGACTTGAGGGGTGTGCAAATTTCCCTCTCAAGCCGGTTTGTGCTCCTCTTCAGGGTCCTTGTCAATAGAGGAGGGTCACCTCTCTTTTGTCCTACCAACTCACCTGGCATCCACTTTTTCTCGTGGGTATATACATGGCAATTCAATGTTAGGCTCTAAAAATCAACATGAAATGCATGGAATGAAAAGAATTTGATTGCCCTTTTATGATATGCAAGAACTCAAATGGAATAGGTTGAAATTTAAATGGGGATAGGTAAGGGATAACCTCAGCAGTGACTCACTGCTTAACAATTCTTATTCCACTTACCATTGGGTAAAATTTCACTCATGTCAATGAAACAAAAAGGCAAACAATTCAATATCAGGGTTAGGTAAATGAAATGATAATTTGAGGCACTTGGAAATGATTATTTCAGTGAATGAGAATGATTATGCAATGATCAATCACTAAGATAGCTCTATGGATTTCCCATGAAATGCATTTGATAAAATGGATGGGATTCTTTATCATTTTAATCCCTCTTTCATCAGTTGGACTTAGCGCAGCAAGAGGATTTAAAGAGAGATTAAAAGATGATTAGAGTACCTCTTGAGCTTGTAAGAGAAGAGTGTTGTTGTTGATGAAGGAATCTCCCACAAATAGAGCTTGACTTCAGCTTCAAATCCATCCAAGAATTTCCAAATCTCAAGAATGCTCCATAAAGAAATAGGCCTTAGCTTCATTGAGTTCCATGGTTGCTCTAATAGCTTCAAGAATGGTTAATGTAGGTAAAATTCTTCTTCTACTTGTTGTAGAGCTTGAAGGACCAATGAAACAAGCTCCAATGTAGTGTGTAGACTCCAAAATTTGAAGAGAGAAGCCAAGATTTCAATGGCATTGAAGGTACATGATGTACATTACCTTCCCTTGATCAATGTTGGATCAAAACTTTCCAATGTTGGATCAATGTTGATGAAGGCTTGAGGGCAAATGCTTGAGGATGCTCCAAGGATGACTTACCACCAAAACCCCCTTCATTTGCTTCAAGAATTCAAAAATTCTTTGGTGTTGTCCCAAACAGTCATGTCTAGGGTTTCATGAGAGAAGGAAAAACTCAAAGATGGAAGAAAAGTTGTCAAGGCTTGAAGGAGAACTTGGCCAAAGGTAGAAGAGTGCTAGTTAAGCTCTCTAGGAGCTCTCTTGCTCCATGTTTTTTCACGCTGATGCACGAGTATGTTGTTGGGGCAATTGCAGAAGCAGCATACTCTTGTCCTTCTTCCAAAAAAATGAGCTATGATAGCCATATGAGTATTCCAAGTGAAGCTAATGAGGAGAGGAACAAGGCTATGTGATCCATTGACATGATAGAGATCTAGAAGAAGAGATTAGATCAGTCCATTGCCATGGATTCTTGAGGGCAGCTTGAAGGGAAAGAGAAGAAACCCTTGTTTCTTGAAAAGTAACTCTAACTTTTACCTTCACTAAGTCCTGTAACCCTCAGTTTGTCCCTCTTACTCCAATTTTTTGTCCAAAGCTTAGTCACGACCTGCTAAATTGGTTGGAGCCCGTCATTTCCCACAGGGTAGTGCCAAAAACCTCCATCTTTATCTTTGTTTGTAGTAGATCTTTAATGTAACTCTAGTTATGAAGAAACTAAGTCCTGCTACTCATTCTAATTGCAGTTCCCACTCCCTAGTCTATGCAACTAGATCAAGTACAAGAAAATGACTGCTGACAAAAGGATCTAACTAGAGCTCTGATACCAACGTAATGAAGCATTCAACCAAGAAAAGAAATCTAACTAAAACTGGAATAGACATGAAATAACAAGAGAACTATTGCACCAAGACATATCGCCATGTATTAATGATAAGAGTTCCAAAAATACATGATAGCCATGGTGGCTGATGCTTCATCTAGCAATAAGGAAGCTAACATCAAGAAAGTGAACATCCAAACTTAGTGAATGAGCCAAAAGATCCCTTGTCTCAGCCTCTTGCCTTCTTTATCCTAACCCCTCATCTCCAAAGTTAAGCGCACATTTACATAAGCAAGGGATGAATTTACAAGGGCTAGAAATTACAAGGTATGGAATTAGCATGATTCCAAAATACAAAAATATCAAGGTATTTTTCCTTCATGACATCGTCATTATGCTGTCGTAGGCTTACTAGGACTTGAGTTTCTTCATCCAGCCTTTCCTGTCACTTGGTTTTTGCTTTTCCCTTGACTCGCAGCAGCTGCTCCTTCACCTCACTTATCTCCCTTTGGCACATGACTACTTGACAAGTTTTTTCTACTTGTGACGTAGCCATGGCCTCCTTTTCTGCCTCTAGTTCAACCAACCACTGCTATCCTCTTATCTTCCTTTGCTCTCTCTAGTTGCAAGAGGAGCTCCTTGATGTATTTCTCATAATCTGTAGAGGTGGCAGCTCTATCGTGGGCATGGAGCTTGGGAAGGTTTCCCTCTTCTGCTTCTTGGGATCTTGCCTAGACTCAACATTTGCTATCGTTGATCTTTTAGTTCCTATTATGGGGATACCCTCTCCCTTTCCTTGGGCCATTTCCTTATTAACAAAGTAATGTACCTAGGCCATGAGGTTAGTAGCATCCACTTTGGCTGTGGAGCTCGGTGCAGATATGATTGTGGGAGTGGCGAGCACTATGATGGTAGAGGTAGGATTGATCAGGGCCTTGTCCTTGCCTTCCTTCATTGCAGTTGGTGTGATTTCAAACAGTTGTGTGCTTGAGCTCGAGCCCTCACTCTAGATGGGCTCATGGTACCCAACTCATCCTGCTTGTATAGTTGCTCTTTAGATAGGTGTGTTGCCAGAGCCATGTCTTCGTCTTCCTTCCTTTTCAACTCCTCCTCTTCTTCTATTGCCTTCTTTTTTCTCTCCTCCTTAGATTCTCTTGATTCTTCCTCAAATCTCTCCGACTCTATCTCTTTCTCATTCCTCTCTTCCTCCTCCTTTTAAGACTCTCTTTTAGCTCTTTATAAGTCTGCTTTTTCTTTTTCCTGCTTTCCTCCTCGGCCTTCTCTTGTGAATCCTTCTTCTTTGGTTTTTTGGGTTTTCATTGGCTACTTTGCATTTCTCGTTCTTCTTCCTCATCCTCACTCACCGTCCTTTCACTGGAGTGTGGCTACTATTCGTGGTGAGTAGGTGACCTCTCTGGTGTTTCTCTGACTCCTTCTTCTTCACTCTCTCCTTCCCCCACAATGCTTCCCTTATTATGGTTGTCAAGTCCCCATCGAATCCAATGGTAGAGGCCTTTGAGGATGATGCTTTTCTTTTTGCCTTGGTAGAAGGGGACTCTCCTCATGTTGGTCTCCCTCATGTTGCTAGTGCTTTTGCTAAGGACTCAATGGTTTTTTGCACAAATCCATTTAGGTTCACTTTGTTAAGCGATCCTACTACATTGCTCTCTAGCATAGGCACGTTGATTCAACTCATTATTGAGTTGTACCTATGTACCTATGCATCATTTTGGCTTGGATCTGGATTTCAGGGTCGAGAATATCTACCAAGCTGATGCCATCGTTTGTGTAGACCACCACTGTTAACCCTCAAATGAACGAAGGTGGAAAATCCAGAAAAGCTAAAGACAAAGGCCAAGGAAAAGAGAAACGGAAGACAAAGACACACAAGGAGAAGAGTCCTAAATAAGGGAGAATGGTGCACAAGGAAAAGTGCAAGTCAAAACTTTTGTAAAAGAGTGCAAGCGCATCATGGTTTAATTCAAGGAGCACCGGGGCTCTCACCCGTGCAATTTGTAAATGTAGATGGGCGGTGGAAAGGAAGCTAGGAAGATAGAAGGATATGGAAAAAAGGGCCTAGGCTATGGCCGGCCATGTAAAAAAGGGGAAAAGGGGATGACTGTCCAAAAGGGATTTAGGGTTTTGTATATAAAGTTGAAAAGTGAATGAAAAGCTCATTCTTGTGTGTGGCCAAAGCTTCTTCTTCTTCTTCTCTTGTTTCTTGCCTTCTTGCTTGTGCTTGGGAGAGATATTGAGAGAGTGTGAGGGAGTGAGGGAGTGATTGTGTGAGAGTGAGGGATCTTGGAGAAGAAGCTCTCCATCTTCTCTCTTCATCTTCTCCTCCTCTCTTCTCTTCTCTTGTCTCGCACGTGGCTATGGAGGATGAAGCTCATGGGAGAGGGATTGAGGTTGCTTGAGCTTGCCTCAAGGATCGTGGAGCTACTGGTGTGCAAAAAAGAGGAGGGTACTCGATCAAGCATCAAGGTAAGCTCACTACACCCGTAAGGTAGGCATTGCGCGTCGGCTATGTGAGAGGTAGCCATGGCCACTCGGTTCGAAACACTTGAGCAATAAGTGGTCCGTAGGTCTCGGGGTAGAGCTTGAAGCTCCCCTCCATTTTGGTTCCGTTGCCGGGACCAACGGATTCAAGCCTTGAGCGCTTGCGCGCTTCGAATCGAGCATCAAAGTAAGGGGTTTCCCCCGAACCGGTGCTTGAGATAGGTAGAAAGTGAGGGGGTTGAAGATGGTATTCGATCTCCTTGGCAAGTAGGTTTTTTGATTTTTTGAGATTTATGTTATGAGATGGAGTAGTATAGGTATTTACTTTGTGATTTGGACGCATATAGGATAGGAAAAAACAAAGAAAAAGAAACAAACAATAGGGTTCTCTGTTGCTGTATAACAGACTAAAACAGGGAAATAGGGGCACAGATCCTTGGAATGCCGTTCGATTCGAGCACCATAGTGGTTCCAGGCATGTCTGGCATTCCCTTGTAGTGTCTTGCACCTATCTGGAAGGCGTTGGACGATTCGGTGTAGTAGACATCAGTCTAGAGGCATCGCGTGCAACTCACGGGCTGTCGGCCGCGTAGTCAGACCAAGCCATCTGAGTCCCAGAATCGGACTAGTCCATACTCGAACACTCGGACTCGGACCACTCGGACCAGTCCATAATCGGATGCTCGGACAACCGTCCGATCAGACCATCCTGTCCGATCGGACCACTCGGACTCCCAACTTGTCCGATTGGACACCTCGTCCGATCAAGGAAATCGAACCCACCCCTGTCCGAATTAGACCAGTCAGAATCGGACCCAGAATCGAACCAGTCAGAATCGGACCAGTCCAGAATCGGACCACTCTGTCCGATCCAATTCCCAGAATCGGACCACTTCAAAAATCGGACCACTTTTTAGATCCGACTCTCGAAATTGGATGTGACCAAAGTTGGACGACTGGGCCGATCGAACCACCCAGAATTGGACGTCCGATTCTGATAATCGGACTCTTGAAAATTGGACATCTGAGAGTCGGATAGAAAACTATCAAAATTGGATAGGTATCTAGAACACAAATTTTGACACATCTAAACCTCGAGATTGACCCCAAAGGCTATGTAGAGCTAAAGGCACATCACAGATCCATCACCGCGCTAAAATTTAGAGTTCGTAGTTCAAAATTTGGCTATAAATGGTCCTCCAAATTGCATATGGCGTTTACCATAACGGCCCTGCGGACCCCCACGGACCCCCTCGGACCCCCGCGGACCCCGGACCCCCGCAGAGGGGGCTGCCCCCTCCGCACCTCCCCCAAGTAGGTTGGAGAGAAAAAGCGCGCCATGACAGGTCCTCCAAATTGGACCCTAGTGTAGTAATGGCTCTACACGAGCATGGATTGTCACTTGCAAAAGAACAACCAAAAGCCCATACCCGAATAGAGAGAAACAGAGACCCTAGAACCTCAACGGGCCAATCTAGCCATCCAGGGCAAAAAGGCCACACCACAAGAACACATGTACATTGTGTTCAAACTGCGTCTAGTCAAAGTAGAATGTAGCATCACCAAACTATCAATGCGAGGATGACTAGACATGACACTCTTGACGATAGATGTACCTTAAGCAACACTGCACAGACAACCCAAGACATTGGTGGAGAATCCACGTCTGGTCATGCAAGTGGGGACTCAAGGGCATCTGTCAGAAGGCTTAAATTTACAAGCCAGGACCCGGAAGATGAAGACATAGTACCACCTGCTTATTTTAGGGTCAAACTCACCGCAAAAAGAGAGCATACTGTTGGTGCTCTAATTGATGAAGGGGCAGATTTTAACATCTTGACCTATGAATCATGGACTCTACTAGGCCAACTAGAGCTAACATCGACTAGTGCAACTCTTAGCCCTTATGGGGGACACCCATAAGCACTCATAGGGAAGTGCAAAATCCTTATGACAATTGAAACGGAAAGCTTGCCTATCCTATTTCATGTTCCCCCAATAAGTGCTAGCTGTAGGAAAGAAACCCTCCTAGGAAGACCCTTCAAAAGGACGACCAAGTGTGAGGCTGACTATGTAGCACAAAGGATACACCTGACACTATCGAGTGTGAGGATAGTCACCACCTTTAGCAAGGGTGACCTCATCGAACCTCAAGGAAAAGGCAAGGAAGGTGATGACATAACAGTCAAGCCTATAAACGAGGGTAAGGACTTGTTGGAAGAGTTGATACAAGCACAGGTCGAACAACGAGAGCCAATGAGTGAGGCCATGCCTGAACCAAGAAGGTCAAGAGACAATGCCAAGGACGGGCTTTGGACTTACAAATATCGTAGAAGACCCCAAAAGAAGCCCAAGCCTTATAGACGCAGGCATCGATGGAGGGTCAGCACAATGCCGCGATGGATAGCCAAAGCGTTGCTACATGCTCAAGGGTACTACGTAGATAATCGATGGATTTGGGTACCAAAATCCCCTGCTAAATCGCCTCTATCAGTTGAAGGCCAGAGTGCATCAAAAGCAATGAAGCATAGGAGGAAATCTAAGAGAAACTCTAGGTCTCGAGGCAAGAAAGCAAACATGAGTGTTTGAAGGAAAGAGCCTCAACCTAGCATGCTTAATAGACAGATGTCATATGTAGCCATTGAGCATGCACAAAAATCGTTAGTGCCCAAAGAGCCTTTGACCTCCCAAGGGGAGAACGAGCATCATAGGCACAACATTGCTCAGGGCAAGGTTGATCGCTCAACAAAGAAAATGGCACAATCGTCTAATAGCCTTGAGCAAATCATTCAGCCAATGCCAAGTCCACCTAAGAGTCCTAGATCTCCTACATCCTCTTTTTCCAAACGGACACAGGAAGCACAACAGCGGTTGTCAAGGGAAACTACTCAATTCCAATCTCTATCTCCATCTAAGCTTCCAAATGTCCAAGAGGTGGGACATGACGCCATCTACAGCTCTCGGCCCAAGGATATGCCTGTGCAACCCAATGTGACCAGATCAACTCATGCCTGATCTACACAGACGAATGCTCAAAGGGCAACAGAGGATGTGACCACTTCCGATCATCCTAAGGACCTGACACTACAATCCACCAAGGGTAGCCAGCCCACTAAATTAGCTGCTACTACTTCCAATCAGGGATCACAGCAGTCACAGCCCTTGGCCGTGACAATGCCCTGTGTGGAACGTGTCCTTAGTAGTTTACATGTGGAGGAGGTGTCGCAACCAACTTCCTCGAAAACTCCAGCACTTTCAGAGTGCCTAAAGCCTAGGCTGGAGGAGTTAAACACAAGGGAGTTGGATGAAGAGCTAGACTCTCCCAAAAGAGAGATAGTTGTATCCTCACAACCTAGCGAGGCTATTCAGTAGGCCACGGCCATGTCCCATAAAAGGACCCACTAGAGAAAGAGAATGCTGAGGCCCAACCAAGCACATCAATGGTTGACCTAGTCCAGGGTCCTAAGTCATTGAGAGATGCACCTTCACTGACCAAGAAAAAGAGGAGAAAACAACGAAGACAACAACAATCACAGGTGGTTGTGGATCCCAAGAACATTGACACCAAGAGTGCTAGAGAGTTGGGGAATAAAGCATCAAGTCCACCCCCACTAGTGAGGCCACTAATGCCTCTCTTAATAGCAGTGAAACCTCAGACACATCTGTGTGCTCTGAAAAATCAAAGCAGATGTTGCCATCAACGGCTTCTTTCAACACTCAATCCATCGACAATAGAACTCACATCGACCAATCAAGAGTGGATACAACATTGTCACAACAAGGTGACAAATCTATGCCAGTCACATCCGAGAATAACCATGACAAAATAGCAGCAAAACCTCAAGAAAAACGCACAATCCCTAAGAGCATAAGCGATCCTAGCGTTGACTAATCTTGCTCATCTAGGCCTAAGCCCCCAGCATTAGGGGAGTTTTGAGGTCTCGAAAATGCCTTTTAGGATGTGGAGAGAGAGTGCTCTAGACCAATAAGAGCAAAGCCTCCATAACGGAACTTCTATTTAAAAATAATTTTAAAAATAATTTTACAAAAATATATAAATATAATAATATTACGAATTTGTATTTTTATTATGTATTTTTAGTCTCTTATATTCGTGATTATGACATCTTTTGCATTAATGGCATAGATTCTCGGCTACTTTTATTTAATCATGTTTCTAGATTAATGATAATGATTGATGTAATCAAAATTCAAATTGGTGAAAAGCATGGCACTCGATTTTTTTCCTCCTTTCTTTTATTCCTCTATTGTTTTTCCTTCGTTATGGTAGCCTAGTCCTCTCTCTCTCTCTCTCTCTCTCTCTCTCTCTCTCTCTCTCTCTCTCTCTCTCTCTCTCTCTCTCTCTTCTACCATGGATACAGAAATTCGACCTTCAACAAGGCATCCAAGCTCCCAAATCACATCCATATCAGTGTTTAACTCATTCCAAACTGATGGAAGATGGATTCCTACTATCATTAGCAAAGGTAGTTGGATCACCATGCAACAAGCAAAACGTGGAAAAAGGAAAAGACATGAGAGCTCGTTTATCTCTGCTTGGAAGGGCAAAATCCGAGATTTTAAGCTTGGAGCAAATAAGAATAGCATCAAAGAGGTACTAGTGCAACATGTGTTCATGCATAGAGAGCTGTGTTTGAAACCTGGATCTTCAAAGCTTCCAGTGCATAGATTAAATTGTAAGAATTTGATTCTTAAAGTTTTTCCTTTCTTAAACATGGTTTAGGTTTTTCCATTATAATATTTGTTTGTCTTGTAGATGTCTATCCCTCTAATCTTGAGGAATGGCAACCAGTGGAATCTATTATTGATGTTACTGATGTTATACATAGTTCAATTGGAGAAGAAATGTATAGAGGCAGAAAGAAGACAGAGCTTGCAAAGAATGGAATATTCTTTTATGACCATTCTTATGTTATTCCTATGCCGCGTTGCTAATGGGGATCAATAAAACTCCTTCCTTTGCCAGATTTTTCAAGCTTTGAGTGGCCTTTGCCAAGTCTAGCTACTAGTGAGGGGAGCTATAGATGTAAGATATTTTCTGAGATCCAGAAAGCACTAAAATCTAATATCTCAAGTAGGCTAAGCAAATTTACTTTATTTATGCCTATTAATATATTTATTGATTTCTTCTCTAATATGGAGATAAGAATAACAAAAACATGCTTTTAGTGAAGAGACTAACATATGATCATATCATACAATTTGTTGATGAAGGATGGGATACAAGGACAAAATGAAAAATTATATATAAGATAGATCAAGACTCTATAGCTTGTAAATATATGATTGCTACTCAAAATTTTATCCTTAGCTTTTACTATAGTCGATGGCATTTTGTTGGTAGTAGTCTAGTTGCTTTAGACCAGAATCTTAATGATTTCAGCAAAGATCCTATAGTGGATCTTGATATTTGGTTCAACGAGGATATTATTGCAATCTTAAAGATCAGAAAATCATGTATACTACATCAAGTGAGGATGGATTTACAAATGAAGACATTGAACCACCATGCTCCTTTGTATTTCAACTTGACAAGAAATGAGTAAGTTTTCACATCATATTATATCTACTTAGATGTATATCAAGATCTCACTTTCTAACTAACAAACATTTGTCATTTATTTTTTGCGGATATCAAAAAGGAGAGAAAATAATATACACTGCAAGGATATTCAAGAAAAGATATCTTTACTATCAATATAAAATATATGTACAAATTTTGTAGCAGATGTCTATCTGCCATCTCTATGAGATATACAAGGGCTGAAGGGCAAATTCTATATATGAAGGCTTACAAGGCGATATGGCAAAGCTATTTCTTTTTTGGAGAACTATCCTTTCTAGGAGTCCTTTTGCCTTTCTTTGATGTCTTGGGTATAGAAGGTGTTGAAGCTGTGGCTTCGCCTTCTGTGGTTATGGGCACCGCATCTCCTTCATGGTGCAAATCCCCACCAATCTCTGTTGTTGGATGTATACAATTGACCATTATATACTTCAAGAGCTTTGCTCTGATGTACCAAACATGCTCAGATGTATAGCAATCCTTCGAAAACTGTCACACATTTATAGAAAAAAGAGTTTTAGTTCATTATTGTTCTTACAATAGACTATTTTTTTATCATCAATGGACTATTTGCAATTAATATCTATCTTAAAGTTTAGCATCTTTCATATTACCTTTACATGTTTATCATCATTAAGATAAACAAAGTTAACCATTCTTCTAGCATTTGAAATCACCCTCCAGCCACACAAGAATGGCTATCATCCTAATGGGGACACTACAACCACCAACACAAAGTAAAACTATAAAGAGGACGGATGGTAGTTCATAGAATAAACTCATATTTTAATTATTTTAATGAATAACTTACCGCGACTTGTCTATATTGCATTGTTGCAAGCAAATCAGACGGCATAGGGGGTCTTTTCTCTAGCTCTTCAATTAATCTTTTGGCACCTATAAAATATGTTGAAATTTAGAGTACTTACAAAAAAAAGAATTGAAATATCAAGGAGCCCTTGGATAATATAACTTACAATTTAGCATTTCCATGGCTTCCTTTCATAGAGTTGATTAAAAAACATTGCTTATCCACAAGGTCTATTGCAATCAAGCTCCAATGAGAACTAAAAGCAATCATATCTCAACAAATTAGTAGGATAAAATCTCAAAAACTCTAATAGAATATTGAATCGCTTACTTTTCATTATATGGAATTATAAGGAGCTCCAAAGTATCGAAGTCAATCAAATTGAACCAGTGCTCAATAAAACTTGTATCAAGCTCTTTCCTCATAAAGAATGAGATATATGGATCAAGAACCTCAATTTTTTGTTGTATATCCAAAGGAAACTCATGCATTATACACCTAGAAAAGGCATAGAAATAGTGAGTATAAACAAGAAAAATCTTATTGTTAAAAAAATATCAAAAAGTATAAGTAATTATGGATGGATATACCTTAGGCCAACAAGAATAATACTGTCATTTACTTCTCTTCTTTTATCCTTAACAATATGAACACATACAGCATCAAAGGAGATAACCTCAGTTCTTTTGCCTAAGTCACCAGGTAAGAAACAAAACACACTGAATCCTTTTGGATTAGTTGCTTCAAGAAGGGTGGCTAGCTCATTTTCAAAGGACTCTAGTTGCTCTGTTTCCCTTTCTTCAACCCTTTGCCTCCTATACTCTCTCCATTTATCTGCCTGTTCCTCTTTAGCTTTCTCCTCTTTTTCATGTTGCCTTGTATCCCTCTCATGGGTGACATCCTCAACCCTGAGACCAGAATCATCTTTCTTTCTCCTAGCTGGGGGCACATTAAGGATATTAAATGTCTTCACATCAGTGAGGGGAATTGGCTCAAGGATCTTTGAAAATATATATCTTAGCCTCCTAAGAATTACCATATCCTTGTCCATGAGTGTGAGCCTATGAGCATGAGCAGCACAAATATAGGCATCTTGAAAAAACTCAACCAAAAAATCCTCTGTGGCTTCTTGTATACAATTAAGAGCTGTTCTTGTCCATCTGAAACTATCCAAACTATATGTGTCACAAATTTCCCTAACAAGCCTCTGAAAAGACAACTTTGGAATTGCATTGTCAAGAGCCTTTACTACCTTCCTAATCTCCCTTAGGCACTTGACATTTTGAGAAAACTTTCTCTTTGACTTTGACTTTCTAGAGAGCTTCTGAGGCTTTGAAGACTGATGAATCTTTGATGTTAAGTCCCTAGGATCAATCTTCTCCTTTCTTGCTGTTGCCTTAGTCCTAGCCATCTGCCAAAAAAAGACATGTTACTTCTTCTCCATCATGTCCAGCAAAACGCGAGTCTCAGACAAGAGGTATCCATGCTGCATGTCGTTTTCGCGCTTTAGCTGAATTTTTCTCGAGCGTGCCCAGTGAAACGCGAGTGTCAAGTAAGGCGCCTCCTTGCAGCTGCTTCTTTTCGCGTTTCACCGGACTTGTTGTCCATTGTGTCCGGTGAAACGCAAATTTAAGACAGGAGGCATCCTTGAAGCACGTTCTTTTCGCGTTTTACCGGACAACTCATGAATAGCAAAGAAATTGACAAAACCAAGAAAAAAGAGCTTTGATCTAAGGAAAGCTTTTAAAATTACATAAAATATCCACAGAATTAGGGAAGAAGTTTGAAAATTTCCTTAAATCTCCACAACATTAAGGAATGCTCCCACTGTGGAAAAAAATCTTTTGTGGTGCTGATAAGCTTATAATAGCATAAATGATTAAGGAAAAGTATCAAAAGAATGCATTGAATAGAGCCTCTTATTGAAAAGCAAGATGCAAAAAATCATACATTCTTTTTAGCTTATTCTTCACAATCTCAGCCTAATGACAAGAATATGCTCGAAGGTTTCCTTTGTTGGGGAAGCAGTGAAATGCTTGAAGATTGGAAGGAACACCAAAGGTAAAGGCGGAGTAGCAATGTTTTCTGCTTGTTGCTGGAAATGCGGTGAAAGGCAAAGGCGGTGAATTTGCATGGACTCAAAGTTCTTGGCAAAGTGTTAAGTAACACACGTGTGACATATTCTCGCTTACCGGAATTTTTTTATCTATGGTACAAGCATTACTTGGAAAAGTGTTATGTAACACACGTGTGACATATTTTTGAAAAAAGGGAGTGCGCACGTCTTCTGAGGAGTTTGATACGGTGTGTTAAGTGAGACACGTGTGCACGTATTCTGAGGCATTTCGTGCATGCAAAAATATTGGAAATTTCATCCAAATTTGCGGTCCCATTTATTTTTCCATCATTACACGAACTTTTTTGTTGGAACTATCACCACATGCTTAACGGTCAATATAAAAGCATTTCGAAGCCATTTCTCCGACATTGTCTTCTTTTCTGCCGAAATTTCGTCTCGACTTCCCTTCAAGGTCCTTGCTTCCTGTGTGAAGAGCAGTTCAACAATCTTTGATACGTAACAAAATTTTTTTATTACAAGTATTTTAACAAAATAAATTTGATTAATATAGAAATAATTTTTAATAACACTTGAATAATTACAGATGTTATGTGCTTTGTATCTATTAAAAGCAGCATAGCTTTTCCAAGAAGGATTTTATCATAAATTTATGTGTTTCCATAGAATTAATTTATAGTTCATGTTTCTCTTCTTGATTTGCATCTTTTGACTAGTGAAACGCGAAATAATGTCCCTGTTAGTGATATTTTGCTAAGTATCGCATTTCATCGGTGAGATATTGAAATAATTTTCGTCTTCAAGGTAGTGTCCGGTGAAACACAATTTCTTCACAAGCATTTACCTTGGACACTTTAATTTTCGCGTTTCATCGGTTAACTTAAAAAAATTCTCCTTTTTTGATTTTTTTGTCTTGAAAAATACAATTTTGGGGCCTCTTTCCATGGTTTCATCTTGTTTTATTGGATATTGTTGCTATTCTGCTTTGTTTTCAGTGATAAATCTTTTCCTAGTCAAGATGACAAAGAGGAAGCTATCTCTGGAAGGAATGGATGAGGAGGAGCTAATGGAGACATCTAATGATAGGCTCTTTGATTTCTTACACACCACTGGAAATTCTTCCAAGTTTGGCTATATCAGGGAAATTTTCAATGTTCCTTTTGATTTGAAGGAGTTATTGGAGGATCTTGAAGATAAACTTAAGGAGTACATATGTTTTTATGATAGACATGTGCAAGGTTTGGAAGTCAATGGATTTGTTCATTATAGTGATGTCATGGGAGCCACCAGTACATCCAGGTCAACTTTGCTAGGTAGGTTCAACCTCATTGATGAGGAATTCAAAAAGAAAGAAACATGTTGCCCTTTCCACATGTATCAACACCAATGCCTTCTGATCCACAAGGACGTTGGATTTATTGTGTATCTTCAGTACATGGAAAATTCTTCTCCTGATATAGACCAACAGGGAAAGCTAGAGAATATTGCAAGTATGGATAAGGAGGTCGAAGAGAAGGAGGAGATGTTCCAAGAAGATGTTGAGAATCAACTTGTCCAAGGTTTTGATGTAGGTTTGTTCAAGAGTGACAATATCACAATGGTGGAAGAAAAGGAGATCGAGCCAAGTGCGCAGGTTGATGAAGAAGGTCCTCTTGCACGTGTTCCAACATTTTCCACTTATCTTATCAACAAGAAGAGATATGTGTTGCTAAATAATATTCAACATCTTTTTGATCTTAGAGAAGATTATTACTTAGCAATCCTTGCAGGTTGGGGCAAAAATGACATGAATTTTATAGGTTATGAACAAGAACCACTAGCAAGTCTTGATGTTGAGGGAGAGAATTTCCAAGATAGCTCTATAGCCTTACATACATGTATTAATCAGATCATAGAATACAAAAAGGGGGGCTACCTACACAAGAAGAGTTCTTGCAGGTCCGGAAGAAACTTCATATTGATGATGTAGGGTATGAAGAGAGATTGAAGTCTCCATCAAATGAGAAGCCCAAGAGTTCAATAAATCTTTATGATGATAGTCTTCTTGAAGAAGACGAACATCCTAAGGTATGAAATATAATTCGAAGTTACCTATTGAGTTTATGTTAGACTTTATTATTCATTATAGATAAATATCTTATATCTTGTACTGTTGTGGTTTGTTTTGTAGATTGAGATTGAAGATCTGGACAACTTTCTTGGAAGGGCCAAGGGCTCTAGGCCAATGAAGCTTGGAAAAAATCAAAGCCTTGGTCATTATATTGGAAACTTAAACAATCAAACAATTATAATATATCATAGTAGATTTTCAAGCTCTCCAAGTCTACCAATGATGGCTTTGAGAGCTATCTCAAAGGTAATTGGATCTCAAGTTTTCAGCAGAGGTTTGGACAAGATCATTTTAGTGGAGAAGGAAGAAGCCATAAGAGTTTTTGGCTTCATGCTTGGATACAGTGGATCTAGAGCTGGATATTTTGGGGTTCTTGGCTCCTATTTGCTCTCTTATGTAGGAGATAGTAAGAATTTGAAGCTTCTTCCAAGCTATCGGAAACAAGAGTTTTTGAAATACAGAGGTCTTATTGAGTGGGATGAAACAAAAGATTCCTCTAGAGGCCTTGTCAAGCTACCTGAAACCAAGGACTCCTCTGAAGGCCCTGTTGAGGTGCCTGAAACTAAGGACTCTTCTGCAACACAATTAGACTAGAAGATGCCAAAGATTAAGGGTTTCTTGAAACCCATCTTTTCCCAACTCTTTGTTTGGTTTGTAACCATTCTGTAAATCTTTGCTTTGCGCAAGAATTTAAATATCTATCTTTTCTTCTTTGGGTAACAATTTGTATAGTCCTTGCTAAAGATGATGTATTGCTTGATGTGGTTGTATCTTTAAGCTTGAATTTATGCCAAATTTGTCGATAGAACCATTGAAAGACCTCTAATAAACTGTTGGCTTTGTGTCTTCCACCTCCATGTCTTTTGTGTCTGAAATATTTTGTTCTTGCTTGATAATGTGATTTTTCCATACCTTGGGTTGACCAAATAGATAGAGATCCATATTGTTTAATAAAGTATGGAGCATGGTTATATAGAATATACTACATAGTCAACAAATAAAGAAAGTTATTAAAAAACATTATATGAGTTCGACAATGAAGAAACAAACATATACAAACTTCTTACCATATAGTGAGTAAAGTGTTGATCACCCCAAGCTTCTGTCATCGCCTTTTTGAAAAGGTTCAATTGGTTTTTAAAGTCTTTGAGATCATCATCATTCCATTCAGTCTTATCACAATAAAAAAACACTTTGTTTAGTGTTTCCCAAACTTTAGCTTTTCTATTTCGAGCTTGTCCATTATCAGTGTGATCCTTAACTGCATTATGTAGGGATTTCCACTAATTAAATTTAATAGTTGAGCCACCATTTCTCGAGTTTATCTCGCCAAGTCTCCCATGAAAGCCTAGAAACCTTCTAGCCTTCACTCCACCAATAGATGGTTTTTTTGGGGCACAATTACCATCCTTAGACTTTTGAAGATTTGGTTCAATAACAACATTGCCACCATGCAAACCAATTGCAGAGAGAACTTTTTCAACCTTTGTTATAGCATCTGTTCTAGTTGATAATGGCTTCAGCTTCCATGCAAATCCTATATAGAGATGAACAAACTTTTCAATTATCCTGCAAAGTGCATGAAGTATACAAATATGGGCATTCGCTAAAGGAATGTCCAAGACTATTTTAAACTGTGGATCCTTATTGTGCCTAGAGGGAGCTCTATTCCAATTGCTTGAGTTTAGCTCTGCAGCTGGTGACATGCAATATAAGCAAGGAGATCTCGAGTTAACTCCCTTTGATACATTATACATACATTTGAGTGTCTTTAGATCACCAGCTATGTGCCACTCAATCCTGTAGTTCCCAAATCCTTCAACAAATAGCTCTTCTCCTACTTGTTGCCTTTGAATAACATTAGGTATTGATGTTTGATGAAAAACCCAATATAGTAGTATATCAAAATTCTTAGTATCTACCTCAAATGCTCCTAGCCACCAGATGTTATATTTAGATTGAACACTAAATGATGTTGAGTGATTGCAATGACCTGACGAAAGTGCTCTATTCATCTAGGTGATAGAGATTCTCTCTAATTTTTTACATTTCAGAATCTCACTTTCATCAAGTTTAATCACAAATCTAGCCACTCCCTGTGCCTCTGCCTACTGACAAGTCATAAAATTTGATCATTAAGCATTGTAGGGTGGGCAAGTCAAGGGAAATATTGTTAAATTCATTGAATGTAACCTCCTTTTTCTTGCCCTTGAAGCTAGCCTTGATATGAAAAGGCTCACCTAGAATCTCCATCACTTTATTATTAACTCTCTGTCTGATAGTCCTAACCACAAATGGCTTCGGAAGTATGCAATTGCGTACATGTCCTTGCTTCATATTTGATTGTAAAAGCTGGAAAAGTTGCATATAAGCATCTCGACTGATACCAATACTATCCAGTGTCTTTTGTACTAACTCAGAATCCAAAGAATGATCCTTTACAAATGACTCCAAGCATTGTTTCTTTGCCTTTTTAAATTTCTTCTTCTCCAAAATATCCCTTGAAACTACTGAAGGAAGAAGATGATAATAAAACTGAGCTGCTTTTAAAGAATCTCTTTCACTTGCATTTGGTTGTAGAAGAGATCTAAGCAAAATTAACATCACAAATCAATGCAAGTAGTTTAAATAAAGCCATATTTAAGATTTTTCAAGTGAAAAAAAATATACCTTGCTGCTTGGATTCTTTTACCACAGCCTCCTCCTCCTCGTTTGAGATTCTCAATATTTTTAAGAGCTCTTTGTCGATTTCGAAGGCCTAATAAAGTTTGCTTTCGTTGATAAGCTTTGATACGCTTTTCCAATGAATAAATTTTTTGTTGACAATCCTCTAGCTTTTGCAACAACTCTATATTGTGTTTCATCAAAAGATGATTCTCTAGTCCAAGGATATCCTTTTCTGCAATAAGATTAAGTGTATAACCTAAAAGTCCATTGTAGCCATCACCAATAAACCTCATTAATGATGAGCTATTATAGAAAGGAGGAGTGCTATTTCTGCTAGGATCTTTGGGATATAGCTTTCCATCTAACCAAAGATCAATATTCTTCTTTCCTTCAAACCTCAGTATATGTTTCATAGACTCTATAACCGTGATAGATTTTGTTCTCTTTCTTATTGGTTCATACTCACTGTCCAACTCAATATGAAGATGATAGAGAGGTCTTTTATGAGAGCTACAGAGACCATTAGATGATTGATCCATAGCTGAGTTACAGAGATCATTGGGTGATTGATCCATAGCTAAGGATATGATTAGAAGCAAGAACGAAAACAAAGAAGAGACTACTAAGGAGGAGAAAAAAAGAAGAGAGAAACAATAGAGGGAGGCAATCGAGTATCCACCAAAATTCAAATTGAATATTACTTTTCACTTTAATGAGGAGAGGTAAGATCTTCATTATGACAACCTTGCCAACTTTATGGCAACCTAGATTTCTAGGTTTGATGTGACCACGAGAATATCACAACAATGACTTATTAACGAATTTTGATATTTTAACTTACCAAAATATAAACCTTTTAAAAATTTTATAAAATGATTTTATTTCTTAAATTGTTTTCTCTCTCTAGGATCTCTTACAGGGCATTTTCGAGACCTTAAAACTCCCCTAATGCTATGCTAAAGCCTAAGGAAACTCCTAGAACCTTGCACGAGATGGCAACCGAGCAAGCCCTCGTTGAACATAGAAGTATCGCAGAAAGCCTAGCTGAGATGGATGCTAAGCTCAAGGTGTTCGCACGAGTCTACATCCTTGTAGACGTGGGCACAATCCCCAAGGAGCAGCTTGGAGATTACTTGCCCTTTCCTCTATCTTGGGAAGAGCAAGAACATCTTAACGAGCACTATGACAGACTCCTGCAAGAGCGCATGCGACTCATCTCTGACGAGGAAGCCGATGAACTGCGCTTAACTATCACGTTCAATGATGTGCTCTGCCAACCAAATCTCTTAGAGATAGAGCAACTAAAGCGATTAACAGAGGGCCGAAGTCAATTTGAACAGCGTTGGTGTGAGAACCGCGTTGCAATGGCCAAACTAGGGGCTTAGATCATGACAGTCTCAGAGGAGCGATTGGCCAAATGGCGGTCTCAAAGAGACCCAACTTATGTGGCACCAACTTCCCTTCGAGTGTATTGACTGCCATTCGGGGTACGGACTTAGCTGGAACTAGCCAAGAAAACACTCTGTTTGATAAGGTTCTCACTGAGGAGGAGTTACATATTGCCAATAGACTTGGACAAGGTTCCATGCTACTCGATCTGGCAAAATATCTATCGGTATTGAGTAAGCTGCCACGAATACTAGATGCGTGTGCCATGCCCCAGTACAATCCTGAGTTCTACAATTGGTTTCTATCCTCGTGAGGTGACATGGATTCGTATATGTATAGATGTATATATAAACAATGATTTTTGTGTCACCCTATATAGATACTATCAACACACACAAGCAATGATAGTCAAGCGCAGGGAGAAGAGTTGGGTTTGACAGGCTAAGCTCCTCAGGTCCTCCTCTCATCACACTTTTAAAAGTCGTGTGACCATTCCCACCTCCAAGTGAAGGGCATGCAACCCTCATTACCACCATAGGAAGCCTTGACCAACGACTCTGATGGTGTAGATGGGGTACCGTCCCTTTCTATACACCTTTCCTCTTTTCTGGTCTATCCTTCCGAGGAGGAGCCCTGCCTAAATCCATGACCACCAACCGATGTAGCTCGGCGTGAACCAAGATCGGCTAATTGTAGGAGGCTAAATATACATCACAGGGGCCATCCCTCTATAACAAGCACTGCATGCCCCACCCCTCCCCTTCTCATCCTATGCGCTTAATAACCCACACCATAATTCCCTACATATGAATGGTCTTATCATGTAACAAATCCTAATCCTTGATTCGCATCTTATAGGTCCCCCTGCGAGGAAAGCATGGAGAACCAAGGGCAGCTAGCTTGCAAGGACGCTCTTCGCAGCCGAGGGAACATGTAGCACACGCCCCTCCACCAGTGCACTACGTGCCCACTCTTAAAAGATACGCCAAGAAACGCGGCCCTAAGGGACACCGCCCCGGACGAAGGCCGAAGAATCCGCGGGCCAGGGGAGCAGATGCTCAGGGAGGCACACAAAATGTGGCAACACCAGTTGCACAGAACCCCAACGCACGCTCGGGCACCAGGTGCTCACGAAGTGACAAGGCGGCCAAGGATAGGGCAAAATTTAATGAATTGTTTAAAGACATTCTGGAAACGGTAGCGGCCTGGGACTACACCATTCATGTCTCGGCCGACATGTTCCCTGTGCAACCCCAAGGGATCCCTGCACAAGCAGAGTCTCAATCGCCCGGCCACCCAGACTCGCCCTGCCTCGTACAAATAGAGTAGCCCCATGTTGTATAAAGTCTTATTAAAAGCTACCTGGCCAAGACTCTTTGTCTTCAAATGGTTAAGTGTTGACATGTTCCCCAATTGTACGAACTTTTCATATCTGTGTTCAATGTATTTCACTTCTTTAGCAAAAGAAAAGGCTAATCAAGCACAGGTGATAAATATCTAAGTTAACACCATAGAATTCAGATAAGTGATGTCTCCTTGCGTTGCACTGGTTTATTATAGTTGCAGCATATACCATGCATGTACTCTCATGAAGTGACGAGTGGATGCGGGATGATACATGCCTTTATGTGAAAGTGTTCAATGCCCGATCATCGCACGACCATCGACCCCACAAAGAGCCGCGGCAAAGCCACGCTGTCGACAACAAAAATCACCCTTGCAGACCGCCCACATCGCATGGCCCAAAGCATATTCATGGGCTACACTCTCTTTCTGGGTCAAGCTCTATAGTTGGCTCACGGCAGTCGTTACCTCAATTGTACCAACATCGCGTGTGTCGCAAGGAGGTTTGCAATATCTCAAGTGAATCTCCCCATCTCAACAATTGCTTCTCTAACAACGAGGCTAAAGGCACAATCATTACTGTAATATCCATTTCTTGAGCCTTCGAAGCTTGACATTTTCCAACCCATTGAAAGGCTGCTAGCCTCAACATATTGTAATGGTTGTACTCAGGCAAGTCCCAAAAAAAAAAGTTAACAAAACGAAAGAAAGAAAGAAAGAAAAAAGCACAAGAAAAAGAAACAAAAAGAAAGAAAGAAAGAAAGAAAGGAAAAAAAAAACAAAACAAAAAAAGCACCCACGATCAGAACACAGCACCTAGGGGTCCTCAAATTAGGTACGTCCAGTGACCTTGGTCGACTGGCTCCGTCCCTAGTCCCCTCGCCCTTTAGCATCACCCACAATTGTTCAGGGCACATTAAGGGCAGGACATACCTAGGGAGCTTGTCTCGCCTATGGTTAGACCTGTCACCCTGACCCACTTGCACAATTCTCTCTTGCACTCTACCTTAGTACCATTGCAATCAGTGGTGGTAAGCACCGCACGATTGGCCATGAAAAGTACATTGTCCTCATCAAGCGAGTCCAATAGCTTCCAGCTACCAAAAGTGCGGTGTCCTTGTATTCACTTATGCTACGTCGTGCAGTCACAATGCAAAGGATGTCTCATGTACCTTCACGTGTACTTCTCAACATGGACAACTTTGCTTCATCCACGCATTGTTACGAGAAACTAGCATGCGGTCTTCTAACTACGTAATATCTAAGTATGCACGAGCACTTACATCATATCTGCACCAAAGTATATCCACAGTTTGGGTCCTCAAGTACAGGACAATACTCTCAGCTTGCTTAGAGTTCGACCTGTCTCCCAAACTAATCAAATATGTCTTGTGCACGATAAGAAGACTAGCACTATCCCTTAGGGAGAGACCACACGAGAGGTTTTCAAATTGCAGGTATTGAAGCCTCCAATGACATTTCAATCTCTCTTTAGCGACACACAACTCTGAATGCTTATCATCCGACAAGCCCGCAAAGAATCGTCATGTGCAGAATCCCCAACAAACCTACACTTGTGCCGGCCATCAATGCAATTCCCAACACAGAACAGCCCTACCACCAACTCCAACAACCCTTCCACCAGCCACCTTGCCCACCAATGTGCCCCCAATGACCTTCCTCCCCGCCACTACCAACACTCCTCCACGGAAACCACAGGTGCCCTTGTCACCCACATCTTCGGTGCATGCTACAGCCTGCTACCTACAACGGTGAGTGCCATGGGACTGGCACTCGTCTAGGAGGGGGATAATGTTAACCCTCAAACGATCGAAGGTGGAAAATCCAGAAAAGCTAAAGACAAAGGCCAAGGAAAAGAGAAACGGAAGACAAAGACGCACAAGGAGAAGAGTCCTCAATAAGGGAGAAAGGCGCACAAGGAAAAGCATAAGTCAAAACTTTTGTAAAAGAGTGCAAGCGCATCATGGTTTAATTCAAGTAGCGCGGGCTCTCACCCGTGCAATTTGTAAATGTAGATGGGCGGTGGAAAAGAAGCTAGGAAGATAGAAGGACAATGGGAAAAAGGGCCTAGGCTACGGCCGGCCATATAAAAAAGGGGAAAAGGGGATGACCGCCCAAAAGGGATTTAGGGTTTTGTATATAAAGTTGAAAAGTGAATGAAAAGCTCATTCTTGTGTGTGGCCAAAGCTTCTTCTTCTTATTCTCTTATTTCTTGCCTTCTTGCTTGTGCTTGGGAGAGAGATTGAGAGAGTGTGAGGGAATGAGGGAGTGATTGTGTGAGAGTGAGGGATCTTGGAGAAGAAGCTCTCCGTCTTCTCTCTTCATCTTCTCCTCCTCTCTTCTCTTCTCTTGTCTCATGCGTGGCTATGGAGGATGAAGCTCATGGGAGAGGGATTCAGGTTTCTTGAGCTTGCCTCAAGGATCGTGGAGCTACCGGTGTGCAAAAAAGAGGAGGATACTCGATCGAGCATCAAGGTAAGCTCACTACACCCGTAAGGTAGGCATTGCGCGTCGGCTATGTGAGAGGTAGCCATGGCCACTCGGTTCGAAACACTTGAGCAATAAGTGGTCCGTAGGTCTCGGGGTAGAGCTTGAAGCTCCCCTCCAACCATCTTGTCCATTCCTAACATGGCGTACACCTCTCTCTTTGGCCGCCTTTCCACTTTATTGGCTAGGCCCAATGTTTTCTTCACCAATTCTAGGGTTAACTCAATCTAGACTTGGTGGGCTTATTCTCTTTCTTACACTATCATGGTGTTGTGGATTCAACCAAAGGTCTGGAAAAATTCTATGCACTTCTCATAGTCTACAGCTTGGCCGACTGCATCGATGTACTTTTGAAGATGGCATTGTTCAACAATCTGCTTCACTGCTTGTTCCTCCATGGAAACATCCTCCAAGTTCAAGACATGCCTAAACTTGAATTGGTTAAAGGCCCTTGTTTCCACAGTAAATCCATATTTTGCCTTCTCTTCTTCTAAAAATGGCAACGTGCTGGCTTTCTCTTGGCTTGCCATGCTGGGTGCCTATCATGAAGCCATGTTCACCATTAGTGCTTTTCAAAATAATTATTTGCAAAGGAACAAGATCACATGCTTGTGAAATTGAAATGCTTAATTATAGGATTAAACTTCACCCTCAAGTAGTCCATACATCCTGAATTTTATGACCCTTTTTCTTAATCACAAACTGGTTTTGATTTGTTTCCCTTTGATTTCGAGTTTTATTATTATTTCCACCTTATCCCCTCCCCCTGCGGAAAGAAGAAGAATCCTTCCTAGGATTAAGGTTTGAGAGGTCAAGGGCATTTAGCGCTTGGTTGCAGGGTTTTACTTTTGAATGAGCCAATCATAGAAGTTCGGATTGTATTCTAGATTAGCATAGCAATCCAGGTCATAGGGACGAATGCCTACTTGAGTGATATAGGTGAGAACATCTGTCAAAGAAGTCACTGAAGTTGATTCGAGTGGCAATATGTAGCTCCTCCTCTGTGAGTATTCGATCTAAATATAGGTGCCCTCTGATGTGGTCTTCAAGGGGTGGATTACAAAAAGTGGTCAACACCCTATAGGAAATTGGAGCTACATATGTCCTGTCATACTCTGTGGTTTTGATCGCACTTCTCTGTTCAGCATTTGTCATGGCTTGGCATCCTTTGATTGCCCACTGAAGGTGAAGATCATACCATTTGCGTAAGAAAGAGGAGTTGGTGTCTGCAAGCTGATTCAACTTCTCAATTTCCTAGGCTTGACAATTTAGCAGCTGATAGGTGCACCTCTGATTGCGGTTCCTACAAGGGGTGTGGCCTTGGTGTACTAGACATGGCCGGTGCCGTGGGTGGCACGCAACCAGATGCTTGGCATGGCGACTGGGGCACTAGTAGAGCAAGGTTGAGGTGGTTTATGAGTAGCGAGCTAAAGTTTGGGTCGATGAACTTGTTGAGCCTCGATGGATTTAGATTTTGGAAGGATAATGGTCCCTACAGAACCAAAGGCTTTTATGACATTGATGCTTGAGTCATCATGATGCTTCATGTGGTCAAGCGTGAGGGGGACGTTTAAGTAGTGTCCTTGGCAGTTTTGACTTTAGGTACCCAAATCCAGGTATTACCCTTGTATTAGCCTTGTGCTTTCAATAAGGCTATGGGGACCATTCGTCGATGCTTGTAGTTTCTTCGAGGCGTCCTCGATTTCGAGGGAAGGTTCCTAGCCTTGTGAGTATATGGTTGGGCACTCCTAGGCGGCGGTCTTGGATGTTTTGGCACCCATTCGAGCCAGTGTTCAAGGTTTTTAGCTTTGTGGTTGGCTTTTCATTGGTGCTAAGGTTTAGTGGGTGATGACGAATTACAACCCCCCTCCTTAGGCTCAATGGTGGGTTTCTCTACCAGTGGCTTTGCAAACTGTGATGGACTCGTGCAGCCCTTGCTAAAAGTTGTGACAATTCGTGTGTTGCCGATGGCCAAGTGGATGCGGTGAGACTGGTAGTACAGTGGGCCTGCTTCTTAAAGGTTCATTCTAACAGTGATTTTGAGCTTGCATCTTTCGTGTTTGGCAACACATAAAAAATCATGAGCAATCTTTCAGACTCGATAGAGACTGCAACTTTGCACTTTCCCAAAAGTGCATAAGATCGACCACCAAATGGGTTGAGTTTGGCATTAGTGAGCTGTAACTGTGGTTTGCCAATTTGAGTCCAATGATCGTGAGTCAAGACATTAAAGTCAGCACCCTCATTGATCAATGCATCAATGGCATGTGTCTGTTGGGCTGTAATGGTCATGCGCAAGTAAGCCAAAGCTATTGCTTCCTCACGTACATTGATAGGGGCTTCTAGCATCAAGGGTTCATGAAGTGGATGCATGGGGGGGTGGTACTTTTTTAAGCGACTTCCATTAAAGAAGCCTATGCCCTCACCTTGTAGAGTTTCAAGTTCCACATTATCGATTTGACTTATGGTGCAAACTCTGAAAGGTCCTAACCCCCTAAACTTCATTATCTGTTTATGTCCCTTCACTGAGTACAACAGTCCTAAGTCTCCCTATTTGAAATCTCGCTTTCAAGTATTGATGAGCTCCTCAATTGACTTTAAGGAATGACTCTCTTCTTCAAGATTTGACAACACCTAGAAACATGCTTGACGTGTTTGTCAAACCAGCTCTTGCATCATGCCTTTTTGCAAATCAATACATGGGTGGCTAGAAGTCGAGTTTTTGATAAGCATTGTAGCTCAACTAGACGTTCCATCCATACTTTCTTCCCCTCCCATCTCTCTTGAATGGCAATTCTCAAGCTAGGGACCAAGATTTCTATAGGTAGAATTGACTCCATTCCGTAGGTCAACCTGAAGGGGTTTTGTCTCCCCACAGCCATTTTATAGGATGTCCAATAGGCCCATAAGATTGCCATTAGTTTGTTATCCCAATTGTTGTGCGAAGCAGAGACTACCTTGGTCAAGACATTTACCAATATCTTATTTGTTAATTCCACTTGGCCATGTGCCTAAGGGTGGGGATGATTAGGAATGTGGACAAGAGATAAGCAATCACCTCATTGATGAAGTGTGTGCCTTGATCACTGACAAGTTTGATGGGGCAACCAAATCGAGAGATTACTTGCTCCCATAAGAACTTAGCAGTGGTTCGTGTGTCATTCTTTTGGATGGCTTGAGCTTCTGTCCACTTGTGAGATAATCATTGGCAACGATGATATATTTGGCTTGTACATATTGAGCCATGGGACTGATAGGCCCAATGAAGTCGATCCCCCATTTCTCGAATGGTTGTAATGCTATGATGGGGCTTAGCTCCATTTTGTCTTTGCAAACTGGCACCTTGGTCCATTGCACTCGTCACAGTGTTTCACAAATTGTGCCACATCTCAAAAAAGTGTGGGCCGCCATAGTTGAGACTGCAACACCTTGCAAGCTATCGTTTCTCCATTGAAGTGTCCTCCTACAATTCTATTGGGTGCCTCAACTAGTACGTTGTGCATTTCATGCTCACATATGCATCTCCACAGCAACCCTTCTTATTCTAGCCGATAGAGTTGGCCTGCTAATAATTGATAGGGTTGGATATTTGAGAATGAGTTGCCTCAGTCGGGCCTTTTCTATGGGTCAGTCAGGTAGTTCATACTCTAGCACTTAGACTATGTTGTCGGTTCAGTATGGCATCAAGTTGGATCTAAACATATCTCTTTTACTAGATAGGGTGAATAGATGTGCGTCAGGCAATTCGTCTCCAATTCCCTGTCCAACGGCTTCTCTCGTGGTGGGTATGCAAGACATATGATCAGCCATATAGTGTTGCTTTCCCTTGCATATGACAATGAAGAAGTCAAATTCGAGGAGTAGAAGTAACCATCGAGCTATGCATCTTGTAGGGGAGGGTTTGTTCACTAGATACAGCAAGTCTTGATGGTCAATGAAGAAAATAAAGGGCATAGCCAGAAGATAATGCCAAAATTTCTTTATGGAGAATATCGTGGCTAACCCTTCTCGTTTGATTGTGGATTAATTCATTTCTATATTTGTGATTTGTCTGCTAGCAAAACTCACTGGATAGTCTAGATTGTGGTCACCAAGCTGGCACAACACATCTCCAATTGTGAATTTTGAAGCGTCGATATGAACATGAAAGGTTACGCTCTAGTCTAGAGCCCTTAAGATTGGTGCGGTGGTTAGAGCCTTTTTCAATTCCTCATATGTGCACTGGCATTCCTGAGTCCATTCAAATATTATCAACAGCTTGTACAAGGGTCTAGAAACCATCCATAGTGCCCCCTGTATGGCCGAGGAAGCACTGAACTCCCTTGTAATCGATTGAGGGTGGAAGATCAACAATGACCTTTGAGAAGTCAATGGAAATGCCGTTGTTAGACACCACGTGCCCTGGAATGCAGCCATGCTTTACCCAAATTTGGCACTTTAAGGGGTTCAATGAGAGACAATATAGTGTGCATCGTTCAAAGAATGCTCAGAGTTTGTCTAAGTGTTCCTTCCAGTTGGAGTGAACATATAAATTGTCAATGAATACCTCTAACTCTTTCCTATAAGCATGTCCTTGAATATTGCACACAATAGTCTCTAAAAAGTAGCAAGTACATTAGTCAATCCAAAAGGCATGACTATGCAGGCGAAGATGCTCCACTCTGCGACAAAGGCGGTCTATCATCAAGGTGCACTTGTACCTAATTGTATCCAAAAAATTGTAAGCCTCTTTCCCCGCTACTCTCTCAAGCATGTGTTCAGTGTATGGCAATGGATAATTGTGCCTCTTGTAGTAGCAACGTTTACCTTCTTGTAGTTGATGCACACTCTGATCTTTCCATTCTTTTTCAATATGATCACTATGGGTGAGACCTAGTCCATGTGCTCAATCTATCCTGCCCTTAGCAGCTTGTCAATTTCTTCCTTGACAGCATGAGCATGCTTGGGATGGCGTTGCATTGGGGGTCATGGGGATATTATGAGTTACAACACTCAGATCTACCCCTTTCAGCTCATCGAGGGACCAAGCAAAGACATCCATGTACTCTCACAAGAGAGCAATGAGACTTGCCTCCTCTTCCTCGATCAAGTCATTGACAATAAAGATAGGTCCAGATGTCTCCCCTTCCTTAGCTAGATTAACCTCCTTAACTTTGGCTGGTCCTTCTATTGGTTCACTTGCTTGCCCCTGTCATTTGGCTCCTAGTAGGATCACTATGTCAAAAACACGGATCTAGGGCATGGAAGGAGCTATGGAGGATGGAAGATGAATATACAACTCATGATGACATAGACTTAGATAGACTAACTCTTACACAAGTGAATTAGGTTCCAAAATAGATTACCTTGGACTCATAAACATATTCTTGTGTAAGATGGACAATGACACTGACAATGACTCAAACTGATAATTCCATTACCTTGTAATGAGTGTCAATCAAGTACATGCCTTTATAGCTTTTTGGATAGTACCACTCTCCTCACTGTGCATATGGGATTTTGAATATCTCTTCCTAGAGAATACATCATTTGTCGTTTCTCAACATCCCCCCCTCAAATGATGAGTTCCTACACTTGCTGGCTTTTGCCCCCCCACATGATAACATGGCTCGAGAGACTAGCTCTTTGGAAATCTAGTCAAGTTCAGGCTTGAAACTTTACATCTTTGGTAAGGGTTTTTACATCCACTATGGGAAACAAGATCCACTACGGGAAATAAGGGGATCCACTATGGGAAAACAAGATCTACTATGGGAAAAATTCTTTGTTGTCAGCAACAGAAATTTCTTTATCTTCTTCATGCTTCTTTGGCATCCTTTGCTTTTCTCAATCTTTTGATTGTCTTTGATCTTCTTGGACTCCTTCTTGCTCTTCCTTTTTGACTTGTTATTCATTATCTTGTTCTTCTTCGTGAGGTCCTTTTGGTCTTCTTTCTCAGTGAGTTCGAGATGGGTACATTGATGTGACTTGACATGACTTGTTGAACTATTTCATAAATCTTGGGATACATAGCTTTTGGGATTTCATATGGCTTTGACTCATGTCTTGACATTACATTGGATTTTCTTATGAGATCATACAACATCTTGTCCTTCATTTTTCTTGCTTTAGCACTCTTTACTTTGCTTGCAACTTCTTTGAATTTGACTTTGCTCTTCTTGTCCCCCTTCAAGAAAAGGTACCACCAACTTTGAGTTTTGTATGATGACCAAGGCAGCTGGAATGTCTTCAAAAACTTCAAATGAAAGAGGGAAACTGCCTAGGTCAAGCTCTTTGCCACATCTGTGTAGTGCTTGACTCTGCCATGTTTGCGATATCGTGCTCCGCTAGGTTGTCGATGAGATTGATCAAGTCCAGTAGATCCACTCCTCCAATGGTATCGGTCCTTGTTTGGTCCTACGCTTGGGGTTCTCGATCACCTAACTACGTTTTAGGGTCTTCTCCTACTAGTGGGTTCATTCTGATTGTAAGGTCTGAGTCGGTTCCTTGTTATTTACAAATAGTCCTCAACTTACGCTCACTCAATGAGTGAGTGTGTGGGTGCGTGCATGTGTGCGTGCGTGCGTGCGTGCGTGTGTGTGTGTGTGTGTGTGTGTGTGTGTGTGTGTGTGTGTGTGTGTGTGTGCACGCACACGCTCTCTTTTGTGCACCGTGTGAAATCAAGCTTTCAGCTTTTCTTAAGTGCACTTCAAGTGTTGGAACACAATGTGGATGCAAATACAAAGTGATAATTACAACTCTTGCACTCTCGTCTACATACTCGACCTAATGGGGCTCTAAGCTCGATTCCTGGCTATTTCTTCTAGTCTCTAGGGTCTGTGTTGCATCATTCAGCCTGCTCAAGATCAAATGGGGTCTGTTGGTTAGCTTGCAGTTCTCAATACCTTGAGTATGCTAATATGATCGTCAACATTGTGCTTGGAAATTCAATTGCAATTTCTAGGGTCAAATTTACTTGTAAGGCTTTCAATGAGTTCTCCTGTTGCAGGTTGTAATCTTTGTGGTCCTGGATGCACTAAAATTTTCAGGTTTAATGTGTCAAAATCTGGTCCAATTCTGAAGTGTCCAATTTTAGGGATCAAACATCCGATTTGACAGGTGTCCAATTCTGAGATGTCCAATTTTGAATGGTCCGATTATGGAATGTCCGATTCTAGGAATCAAACAAGGTGTGTCCGATCAGATTGGTCAGTTTGGTCCGAGTGTTGGCCATCCAATTCTTGGAATCACACGGGTGTAGAGTGTCCAAGCATCCGATTCTGGGAATCAGATGCCTGCGAATCATGTTCGATTCTGTCTGCACATAAACACTGGCAACGAAAATTGCTTCGTGTCAACAATTTTTGGCCACACACACTATCAAGATTCTCCAAGATCCAAGGCTAGATGCACATAAATTTTTCTAGACACCTTATCCAAGCAAAAAATTCATGTGGCCTTCGATCAATTTGCTGGAAGCACCAAGTCTTGCACAAGCTCTCAACCTCTCTCTTTCTCTCTCTATTGCAAAACCTAAAAATGAGGTCTCCCTTTGCCTCATATGGTCTTAAACCCTTGTGTTGGACTTAGCCTTAATCTTCTTATCACTCCCTGTGTGATTCTAACACCCCTAAGCACTTCTTTTTTCCATTTTTCTCCCTATTTGGGTCTGTTTCACAGTAAAAACCATCTTTTTCCTTTGATTTCTTGGTCGTAACCTACTCTAAATGCAACAAAAATCAAAAGCAAAATACTGAAGTGATTCCTTCTACTTGCCTAATCATCAAAAAACCAAAATACTTACTTGTTGCCAAGATTAAAAACCTAAAACCTCCTACCTATCTCAAGCTCCAGTTCGAGGTTGAAACCCTTACTTTGTCGCTCAATTTGAGGTGCGCAAGTGCTCAAGCTTGAATCCATTGGTCCCGGCGGCAACAAAACCAAAATGTAGAGGGGAGCTCACACTCAACCGCCAAGACCCAGACCACTTATTATTTCAAGTGTTTCAAGCAAACACCTATGGCTATCTCTCACCTAGTCAACATGCCTTCGATCCTATTGGGTTGTAGTGAGCTTACCTTGATGCCCAAACAAGTTGCCTCCTTCCTCAAGCACATCGGTAGCTCCATAATTCATGATGCAAGCTCAAGCAACCTCAAGCCTCCACCTTCAAGCTCCATCCTCCATAGCTACATGCAAGACAAGAGAAGAGAAGAGAAAAGAAGAAGAGAGGAGATGATGGAGAGCTTATTCTCCTTGATCCCTCACCCTCACACACTCACTCCCTCACACTCTCACACTCCCTCTCTCAAGCACACACAAGCAAGTAAGAAGGAGAGAAGAAGAGAAGAAGATGAATCCACTTTGCCAAACACCAAAGAATGAGCTCCTCATTTACTTTTCTACTTTATATACAAAACCTGAAATCCCCTTTGGGTGGTCATCCCCTTATCCCCTTTTTTTACATGGCCGATCATGGCTTAGGCTATTTTTTCCATTGTCTTCCTAGCTTCCTTCCTACTGCCCATCTACCTTTAGAGTTTGCACAAGAAGGGAGCCTGGTGCTCTTTTACAAAAATTTTGGGGGCACCTTGCATTTAAAGATGCGCTTTTGCCTTTGTATTAGCTTTTGAGGCCGACCTTGCGCTTTCAGCAATTTCCCTTCATGCTTCTTCCATTGTATGTCCTTTTAGGCTGCCTCTTTTGGCTCTCGACTTGCGTATTTTCACTTTTTTCACTTTTCCTTGTGCTAAGGTTAATAGCAAGAGGCTTATACATTGTCATACCATACTTGGACAACGTATTCAAGCCATACTGCCTTTGAGATGCCTATGTACCATTGTCACATATGATCACCTCAATATCAAGAAAGTACCTCAGCTCACCCAAATCCTTCATCTCAAACTTCTTCTTCAAAAAGTCCTTAACTTCAACAATCCCACTATCACTGTCACCTATAATAATAATCAAATCATCCACATAGATGACTATGATGACCAAGCATGCATCTCCCTTTCTTACATAAAGTGAGCTATTAGCATTAGAAATATAAACACCAATGTCAACAAGATACTCTTGGATCTTGTTTGATCATGCTCTAGGTGCTTGCTTCAAACCATAAAGTGTCTTTTTTAACATGCACACATATGTAAAATGCTCTAAATCCTCATAACCTGTTGGCTACTCCATATACATCTTTTCTTGTAATTTACCATGCAAGAAGGAATTCTTGACATCCATTTGTTATAAACTCCAACCTTTGGCTACTGCCAAAGCAATGACATATCTAGCAATTGCCATTCTAGCAACTAGACTCAATGTCTCTTTATAATCTATACCATATGTTTGAGCATAGTCTTTAGCAACCAACCTAGCCTTATACTTGTTAACAAAACCATATGCATTATTCTTGATTTTATAAACCCACTTACAACCAATAGCTTTCTTGCCCTTAGGCAATGGTTCTAGATCCCAAGTCTTATTGGTTTCTAATGCGGTGATCTCCCCATCCATTGCTGCATCCCAATGACCATGGCCAACATCATTCTCAAAACAAGTGGGCTCAACATCCTCAACCACCTTTACCATATAAGCATAATGGTGAGCTACATAACCCTCAAAACCAAATCTGTTAATAGGGTATCTAACCTTGCTAGACCTTTACATATCATTGGACTCAGTGGAGTCTTTACATTACCGTGTGCTCTGTATATCCCCACTGTCCTAACTAAAGGAATACCAAGCTCATCATCCAAACTCTCTGAACCACTAGAATCTCCATCAAATCCCAAATGACTACTATTAGATGCATCATTACCATTTGACACTTTCTTCTTACTTTTATCTTTACCTAGAATACTTCTAAATACACCTGAAGATGTGGAGCCACTCCTTAGTCTCCCAAACCAAGGGCTAACTATAGATGTAGTACTAGATGATGTTTCTAGTCCACTAAGGCTCCATGATTCTTTCTTTTCTCTCTACACATAATCATCATCATCATCATCCAATGCATCACCACTAGATGTATATCAACTACTCATCTCATCAAAAATAATACATCCCTACTGACATCGAACTCACTTGTGTAACGACAAGGTTATAACAATGATACCCTTTCTACTCTAAAGAGAATCCAATAAAAATATATTTTTCAAACTTTGAATCATGCTTTTTTTATACCTCATCTAGCACATGAACATATGTCATGTAGCCAAACACTTTCAAGTATGACACATCGGGCTTTTTGCCTATAAAGCATTCTTCGAGGATCATCCCATGAATTGCAATTACGTCCCAAGGACTATTCCTTATCCCTATCCAACCACAGATACCAATAGTACCACAATGCAATGCAAAAACTCCACAATGGACACATATAGTGCCTCAAATGATGGTTCAACCACCACAATAGTGACCTCAAGTAGTTCCCCCAATGGAAATTTAGGAACAACAGTGAAACCCTACCAACTAGAAACAACAGCCAATAGTCCAAACACAATCTCTAAACCAAAATCATAACAAGAATCCCTCTACATCAACCCAACCAATCTATGCAATGATTATAGAGACCCCCCAGAATCCTATTGCAAGTGCTTGAGGTGAAAAAAAAATAAAAATTACTTGTCCAACTCAATTCACAAATATTAAGAAGAAGCTAATGGATGTGATTACAAAACAATCACAAATATTTAAAGTGAATACTGTCAATCTATCAAACATTACAAGAGCACAATGAGGTATCATGTGATCAAACACTTGGTGTGGAAAGTGCCATCAAGTGGGACATTTAGCCACTAAATGTATCCAAAAGCCACCCATCATTAGAGCATTCTATTCTTATTGCCTGAGAAAGAACCACATAGAGGATATCTACTCTTTTAAAGGAGATTCATGATAGAAGGAAGAAAGATGAAGAAGTAAGGCTCAAACTATTAGAATCCAAGATGAAAACCCAATACATTGGTCCAAATCCTAGAGAGTGTAGTCCTAATTCTACCCAAGGAGGTTTCCCTCCCAAAGTTACAAAGGAAGACCATTTGGTGGTGGACAAAAATTTAGAGTGGAATATTATAGATGCAGTGAGAAAGGCCACATCTCCCCAAACTATCCAAACCCTAGAAAATCCATGGATTACAAGCCCCCCAATGCAAAGGACAAGGCCACACTACTAAAGATTGTCCTAGTCTAGTCCCTTGTCAAGGCTAATGCCATAGATAACCAAAAAAAGAATCAAGATTATGGCTCCAATTTGGTAGAATTAGAAGTAGCTGCCATAACACAAGCCAAGAAAAGAGAACCTACATTTCCAAAAAAAAAATTCACCTACCAAAGGTGTAAAGCTCAACCCCCCAATAGAGCCATAGAGCAGCATAGTAAAACATAATATAATATAGAGCACTCTAGTGTCACAAAAGAGTACTGAGATAGTCTAGAAGGAAGGACCAGAAATCCTAGAGATGGAAGAGATGAAGGTACCTTCAGTAATAGAAGTAGCGATGTAGGCATTGTGCTTGAAGAAAGAGGAAAAGTCAAAGTGGGCATTGCTCCCCAATCGATTGAAAAATTTAGTGGATCCCATAAAAGAGTATGCCTTGGTGAAGGACCTAGATACCTACCATCATAATTTGACATTTCAACAACTATCAATGTTGTCTCCTAGTTGCATAAAGAGATTCAAAAGTATTCTCATATGAAGACATGGCCTAGGGATTTCCTACCTTGTAATTGCTACCAAAACCAATAAGGCCCTAGAGCGTGTGAAAGAAGCAGATGTGGTCAATGCCTTCTTAGATCTTGGCATTCCAAAGACTAGCATCTGGATAGAAGATTGCTTTATTGTAAGTGCATTGATAGATGGAAGCTCTTGAATTAGCATTATGACAGATGTGCCATGTTGCTTCCTCTAAGAAGATGTTATGGAATACTAAGAAAACATGAGGATCAATCCTTGCCAAAAGTAATGACCAAGTACAACGTCTTTCAATGAACTACTACCAACTCTTGCCCCTTTTCCCTATCCCAAGAAGTTATCAGAATCTTCAATCTCCAACTACAAAAAATATGAATATCAAATATAAGTCGAAATCAAACATATCAATGTATCTTACAAAATCAAAGATAATAGGACCAATTGGTTTTCATCATAATCTAGCTTAGTTGGATTCCATATATTAATTGATGATGATGTCTCATTGGTATCTTGCAATTCTCTAACATATTCCAACTACTCTTTTCCAAAATCAAAAATTTGAAGTCCATCTTCAAGATAGTTAAACTCCTCATTAGTAATCTCCAACACTTTCTCAGCATCCTTTGCCTTGTTGAAACAAAGAAAAGGACATCCCCTACATCAATAAAGTTGTCATATGCAATTTCAATGTCTAGTTTAAGTAACTCTTCATTGGATTCATTTTCAACATCAACTATGCCATTTGCAACATTAGAGGCCTCTGTAATGATTGCCAAACAATAAACCTTCCTAAGATTAAAGATCCTTTGGATATGTGATAGTAGTGTGTATTCCTTGTCCTTAATAGGAAAAGTTAGAAGAGAAGGAACAATATAGAAAGAAGGGGAATCATACACAATATCTACATTTGCATGCCTTTCTTCAATAATGGTCTCAACTTTGAATTGGGTGACATCTGGTTTATCAGCAATATATACTTCTTGTTGAGGGTCCAAAGATTCATATGCATCTATCTCATTTTCCAACTCATCTAAAAGGTAGAAGCTAGAAGATTTTGCTACCTCCAATTGTTGTTCATCATATTTAATAGGAATTTAACAAGAGTATATACAATGAACACAACTATTTTTGACATAAACATGCATTTTCTAAAATGAGCAAAACAAAATGCATCTGTTGCACAAAACTTGTTGAGAGAATGAGCTCCATACTTCCTTGCGAAAAATGACTTCTCTAAAGGTGAGGTCCCAGTAGGTATATGAACATATTCTTTTGTATCCTTTTCAACCATAGGCAATGCTAGACTTTCAAACTCAGCAAAGTCATCCACACAAAACTTTTTGCAAGAATTCACCATATGGTCAATATCCCAATTAGGGTTGAAAATATCCTTTGCAATTGCACAGTAAGATAACTCCATGCCATTCTAAAGAAGAAAGTCTAAGAGCCTTTTTGAGGGAGAAACCTCTATGATTTGAGACAATCCAAGAATCCTGAATGGTGACTTACCTTTGCCTAGAGATTTCTTAAGCATGCTCACACTTGATACTATGTATGGAGAAGAAGCAAAGGGAATTTTGGGAGCAAAGGCAGCATAAACTGGACCCCTTGACCCTAAAGACAACCTTCTTCTTTTCTTCTTTGGTATGCCTACATCTAGGGATCCTTTAATCTCTTTTGCATCAGACATCACATAGTCCACAATACAACATGAAGAGATAAACCCGACCACACCAAAAATGCATCCCCGCTTTGTATCGCGCAATGTCAATACGGCACAAAAACAAACTTGTGCACTTGACAAATAGCTCTCCTCACTTTGTATCATCTTCAAATAACAAGAGAAAGGAAAAAGCACAAAGAATAAGAAAGAAGACTCTCAAATAGTTGTAAAAGAGTAGGACAATTAAGGTGCAAGGTTGGGTAAAAAAGTGTACAAGGGCCTTGCCACTTGTATTTATACACCACCGGGATGCCTTGCCACATGGACGGCCACGTGGACCATCGTAGCAAACCCTAGCCAAGGATAGAATGCCACATGTTATAGACCACACCAAGTATATAAGATTGTCTCTAGCTTACGTAGCTCATTTTAGTCATCTAGCAATGCCATGAGTTAGTTCAGGTTTTGTGAGTTATCTTCTTGCATGTTATAGCACAATAGAGAGTCGCAAGGGATGCACTAATCTTCTTCATGCCATATTGTTAACAAAATGTCATGACCCACCAACAGTCGCATGATACCAAGCAATTAATGGTTTGAAAGAGACCTCCTATGGTGAGTCATCCACAAAACGGCATGAATAGGCCTCCTACAAATCCTCCTAACTGTTTTGTCTCACACCGTATCAACATCTTGTGTCATAACAACCTAAGCCTTGTTACTCATCCACAAAATGGTGCAAAAAGGCCTCCTATTAAGCTTCCCAACTATTGCTCTCATGTTGTATTGGCATGTCACCTATCAATCATCTATCAAATGGTGTCAAAATGCCTCATATGTAGCTTCTCAATTGTTACTTTCATGCCACATTGGTTTCTTTCACACTCTATCAGCCTATGTCGATCATCCATGAAACGGCGTGAAGAGGCCTCACTCTCTCGTGACGTATCATCCATTGCTACGCCCCCAATCAAATATTTTTTTGTTTGCTCTTCATGTCATTTTCAAGGCATTGATGGAAAGGACAAGTAGACAACAAGGAAATTTTATATAGAGAGCAAGGATAGTGAACAAGATTCAATTCCATTAGAGGTTCCAAAAGTTTTGGCTCTTGAGATCCCTCCTACCCCTAGCTTTTCCCAATCTCCTACTATGCAATCAAAGCAATCAAGTATAGAGACTATGCCTTCTCCTCTTGCTCAAGGCAATGTCCATGTGGTTAATAACCAACCCTATGATCTTGTTGCATAGTCCTCTCCTCTATAGAACATATCTCTTGGTGGCACAGCAAATACTTTATCATGTTTATTGATGATTGTTTAAGAAAACTATGGGTATATTTCATGAAGAAAAAGAGTGATGTATTTGAGCACTTTAAAACTTTAAAGGCTATTATTGAAATGGAAATCATCTTGAAAGTTAAATGCTTGAGATTGGATGGAGGGGGAGAGTACCTCTCTAATATTAGGTGGATACACCATTCCTAGCATTGGAGGAGATAAGACACCTCTTCTTGAGGTCATACACAATTTTTCTTCAACTTCATCATATAGTCTTGTACTTGCAGTTTACAAATTAGTTAGTCTTCTCAATTCCATGAACTTTCAAATCTTTGGTTGTATGCCTCTAAGAAGACTCCCTTTTGGATGCCTTCATCCAATTTTTGGTTGGTCTATCTCTTCAATATGGACTCCATTCTAGAGAGAGATACTTCTACCCATTCTCCAAAGGACTAACTCAAATTCATGAACTCCTCTCGCATCCGCTCTTCAAAACCTTCTCTCCTTAATTTGGTAAAAAAGGCCATCCCATGAGCTAAAAGTTCTTATTGCTTGTCTCTCATATTACTAAAACACCACACCTTTGAAAGTGACGAAGAATATCATCAACCAATGCTTTGGGTTTTTGGCATTGTTGGCCACACATGCTACCATAAACTTGGCTATATGAAAATCAAGGTACTTATTATACTCTCCCTTGAAAATTGGCAATGAAATTACATCTGATAGCCTATCATCAACATTTCTAGGATGGACCTAGTTGATAAGGGGACCTTAATTCACCATTGGGACTTTTGTGAAGAGTGTTGAAAGGGTATCAAAGGAGACTTTTGCTGCTAGCTTGTGCTTAGCTTTAATTTTTTCCTTCTCTCTTCTCATGTGCCTCTAGATTCATTCTAGTGCTTACATCTTTATTGTATCATTCATCAAGGAGTTGAGTTCACCCAATTTATTTGTACTTTACGTAAGAGAAATAGAAGGGCTTCAATCTTTGGAAGAGTCTCTTGCCAACATTTCTTCTACTTCTTTCTTTTCATAATCTCTAGACTTTGCTTTCATACCAAAGTAAAGAGAAAAATATTCTATTCTCTAAAGGTATCAAAGTTCATTCTTTTGATAATTGCCATAGTTGTGATAGTATCAACTTTGGAGGGTCTCAATGGCATAAGTTGTTAAGAACACTCTGTCTACTAGTTTCCAGTGAATTGCCAATTAGGCAACATCAGCACACCATGCATCCTATGCACCCTATTATTGTGCATCCACAAACAAATTCCAACTCTTTTCCTTCTTATTCTTGTGGGTCTCCCATTGACCACGACTCTCTGAGCTTCTTCACAATCTCCTGAACTTAATAATGTTTGGAAAATTCTCAATGAAGGCCAAATCTTCCATTGATGTTCATTCTCTCTATTTCTACTTCTTTATTTTTCTCCCAAACAAATTGATACAAGAATGTGCATCTCTATTGCTTCTATAGTAGATAGGGGAATAGATCATCACATGAGGCCCACATCAAGATAGCATTGTGCTCTCACCATTGGCAATGAATCTCTTGAATAAAGTGGATTTTCCTATCATTTCTACCAATTCTTTTGTAGTACTTGGAATCTTACAATCTTATGTGCCTCTTTTTCTCAACACTGACATTTCATTTATAGCCTCCTATAGGTGATTGTTGATGGCAATTTTCCCCAACTGCACATCAAAACATGGAGCTCTTTAGAGAATACCAAAGAAATATGAAAAATATTGCAAGAAAGTCTATCTTTTCATATCAATAAGCTTCTTCTTCATGCTTTAAGAAACCACATGAAGAAAAAGAATCCCAATAACATGAATTCTCTATGCAACATCATAGAATGAATCTCCCATGGATTTATCACAACTTATTCTTCATATCCACGAACCATAATTAAAATGAACACAAATGAATGCTTAATATTTATTGAAAAATGATCGCACATCTTCATTATTCATGATTCATAGTCTTCTTCTTTCAATCTCTCATAGATGCAATGTTTTGGCATAGACATTAGACTATATTTTGCTCAATCTCTCTCTCACATATGCTCTTGATCACTCCTATATCATACTCCACATCTAATAAAATAAAATGATACTCAATAATCCTCTCTCAATCATTGATATACATCTCAAAAGGTATGTTTGATCCAAAGAGACTCTCAAAACACTACAATGACCTTTCAAAGCTCACTATTGTCAGTGTATCACTTCAAGTCTTCAACATCTACACCTTCAATTCTTCAAGCTATAAAGAAATTTCATTATTCTATTTCCAAGCTTAGAAAAATTTTCCAAGCTAAACATTCTTCCATCAAAACACTCACAGAATCAAACAAAAGACATACAACAAACCACTACAAAACATCATAAAACCTCATAACTCAAACTAAAACCATTCCAATGCATACTCAATCATAGTCACAAACCCAAAAATTCACAATCTCAACCTCTCAAATATAAGGAAAATAGACCAAAGTAGGCCTATTAGAACCAATCAAACATACCACAAAATCTAAAGTATCATCATAACTCAACCAAAAATCAATATGAGTTTCTCAAATACATTCAATCCATCCCAAAACACTTCAAAACACCTCAAAACCATCGATTTCATCAATTTTAATACAAAATGAATCATTTATCGTCCAAAAAATATTAAAAATCCAATCATTTCAGTCCTCGAAAAGTTATGTGTGAGATACTTACTAAATGATGAGATGGTAAAATAGGAGTGTTGGTTGATACATGCCCTATAGTTAGTTTCCCTAAGTTGAAGGGAAAAATGACTTATGCTTTAAGACTTGTAAGAGAACTTGTTTGCCAATGTAATTAACATTACAAAACATCACAAGGTTTTCCTTGGAGTATCTTAGTCTTGATCACTGCTCTATTTAGTAGAACATAGTTTAGAAGAGTAATGCTTTTGAATTCCACCATAAGCACTGATGTTTACATTTTTCTCAAAATGAGCAAGGTTTGCCTCCATAACAATTTAGTTTGGTATCAGTGGGAGTTAATTCTAGTTGACTTGACCTAATTCTTTGCAAATATTGTATGGGAGGATGCTTTGATTTTTAGTAAAAGGTTTGTAATGTCTTCTATCTTCACTTTATCATCATTAGTGCTCACTTTTTGCTTATTTAGGCACTATTGGGTGAAGACATCTATCTTTCTTTTAGGCTCCCTTTCTTTTCTTTTCAACAAGTCTAGTGCTTTGTGTACCATGTCAACTCCTAGTGGCACCTCTATCTAATATCGACCTTCTAGGTCTTCAACCATCACAGTTCCTATTTGCTTGCTCCTTTGCTCTAGGATCTTTGATTACCACTTCATTGAGATTTTGAATTTTCCTATATCAGAAATGATAATGCTTCCAAATATGTATGTTGAGTGAACTTAGCTTGCCCCTTGTTGGTGAAGGGAAGCTGAGTCTTATTGATTTTTTTCTGTATGATGTTGTCACTTGCATTTGCCATTTTTATTACACCTACTTTTAATAAAATCTTGATGAGAATTACTCATGATATAGCAAAATTGTGCATTATTCTTCAAATAAAAGACTTAAATTATTCTACATGCATGCGTGATATACATGAAGCTTTCTTGCCTACCCTTCCCCCTATCGAAAGGATTGCAACACTTCCTAGAACTATGAAAGAGTGGGGTGTTGAATAGAAAGTCTTTTGTGTGGATTTTATCAAGTGAGTTGCTCAAAGTGATCATTTATATACAAGATGAGGTAAATTTATTTATGTACCTTTATTTTTTCAATAGCCACTCGTAAAAGTGAGAACTATACTCAAGTGCCACATAATGATCCATGTCATATGAGTGCATGCCAAGGTGGGTCATGTAGGTCAATCTTCTAGCAATTGATTTTGAGTTTTCCACTATGCATGTTATGAAAACCACTTCTACAAGATTAGGGACTCAGATTTTACTAGGTGATCTAAGTCATCTACATTCTCTTACATAACATATATGCAAGTAGGTTTGAATGTGGTGATCAAGTATCCTTTGATAGTTTACTCTCTTGGTACTTCTATAGTTGCGAATTCTTTTGCAATGCTAGGATGTTGTTGCATGCTTTAAATGCTTGATATTTGGGGTGTTTTTTATTGTTTTTTAAAGTTGAATCATCCTTTTTAGTTATGGCTTATGAGAGATTTGAATCTTTTAAGAGTATTTTTGAGAGTGTTGGAGAGAATTTGGATGGATTGAATATTTTTGTTAGCTCATTATGGTTTTTCTTTGGTTGATAATGGTCTAAGGTTTTTTTTTTGAAAGCTATTTAGCTCTACATGCTTTTGTTTGCCTCCATAAAGTAATGTTTCTCTTTTGTTTGAGTTTTTAAGGTTATGGAGACATGATATTTGACATTTTTTGAGATTCTTTGGATAGTTTTTGGTTAATTGATATATTTTCTTTGTTGAATATGTGGGTTTGTCAACTTTTCTTTGCTACTATGATCCTCTATGTCTTATAGCCATCTATATGCTTATGTATAGATTTTATTAGATGGATTAATAACTTGCAAATGTTTTGTCTACTTGGAAAGAGGGGAACAAAAGCTCTTCTTAGCTAGTTAGAGTGAAGAAAGTATAAGCTAAAGACCTAAGTTGAAGACTGAAGAGATATTGACATTAGTATATTGTGAAAAGAGTGTGAAAAGGCATTGCAATGGCTCTATTGACTCTTCATCTCAAACATACCCTTTTGGAGGGTGAAAAGGCATTGCAATGGCTCTATTGACTCTTCATCTCAAACATACCCTTTTGGAGGGTGTCTCCACAAGTAAGAGAACATTCTTATTTATTATTCCATGGTATTATTGCAAAAGAGCATGTGACAAAGTGATTTTGTGAGAGAGAGACAACCATTTGACATCAGTACATTGTACACATGAGAGATTATTTTTGACATTAAACAATATCATATGTTTTGTTGAATATATATCTATGGGAGATTTGCTCTATGATGATGCATGATTTTATTCCCTTTAGTTCTCTTTTCTTTATTTGGTGTAATAAAGAATCAAAGAATATGTTTGTTTTTGTTACAAGATACATTTTCTTGCAATATTTTTTCCATTTTCTTGATTTATCTTGAGAGCTCCATATTTTTTGTGCACAACTAGGAATGGTGCCATTGATAACCACTCTAATGAGCTAAAAATGAAGGAAACAACACTATTTCAAAGGGAAAATAATAATAAAGAAATGATAGGATCCTATACCCAAGGAAGAATTGAAGAGAACCATTTTTAAAAAAAACCTTTTATAAAATATTGATCCCCCCATGGAGAAAACAATTTGCCATCTTGATCCAAACTATGGCATAAGGAATATTTTTCACTATCTACTGAAACCACAAAAGCTTGCACCATTATAGCAAATTGTATGGAAGAAAACTAGTGAAATAGAAGTAATTAGAATGTTTAGTGTTGGTGGATTTGGTCCTTATTAAAGATCTACTAGACAATGTCAAGTGGGAGATTATGAAGAATGATGGGACCTCAAATGGGCTGGCACTGGCTATGGCACTAGCCGGACCTCATGCTCATGACAGACAAACACACCCTCATGGCCTCGCATGCCAGGAGCATCTATCTACTGCTAAACGACAAACTATCCTAAAGCCTAATCTATGCGTTTATAGTTTTTTTGTTTTGTAGTCCAACGTTTCCTTTTGTTTAAACTCCTCAGAGGGAGAACCCTTACAAATTTTGGCAATAAATGCCACAATAATCACATATATGGGAGGCAACCTCTCAGTAGAAACACCACGGCCCCACTGTAGCTCTCCTACATCGTAGGGATTGGCCCCTTGATGCACTGCTCAACATATAAAACAAATGAACAAACTCCACTCTTTCATTTTTAAGGTACTCCACGAGATACCATGTATCCTTACTAAATAATCCCCCAAGAAACGAACGTCTATCCTACGGCTTAGGATGCCTTTCCACACTCAAGCGTAGATCATTGTTATTGAAAACAGGTACTATGCATCCATGGTTTTTATTCTAATACCATGGTTTACATGCACATGCAAAGTGAATGATCCTAAAGTGCTTAAGCATAATTTTCAAATCAGATACGTGATGTGCACAACCAGGTTTTCAAATGCTTATTCCCTAACCCGTTGCGGCGATGAAAGGATAGCACCGAGACAACACTCGTGCTACTATCCTCTTAATTAAAGTACAAAATCCTATGTCATGATATGCATCAGAAAATTAGCAACAATCAACACGCAAATCACACCATTCAAACCTCCCAACCCCCTATGTTTAGGTATTGCTTTCGTTGCATAGGTGTAGAGGTTTATTTTGTTATGTTTTGATGTATAAAAAGTGATAAATCACAAACTTTAACAAGAAGATAGGGCAAACTAAGGCCAAACCTCATGTTTTGCCACTACCATACATCCACAAACAATCATTATATTTTTTCTTATTTTTCTAAGACATATTTCTATTTTTTTCCTTATTTTTTCCATTATCTTGATTTATTTGGTAATAAAATATGCTATTTTCAAGTTTTTCTTGTTCCAATCACTTCAGCATACTAACCTTCAATTTATCTTCCATATTCCCCCATGGGAACACCTTTCACCCACCCGAAACGGAAAGTACCATTTTACCACTTAAAAACCGCATTTCAGGTTTACGGGAATTAAATAAAGCATGTAAATCATTGCAAAACCAAGATTTTCTAATACACAACAATCACTCATGATGCAACCAGCACACAAACAAATTTTCATCCAATAAGAACATAATTATCATCATAAACTATCAAAAATCTTTCATTTTTTCCATAAAAATGGTCATACCATGCTTTTACGTAACCCGAGATGCCTTGAATGACTGCATAACCAGCAGATGGAGCCTCCATTGCTCTCAATCCAATGTTGTACTTCAATCTTCAGCATCTCCATCCACCTCCACCACCATTTCCTTCATTCTCCCTCTCGATTCCTCCTTCAAGATGGTACACATGAACAACCCATAGAGGGAAGAGAGAGGGAGGAGAGCGAAAGACTAGAATCTGATCTCTTCATCTAGACAGCCATTCCTCGCACGAAGACTGGCGATATGATCAGCCAAGAGGGAAAAGTTGCCGGGTATCATCAGTTCTATGGCTTCTTTACAGCCTCCATGCATGATTAGGGAGGATGAGGGCGCATTTTTCGGCGCCATGAACTACACGCTTCTTCATGCCATCACATTTTTTTTTCTATCAATTTTGGATGGGGGGGTTTAAAATTCCCAAAGGGCACCCCCCTTTGGTCCAAGGTTTGTCCACCCTTTCGTATCTTGGCCATTTTGTGGTCTCTTCCTCGTCTGGACTTCGTTTTAGCCTCTGAAAAATACTGCACGTCCATCTTGACATCCCACATTGACTGGCAGCTCCTAGCATCCCGCACTGTAGTCAAAAAAATTATCAAAAATCCACAAGTGTCACTCGGGCGCCTTTTAAAAGTTGTCTTTCACTTGGTGCTTAAAAGCGTCCTAGCTGCAACCGTCGCCTTCGATGTTAAATATGTTTCCCCTAAATTTCGAATTTTTTGGTAAATTTTAGGCACATCCCGGGCTCAAAACTCCACTCTCATTGGCGACCATGGAATAGGGCGACTCAGCCCGTCGAATCCCACAACAGATCTGCACAAAACAACCAAAGGAAGCATCAAGCTGATACAAAATAGATACATATTAAACCACAGCACAATGCTCACCCTACCCCCTGACAAAACCAAGGCATGAAATCCACAAGGAGTAGGCCTAGCATAATCTGATAAAAGGTCCGAAGCTAGTCACTAATCAACTGCTCCAACACGACCAAACTAAAAAGAACTATCAAAGAGGTCGCCCTAAGTGGTGGTTTGAACTACCTACCTAACTAAGGACAACACAACCAGGAGCTCCTACTAGGTGAGGACTCCTATAGCTTGATCAAAAAGTATTTTCTTTTAGCACATTTCTTTTAGGTTTTTATTTTTCCATACTCGGGCATGTAAAAATGAGGGAGCTGAGTGTAGTGACCCAAGGAGAACAGGGCATCGGCCTCGGGTCCTGTCTCGGTACCCAAGAACCTACCAAGCCCTCGCAAGGCGACACTTAATCCTTTTCTGATGCTCACTTTTATTTTCACCCCAACCGTCCTTACTTTCTTCTTTTCCAGCAAGACGCCACCCCTAGGAAGACAAGGCATCAGCCCCGGGTCTGACTCGTCCCCAGGAACCTACCAGGCCTTCGCAAGGCGATGATCAACTACTTATAGATTTTCCTTTCTTTGCTTTTCTATTTTTATAGGGGTTAGAATCCCTTTTTACACACCTTTGTATATATTTATTTTCTTTGAGATATTTAGGATTTTTCTTTCCTCTCTATCATCATCATCATTTTTCTTGAGGCATGCTTCTCTAACTGCCTCACAACTAACAAGAACTCCTAGAACGGCTGCCTAGTAGTCTAGCAGAACAAGGTCACTAGAACTGCCTTCGAAAACAGGTCTTTCGATGCCTGACACTGTCTTTACAGGAGGCAACGACTACTTAGACCTCCCTCAGATATACCTAACCTAAACCTGGTACTTCATGCCTTGGATTCCGGTCCCCAACAAGAAAAGAAAAATCCCCTACAAGTACACAGACACATACAACATAAAAACAGGGTACTCGAAGAGGAGAGATATCACCTGGATAGGGCCACAAGAAGATTTTGCCTGACATAGGCTCCTTCCAAGCTCTTCTTTGAACCTATCTAGCACAGGACTAAAACAAGAAACCATTAACCGCACCTGTACCAAACAGACAACTGGCCCTCTTGGCCTAATAAAATAAAGCACTTCACTACAAAAACTAATCGGCCCTCTTGGCCTAATGGAATAAAACAGTTAAAACCTCGTAAAACTGGCTCTCTTGGCCTTACGAGATCAAACAGAATAGCACCTACACATCCCTCCCCGAAATAGTACAGATATACAATAATATGCTCCTTTCCAAGGAGGAAAAATAGGGCTCACCACCCTAAGCTGAATGCATAAGATTATGACCCATCTCTCCTGCATATATAGCAAGAGGTGTACGCATAACATGTTGTCTAATCAGCCTATGGGTCCAGGATAACAATGGTAGATTGGTCTCGGCTACTCTTTGCATCACCCATATCAACCATCGCCTACCATATATTGCATGCTCCGATAACATTCCCCACAAGCGACCGGGTCCTGTCTCATTATTGATAGCAATATCCAAACTAGGACCGCAGTTGAAGAAAAGGTCTTCTTCATAAGCAAGGTTTGCCAGTGAATCCGCAAACTGATTCCAGTAACGTGGAATCAACTGAAGAGACACTCTCTCAAACTCCTCAAGTAGGGTCATGGTAGTTTGATGATACATACAAAGGATGGGATTCCGCACTGTGTATGTTCCATCTAGCTGATTCAAGATCAACTGGGAATCCCCTTTTACTAACAACCGCCAAATACCACCTTGCTTGGCAATATATAGTCCCATAATCAAGGCTTTATACTCTGCCATGTTGTTAGTGAATCCTACCCCGAGATAAGCAACTAACTTTATCGTAACTCTATCTCGAGGATCTTGGGATTACTGCTCCAACACTCCCTTTTTTATTAGGGCCCTTGGACGCTCCGTCAAAATATAATGTGTACGTCTACAAGGGGTTTACACATCCTACCATCACGAACTCCTCTATTCGTAATTATGATAGTCAAAATTTAACATGTTGAGAGGATGAGCTGACGGCTCCATCCCACCTTCTTCATTAAACTCAACAAGGATACTTGTCAACATTCGTAAGCAGTGATGGCAAAAGACTTTGATCTCCCACACAAAGGTTCTATCTTCTTGCTCAATCACTTTGTATCCTTTGCTCCACCAGATAAGTTTCCCTTGATGGTATCTCTGCTCCAGATATGGGTACTCCAAATAAGGAATCAACTGCCCCATCAACCAACTTTAAGCTCTTTTGCATGTCTCAAATCAGCCCCAACATGGACTATGGTCGTGAAATAAACTCCTGGTGTAATAAACTCTGCAATTTCAGCTCATCTAGGTGGGCTATGGTCGTGAAACGTTCAAAGAGTGCATCCTCGTCTCCCAAAAAGTGGTTAATTGCAAATTGAATGGTTGGGAACTCGATTTCGAGGGGTGACACACACTCTTCCCTATAAACCAATTTAAATGGAGTATGGCCAGTAACTCGCTTGAACGTTGTATTATACGCCTATACTACCACATACAACTTCCTGTCCCAGTCTCATTTCTTCTCAAAGACTATTTTAGCCAAGATACTCACAAGCTGCTTATTAGTACTTTCGACTTGCCCGTTTGCTTGCGGATTATAAGGGGTTGTTTTATTGTGCTTGATTTGCCAAGCTTTAGTCAGGCTTTTGATCACCTTATTCAAAAAGTGGGTTCCACAGTCCGACACTAGTTCCTTCAGTGGACCAAAGCAGCAGATAATCTGCTCTAAAAGAAAACTTGCAGTCTCTTTTGCATTGTCCTGCCTCATCACCTGCGCTTCTGACCATTTTGTAAAATAATCAGTTGCTATTATAATGTACCTCTTCTAAGTAGTAGACGATGGGGTGATAGGATCCATAAAGTCAATGCCCCACTTCTCAAATGGAAGGATAGCCATAATAGGCGTAAGTGGACGTTTCCTATTCTCTCTGTTGTCATGTCTTTGACAGGTATCACATCTCTTAACATACTCAAAGGAATCTTGGAAGATGGACAGCCACCAATATCCAGCTCTTAAAGCTTTCTGCACCGTCAACCGTCTAGCAAAGTGCCCTCCACATGCAGAGTCATGGCACTCTTCCAAGATGAAAGGAACCTCGTCAGGCATCACACATCGGCGATAAATATCATCAACACCCTGTCGATATAGTGTTCTTGTGATCAAGGAAAACTTCAAAGCCTATTTTTTTATTTTCCTCTTTTCAAATTTTGATAAACCAGCTCCAGTCTCTCTTGTTGATAGATAATGCGTAATAGCAACATACCAAGATGGGATAGAAGCTGTATCAATTTTAAAAATTTCTCCAATATCACTTTCTTCAACCAAAGTCTCTTTCGGCTCCTCGAAATCCACAAGGCATTCCACAATACCCTGCAACCTCGGTGGCTTACTCTTAATCTCATAATCGAACTCCTGCAAAGTAATTAACCACTTTGCCAAACGATCAGGCGGTTGCAGCTTGTTCATAAGCAATCTAAGCCCTTCCGCTTTCGTATAGAAAACTACCTTCTCATAGAGGATGTAGTGCCTGAATTTTTTAGTCGCAAAGACCATCGCAAGACACAACTTCTCCATATATGTATAGTTAATTTCTGATATGCCCTATTTCTGACTAGCAAAAACTATCGGATGATACCACTTTTCCTCCTAGATTTGGGCTAAACAACAGTTGATACTATGCATGGTGGCTGCTGAAAATATGTAAAATACCTTGCCTCTTTTAGGTGCTTTTAAAACTGGTGCTTTTACTAGCTCTTGTTTCACATCCTCGAAAGCTACCTTGCAAGGGTCGCTCCATACAAATAGACAGCTCAAGGATAATAAGTTTGTTAGTGGCAACGTCCTTTCTCCCAAGGCATTTATAAACCTCCGATAGTACCCTATCGATGACAGAAAGCTATGTACCTCTTTCGGAGTGTATGGTGAACTCATGGCGACTATAACCTTGATCTTTTCAGGGTCAGTTGCGATTCCTACTGAACTGACCACATGGCCTAGCAATAGCCCATAAGGCACTCCAAAGACACACTTCAGTGGGTTAAGAGCGATACAGAATTGTCTACAGCGCTCAAAGCACTTTCTTAAGATAATCAACATCCTTTCCCTTACAGTGGCTGCCCCCAGGTCATCAATAAATACTTTCAACTCATCTGGGGAGATGTCACCAAAGGTCTTGTCTGCTGTTTGTTGCCATGATCCAGGTGCATTGCACAAACCAAAGGCCATCACATGGTATGCAAAAGTACCAAAGACCGTGATGAATGTCGTTTTCAACTTGTCCTCTTCTGCAATTGCCATTTGGTTATAGCCCGCAAAGCAATCCATAAACGAATATATTTCCCTACCTGCTAATTGATCCAAAATCTGGTCAATAAATGGCAACGGGTAGTAATCCTTAACCGTTTGCTTATTCAGCTCTCTAAAATCTACACATAGTCGGATCTGGTTGTTTTTCTTCTTCCTGATGACAACTGGTGAACACCATTCTGTGTGTTGTACCGGGAAGATTAAACCTACTTTTCGTAACTTCTGTAACTCCTCAAACAGACCATCCCTCAATTCAAAAGGCATACGCCTTACTTTTTGACGCACAGGATGACTGCCTTCTTTTACAGGAATAGTATGAACAACCAGGCTGGGAGGAATGCCTCTCAGCTCATCATAACTCCAAGCAAAGATATCACAAAATTCTTGAATCAAGGACACATAGTCCTCCCTTTCTGCTGAACTGAGCATGGAACCTAATTTAATTGACCGCGAATCATTCGGCATGCCAAGGTCTAACTCAATCACATCCGTGTCTCTTATCCTATCTTGCGGCTCTATCGGCTCATTTAGAGTTATCTGATAAATATCCTCTATAGTGGACCCCTCTCTAGATTCATCACTAGATGATGTCTCACTACTAGATGGATCGTATGTTGTCTCTAATTTAGTAGAGGATAAAGCATCCCTCTCACTCTGAGGAGACTCAGGGTAAGCGTCGACTATTACTCAATTAGCACCTCTACCTAGAACCACTCGACCGACGGGTATATCGACTTGACAGTCTGTTCGTAAGATCCAAGGCCTACCTAGCAAAACTCGATAACTAGGACATCTTGCAAGTCTTATCACCCTAAAGTCCAAGAAGCATTTTACACTTGCAACTGTAACATGGACCTTAGTAACGCAACCTTTTGGTTGCCTTAGACTATCATCAGCCATTCTAAGAAGGGTGGAGCTATCTTTTTGGGTGCCTAGACCCAACCTCTCCATCAACTCTGAACTCATGATATTGACGGAGGACCCAGTGTCTATGATAGCATGCTCCACTAATATTCCATACACGTATGTTGGAACCGTAGGGAAATTCTTTTCAACATGATCAAACCAATCTTCCCCTACTCGTGCTATGCCCAAAGGTTCTACAATATACCCAATACGCAGGATCTTCTTGAATTCCTTGCGTACTCCTAGAGATAATTTAATCAATTGTAAGAGGTTTACATCTGGTTTGACTTTGCAAAGAGAACTTGCTAAATCAAAATCATGATAGGTAGCCAAAGCTCTCTTTTCTCGCCAAACCATCCTTTCTTTTGGTCTCGGGACCGGCTTTAGTACCTCTCTTTTAGCTCTTGCCTTCTTTCTTGGCACTTCCTCGTCCTTCTTAGGATCGACTTTTTTGTCAGCAGGCCTTAGAGGTCCACCTTCCATGCTAGGATTCAGGACTTGCGTCCCCTTATCCCCTTGCTTAGGGTTTTCCTCGACCGGTTTTGCATTATCTTTATCAACCTCTTTAGCCTTTTGGCCTCTTTTCATGGCTCATAGGTTAGAGGTTTCAGCGCCATTGATGCATACAGCCTCGATAAGGCTGACTCCATTGTCTTGTGGCAACTCTTCTATAGTGCTCTTTCCCCTTTGCAATATTTGTCTTGGTCCTTCATTTTGTTGGAGGTTACTACCTTGCGCTCTATGATTAACTGGACCTGGCTATTTACTCCCTTGTTGGAGGGAACTAATCTTACTCCAACAGGTAGCGGCTAAGTGGCCCGACTTCCCACAAATATCACATTTAACATTTGGACAGTTTCTAGGGAAATGTTATCCACCACACCACTTACAGCTGAATCTTGAGGGACCACCCTCTTCAGGGCATCGACTCCTTATCAGATTCTGCTTCTTCTTCAAGAAGTTGACGTCAACAGCTATTTGCCAATATTATTCAGAAATCATGTTAGTATAGTGCTTCATCATATCCCTAACTTCGCCAAGGACATTAGAGGCACTCGACTCATAGCCTTGATCGTCTATCCGTCGTTCCATTGGCCTAACAATTTGATTGGGCATTGGTTGTTGACTCACAGGAACAACATTAGGAATCGAAACTTGGCCTCCAACATTTGGTGGAGCCAACTGACTAGCCATAGGCATAGTCACACTGGGAGGAGCTGGCAGCAAAGGTACTTTTTGAACCATGCTTCCTCTCCCATTAGGGTTATTCATAGGCATCCCTTGACTTCCATTTATCAATGGTAAATTGCCTCCAGGTACTAGGCCCGCATTAAGATTTATTCGAGAGGAGTAGGCCATTTGTAATCATGACTCTACTCCTTCTGCCCATGTGATGGCGGTGTATATATTAGCCAAAGCCACACTGCTCAATTGCACCTGAATATTGAAATCCAATCCATGCAAGAAGTATTGCAATTGGGCAGCCGACGGAATAGGAATGTAAGTTTGTAACTTATGAAACACTTCCTTAAGCTTCTTGGCATAGGCTTTCACATTCTCATGGGGGTCTTGGCGTGTTACATTCAAAACATGCAACCAGTATTGGTTGCCTCTTTTAGGGGCATATTCTCCTTGGAAAGCTGCATAAAATTGGTCGATTGTAGTTATGGTTCCAAACTCTATGCTATGATACCATACTGCAGCCCTTCCTTTTAATGTCATGTTAAAGAACATCATAAGATATCCCTCATCTTGGATAGGGTAATTAAACATTAGTCTTTGGAATTCACAAATGTGAAACTCCGCATCTTCTTCGGCTAACCCATTAAAAATGGGCAAAAGAACTCCTAAAGTTGGCATATCTGGCGTCCCTGCAGGAATTGCAATGGGCTGTGCCATGACGACAATCGGATTGACAATAGGAGTTTGGATTGATGGAATCACACCCCCACTTAAAGTGGGTTGACTTGGTGGAAGAGAGGAAGAACTTGCGCTTCCTTCTACACCTAAAGGACTATGTGCAGCAGTTGGGTTACTAAGACCACTGCCTCTTATCCATATCAGGCTACTCCTTTGAGGAGAATAGTGACTTACAATCTCCAACCGTCGTTTAGCCCGCTCAGCACATTCTGATTTTTGTATTTCGGCTTGACGGCCCTTGTCAGAGGGCATAAACCAACTTTTTGGTCCCTAAAAACCCTAGATTTGAGAACCACCACTTGTTGGTAGCTCCCGGCAGACGTACCATTGATGGGACCTCGAATGGGCCGGCACTGGCTATGGCACTAGCCGAACCTCATGCTCATGACAGACAAACACACCCTCACGGCCTCATGGGCCAGGAGCGTCTATCTATTGCTAAAGGACGAACTGTCCTAAAGCCTAATAATCTATGCGTTTATAGTTTTTTTTTTTGTAGTCCAACGTTTCCTTTTGTTTAAACTCCTTAGAGGGAAAACCCTTATACATTTTGGCAATAAATGCCACGATAATCACATACATGGGAGGCAACCTCTCTGTAGAAACACCGCAGCCCCACTGCAGCTCTCCTACATCGTAGGGATTGGCCCCTTAATGCGCTGCTCAACATATAAAACAAACGAACAAACTCCACTCTTTCATTTTTAAAAGTACTCCACGAGATACCATGTGTCCTTACTAAATAATCCCCCAAGAAACGAACGTCTATCCTACGGCTTAAGATGCCTTTCCACACTCAAGCATAGGTCATTGTCATTGAAAATAGGTGCTATGCATCCAGGGTTTTTATTCGGATACCATGGTTTACATGCACATGCAAAGTGAATGATCCTAAAGTGCTCAAGCATAATTTTCAAATCAAACACGTGCTGTGCACAACCAGGTTTTCAAATGCTTATTCCCTAACCCGTTGCGGCGAGGAAAGGATAGCACCGAGACAACACTCGTGCTACTATCCTCTTAATTAAAGTACAAAACCCTATGTCATGATATGCATCAAAAAATCAGCAACAATCAGCACGCAAATCACACCATTCAAACCTCCCAACCCCCTATGTTTAGGTATTGCTTTCGTTGCATAGGTGTAGAGGTTCATTTTGTCATGTTTTGATGTATAAAAAGCGATAAATCACAAACTTTAACAAGGAGATAGGGCAAACTGAGGCCAAACCTCATGCTTTGCCACTACCATACATCCACAAACAATCATTATATTTTTTCTTATTTTTCTAAGACATATTTCTATTTTGCCCCTTATTTTCTCCATTTTCTTAATTTATTTGGCAATAAAATATGCTATTTTCTGGTTTTTCTTGTTCCAATCACTTCAACATACTAACTATCAAATTATCTTTCATATTTCCCCCATGGGAACACCTTTCACCCACCTGAAACGAAAAGTACCATTTTACCACTTAAAAACCGCATTTCAGGTTTACGGGAATTAAATAAAGCATGTAAATCATTGCAAAACCAAGATTTTTTTATACACAGCAATTACTCATTATGCAACCAGCACACAAACAAATTTTCATCCAATAAGAACATAATTATCATCATAAACTATCAAAAATCTTTCATTTTTTTCATAAAAATTGTCGTACAATGTTTTTACGTAACCCGAGACGCCTTGAATGACTGCATAACCAGCTGACAGAACCTCCATTTCTCTCAATCCAATGCTGTACTTCAATCTTCAGCATCTCCATCCATCTCCACCACCATTTCCTTCATTCTCCCTCCTGGTTCCTCCTTCAAGATGGTACACATGAACAGCCCATAGAGGGAAGAGAGAGGGAGGAGAGCGAAAGACTAGAATCTGATCTCTTCATCCAGACAGCCATTCCCCGCGTGAAGACCGGCAATATGATCAGCCAAGAGGGAGAAGTTGCCGGGTATCATCGGTTCTATGGCTTCTTTACAGCCTCCATGCATGATTAGGGAGGATGAGGGCGCATTTTTCGACGCCATGAACTGCACGCTTCTTCACGCCATCACGTTTTTTTTTTCCATCAATTTTGGATTTTGGGGGGGGGGGGGGGAGATTAATATTCCCAAAGGGTACCCCCCCCCCCCCCTTTGGTCTAAGGTTTGTCCACCCTTTCGTATCTTGGCCATTTTGTGGTCTCTTCCTCGTCCGAACTCCATTTCAGCCTCTGAAAAATCCTACACGTCCATCTTGACATCCCGCACTGACTGGCAGCTCCTGGCATCCCGCAGTGTAGTTGGAAAAATTATCCAAAATCCACAAGTGTCGCTCGAGTGCCTTTTAAAAGCCGTCTTTCACTTGGTGCTTAAAATCGTCCTAGCTGCAAGCGCCGCCTTCAATGTTAAATATTTTTCCCCTAAATTCTGAATTTTTTGGCAAATTTTAGGCACATCCCGAGCTCAAAACTCCGCTCACAAAGAAGCTTCAAGAGTCATGGTTTGTAGAAATTCATAAGAACAAGGAAGAGAAGAGTTGGAATCTTTTGGTAGATGCCCAACAAAACAAGATACTCAAGATTCTTGGTGTATTGACAATCTCGTATTTATTCAATTAGTAACTCATGGAAAGCTAGTGGATTATGTTTTCTTTAAACCTTATACTATTGAGACCCTTAGAAGTTGTTATAATCACAATGATGGCACAATGGTTATCCTATGGTGAATGGATTTTAAAAACTTCATAATCAATTTCCTTACCCTCTACATTGGTATGAAAGTTGAATTTAGAGAGTGTGAGAAAGAAAAATTTGAAGACATATTGGTAAGAGAATCTTCTAGAGATTAAGGAAATTAAAAAGCTCTTTGTTCTCTTCTATGACCATTGACAAACTGGGTGGTACCAATTCTCTAAAGAACGAGTCGATAAAGAGATAAGCATTCGAATGTCTCAAGAGGTGCATGAAAAGATAGAAAGCTAAGGCTATAGTCAAAAATGAATTAATAAGAGATGAATCCTTTGATGCCCTCACCACACTCTTTATAGAATTCCCAATGACTCAACCAAATCAAGGTCCCCTTCCTAGTTAGATACATCCTAGAAATGTGGATGGGGAAGAGGATCTAAAGGCCATTCGGAGCTAGCTAGCTCTTTATATCTTTGGCCATTCAGAATTCATAAAGATTTGTTATATTCTTGAATCTTTGAAGCTATCTTTTTAAAAAAACAACTAAATAACTCCTTAAGAGCATTGCTTTTTATTACTCCTCCACCAAATCTTGTACTATGAAAGTAAGACGTACATGCTAGATAGTGGGATTTTTTAATTCTTTGGCTATTGTAAGTTGCTAAATGCCCATGCTCTTCCACAAAATAAGGCCCATGAATTAGAAAAATGTGTTGCATCATATAAGAAGCAAGAGTTAGTCTATATCATTTGATGTTTTATTTTAAAAATGCATGGATTGAATTCTTCCTCTATCTTACCAAATAGAAAGTAATATCCTTTCCCCCCCATGCTTCGTTTATGACTTGAATAAGGTTTATAATTGAATATCTATACTATTTTGGATACCTAAACAACATCTATTATTGCCTAGCACTTTTAGAAAGCTGTTGAGATGTCTCCAAATCTCCATTTCTGGTCACGTTTGTGGTGATCTCATATAACTCTCTCCAATGCTCACGTACCATGTTTACTTGTTTCCTTTGTGATTTTCTAGATATCTTCTAGCCTTTGCACCTCCCATAGAGACATCTACTAGGACATCTCTTGTTTTTCTTGAAGCTATTGGGTCCTTTCTCAAGTGAACTTGTCCCTATGAAACCCCATTCTCAAGAGTAATACCTCATGTTTATCAATACACTCAGCGAAGAAGAATCTCGACTTAATTGAATATGCATAGTCAAGATGCAATTTGAGAAGCCTATCAATGTTGTAATCTATGTATGCAAAGTACAGATATTAACATTCCTAAGAAGGATTGAAAGAATAGAATCACATATGCCCTCTTTATTTTTGAATTTTCTTAAATCTATAGATTTCCTGGTTGGGGCTCTTTTGACTGGTAAAAAATTACTCCAATATTTAGACCCCATGCTTTCCATGTATTAAATACAAGGGTATTTTGCATTTGCCCCATTGCATATCCTAAGCATACATGTGATAGTCTTTTAGTCAACACTGGTATGCCATTCTACATTGAAATTACCAACCCCATTTATTATTAATGCTCCTTCTTTACCTTGAGACTCAATCATATCAAGAATACCTATATGAGAGAATAACCATTTCATGGTTTGATGACTTTCAACTAGTACTTCAACTACACTAATCCACCAAATGTCCATTTCAAACTCAATCTTAGGATGTTGTTCGTGTCCCCTATTGTTATTGTATTCTAGTGCCTTGTTCATGATACAAATGCTAACTCTTTCAATTTTTTATCCTTTTTGAATTCGCACCTCCTCTAGCTTTGGCACAAACTTTAAAATACCACCACACCCTTATATACTCAATTTATACATATGGACCATTGTAATTTACACTCTTTTAAGATCAACCCAAATATTATTAAATGTATTGTATTCAAAGATAGCTTCTGTTTTCTGTTTTTTATAGGGCATAGTCCTAGCAACTGAACCTGTAAGAGATTGAGGTAAACCAAATGCACTTATCCTATGATATCTAAGATTTTTAAACCACAATTTCAAGAGAGCACAATAACCTTTACTACTAATATCTATATTGTCATGTGTCTTGATTTGTAAACATTGCAAAAGGGAGGAAACTTACTTATGGAAGAGTCTTTGGGATAAAGACTTCCATCCACCACAAATCTATATGCTTCTTTCCTTTATATTTGTGTGCTCTTGCACTTATGTTACTTGAAGACATATTATTAAACATTTTGGTAGAATAAAATCAACCACATGATAATATCATAAAGAAAAAGAATAGCAAGTGCAAAAAAGAGAATGGTGCAAGAAACAAACCTAGAAGAATGAACAAATGTGTTTTGGTGGGAAAATCTCAGCTACATAAAATTTTCCAAGTTCTAAGAGAAAAACAACCAAAAAGGTGACCCCTAATATGGATTACAGAATGAGACATTTAACGGCCAATCTCTTCAATGAACCATATATTCCCTTATCAATCACATAATTTGAACAACCAAATATAGAGGGTTTATTACTCCAAAATCTCTTCTAATTAGCAACTTGATCATTTTCTTACAAGTACCATTTTTGAAATGTTTTTTGTCCTAATGTCTTTCATTAGCCATCTAGGGACTAGATCACCTATGCTATGACCCGTAACTCTTCTTCTTGTACCCCTTACTGCTAGCAGAAGTCCCTCATTCCTAATAATGGGTTCCTTCCATCGCTAGGGGACTTGTACCAATTTCTTGTCTTTGACATATTTTCTTGACGTTGCCTTTATGCCCAAGGCTTTCTCCACTACTTATTGATTGAGTTCTATCATAATTTCACAACTCTCCCACTATCCTTCTCTTTTGATAGCGTAGTTAAGCATGAATTCTTTCTTTTCTAGATTATAGTGACTAATGGATGTCGAAAATGTCGAAAATTGGATGCCACATATGGCAACTTTGATGTAAGCACCCAATTCACATTTTGTTACTAACTCTCTAAGTGAGTGATGGTGGTCTACCAACCTTCATACCCAAGGGCCTTGAATCAAACATAGCCCATCTCTTACACTTTAACTATTATTCCAAAGTCGATGTGCTATTTAGTAGAAGATAGCCTCATCCTTATTTAGGGGATCCTTGATGAGAATAGGTTGCTTCCCCGTGCTTGGTTGTTGTTGTTGTTCCACATCTTGACCCTACAATCAGAAGGATTTTTATGAGTTCTTGACAATAGATTTTCAAGGTAATTTTGTATTTCTTTTAAATTTTGGAATCACAAAATTCTTTCCCATATCTTTACATTTACCACAAAATGATTAATTTCCTTGATTGAGTTCTCGGTTGATTGGTCCTAAAAGCTTGATCATTTGGGTTGGAAGGTTGATCTCTGAAGACTGGCCTTTTGATTTCCAAATACTCGATTATAGTCTTTGACTTTGGTCTTGGGTCATTAAGTAGCTATGAATGATTTTGGCAACCAAAGAGTGCATCAACCATCATACTACCCTTGTGATTCAAAAACGGCCTTTGCAACCCACTGAGTTGTTGCAATGGGGTTACAACAAGTCTAACACTCGTGGTGGACATGTCTGCTTCTATTTCTCTGGCTTGCACTACAAAGAAGAAAGAGTAGAGTTTTAGGTCTACCACTTCCACTATGTGATGGAGCTAATTGGTGGCCTTCTTATGGACTTCAATAGCTCAGACAAAAGTGTGTTGGTGTTATGTTTAGAGTCAATAAACTAAGACATAAGGATGATCTGAGTAGATGTAGATAACACCTCTTTGGAACTGAAGGTCATGAGATTATGTGAGCATTTGCTAAGTGTAGATTGATGTGATTAGCAACATACTTGATATTATACTTATTTAAGAACTTGCATGAATGTCCCAATAGAATCTCAATGCTACTCCCCTCATAGTTTGAAAAAACATAAAATATGAGTGGTACTCTTTTAGTCTCAATTGTTACAATCAATTTACATTTGCCCAACAATGAGTAAGGTCATCATAGGTGAAAGCATGGCTAGGTGGTACCAAATTCTCGCATTTTGGTGGTTTAGGGAAAGTGTTGTGCATGGGCCAAAACAAGCTAAACTAGAGAAAAGGAGACAAAGAAAATATTTTGTTTTCATAAATTTCAATTTTGCACTTTATTCTTGTCCAAAAGAAGTCGCGGTGTTAGTCATCAATGGCAAAAATTGCCACTTGTCAATGATTCTTCATCTCCTTGTTTGAAGCGCATCTGAATGTCTTTCCCTTTATTTTCCTTTTTCTGGATCTATGTCTATATCTCTCCAAGCATTCCCATGATACTCTATTGTCTCAGTATAAAGATCTCTCTTTTGCATTCAATAGACCCCTCTCTCCCTCTCTCCCTCTCTCCCTCTCCCTCTCTCTCTCTCTCTCTCTCTCTCTCTCTCTCTCTCTCTCTCTCTCTCTCTCTCTCTCTCTCTCTCTCTCTCTCTCTCTCTCTCTCTCTCTCTCTCTCTCTCTCTCTCTCTCTCTCTCTCTCTCTCTCTCTCTCTCTCTCTCTCTCTCTCTCTCTCTCTCTTTCTGTGGATCCATCTAGTCTTCTATGCCTTCCACAAAGCTCTAGAGTTCTCTCTCTCTCTTCTCCCCAAACCCACTTCACCATGAGGACATTATCCAAAAAATCTATAAATTCTTTTGCCTTAGAAAGCACAGATTCCAGTACCCACATCTTTCTCGGTTTTACCTCTCTATAAAGGATCTCCATGTTGAATAAGGGTCAGGCTTGGATGGCAAGCTCCCCTGAGACATACATCCCATAGAAGACAATGATTGGTTGGTAATATTCAAGGTCGGTCATAAATGAACCATGATGTTGTTTCTAAATATACATATGCCAAAGTATGTGGATGAATGCAAGCTGCTAAACCAAAAATTTTACTACGTCATCCACAACAATGGGGAGATATCATGAAGTTTGTAAAATGGACCAACATGCACAACTAGAGGTTTTGCATCCAAGCTTGGGCCATCACAGGTAAGAGAAGAAAAACCAAAAGGTCATCCAATGTATTTGAATTCAAAGGTAGCACACCAACTAGAAGTTTAGCATCTCTATAGAATGTTACAAGATTTGAGTGCTTTACAGGACAAGGCAGAGACTGAACTATGGGAGCAGGAAGACCTTTTGGTCTCAAGAAAGGCATAGTTTGAACAAAAAGCTAGAGATGACATATTGAATCATGATGGAGAGTCTCCTATGGCAAAACATTTCATCTATGAATTGCAAAGGCTTAGGCCAGAGCTCACAGAATTGAATGCTAGTCCAAATCCTAATAATTTAAAAATCATCATACTACGAGGAAAGATTCAGGCATGCGAATTTGTACTCACATTCTGTAGTATAGACCCATCAATCATGTCTATAGAAAATAGCATGGTCATCCATTACCAAGTAATAGTTGTTACTTTTCTTTGAAAATCACTTTGGGATACATCAAATTATAGTTATTTTCTAATTTTGTTAATAGTTGTAAAGTTTATTAATAGTTCTTCTATGATTTGATTAATACTTAAAATTTTGTGATTTTGTAACTTCGAGGACCTAACATTGCTTTGTATAAATTAAAAGTAATTTGTTAATAGCTCTATTCTAATTTTGTGATTTCATAACTTTGAGGATCCAATAGTGCTTTTGTATAGATTAAAAGCATAGTTTTTTTGGTTTTATAACTTCAAGGTCCCAATAGTGCTTTTGTATAGATCAAAAGTACTCTCTATAATATAAGAATGAATATTGAATGTATGCAAAACATGTTAGAGTGAAGAAAGAACTTTCAAAATTTGCAAAGTGCTTTTATAGGTAAAAGCAATTTTTGCATATCAAGGCTCTTTCTCAAATGTGAGAACCACTTTTGTGTGACAAAAACACTTTTCAGTTTAGAAACAATACTTCTATCCATCTCAAAAGTGCTTTTTCGTGTCTAAATATCACTTAAATGCACTTTGACTCTTAAACTGCTTTTTGAAATGTCTCCAAAGATTAAAAATCAGTTTGGAGCTCTTTACATTTTCTTTGAATGTTAAAGTGTTTTTTGAAATGTGATTAGGGGGGAAAACATTTTTGAACTATTTAAAGTGACATTTCCACTTCAACTTGCTTTGAATTTTAAATAAGTGTTTTTTAAAATGTCCATAGTGGTCCAAAAATACTTCTCAAAATGTTTAAAGTGATGTTTCCACTTACATGTGCTTTGAATCTTAAAGTACCTTTTCAAGTGTTTTAAGTGATTCAAAAGCATTGTCCAAAATGTGTAAAGTGCTTTTAGAAGTTCACATTGCAGTTAGTTATTTTAGTTTGTCTTACGAGAACTATTGATAATCATTTCTTTATGGGTATTTCTCAAATGAACTATATAAAACATCATCTTCTAATGTTGATGACGTAGCTTGGCACCTCAAGTTTGTAGAGGTGATGGTTGGCATGAACCATTGCTTCCACCCCATAGATTTGATGCTTCCAAGGACAATGTGCATTTAGTTGAATATGTTCTAGGTGTAGATTTATTCTAGATGCAACAAATATTGCTAGGATGTACATGTGCATATACACATTAATTTCACCCATTATATTTTGCCAAATTATGTGTGTCCAAGGGGGACCTAAGTGCACTACATTTGTGCCCACGAAGATACCTAAAATTGTGAAAGCATGGCTCCTTACAATCCCCAGGGAAAATAGTAAACACAGTAATATTAGTAAGAAAATTTTAATATACATCTCTCATTAATAGATTCTAACTATTCAAAATGTCTAGTTTTTAAGGGGACTTCACATTTCCCTCTAAGTAGAAGAAAGATTTCATAGAGGAAACATGTGTGATCTTGAGACAGGCTATTGTTCGTGAGAATATTAGATATTGGCTATGAATAATTTTGGCAACCAAAGAGTGTAGCAACCATCATAATACCCTTGTACTTCAAGAACAGACCTTGGAACCCATTCAGTTGTTGCAAGGGGGTTACAACAAGTCCAACACTCGTGGTGGACATGTCTCCTTCTGTTTCTCTGGCTTATACTACAAAGAAGAGAGAGTAGAGTTTTAGGTCTACCACTTCCACTATGTGATGGAGCTAATTGGTGGCTTCTTATGGACTTCAATAGCTCAGACAAAAGTGTGTTGGTGTTATGTTTAGAGTCAGCAAACTAAGACATAAGGCTGATCTGAGTAGATGTAGATAACACCTCTTTGGAACTAAAGGTCATGAGATTATGTGAGCATTTGTTAAGTGTAGATTGATGTGATTAGCAATATACTTGATATTATACTTGTTTAAGAACTTGCATGAATGTCCCAATAGAATCTCAATGCTACCCCCCTCATAGTTTGAAAAAACATCAAAGCTGAGTGGTACTCTTTTAGTCTCAATTCTTGCAATCAATTTACATTTGCCCAACAATGAGTAAGGTCATCCTAGGTGAAAGCATGGCTAGGTGGTACCAAATTCTCACATTTTGGTGGTTTAGGGAAAGTGTTGTGCATGGGCCAAAACAAGGTAAACTAGAGAAAAGAAGACAAAGAAAATATTTTGTTTTCATAAATTTCAATTTTGCACTTTATTCTTGTCCAAAAGAAGTCGCAGTGTTAGTCATCAATAGCAAAATTGCCGTGTCAATGATTCTTCATCTCCTTGTTTAAAGTGCACATGAATGTCTTTCCCATTATTTTCTTTTTTGTGGAGCTATGTCTACATCTCTCCAAGCATTCCCACGATACTCTATTGTCTAAGTATAAAGATCTCTCTTTTGCATTCAATAGACCTCTCTCTCTCTCTCTCTCTCTCTCTCTCTCTCTCTCTCTCTCTCTCTCTCTCTCTCTCTCTCTCTCTCTCTCTCTCTCTCTCTCTCTCTCTCTCTCTCTCTCTCTCTCTCTCTCTCTCTCTCTCTCTCTCTCTCTCTCTCTCTCTCTCTCTGGATCCATTCAGTCTTCTATGCCTTCCACAGAGCTCTAGAGTTCTCTCTCTCTTCTCCCCAAACCCACTTCACAATGAGGATCTTATCCGAAAAATCTATAAATTATTTTGCCTTAGAAAGCACAAATTCGAGTACCCACATCTTTCTAGGTTTTGCCTCTCTATAAAGGACCTCCATGTTGAATAAGGGTCATGCTTGGAGGGCAAGCTCCCCCCAAACATACATCCCATAGAAGACAATGATTGGTTGGCAATATTCAAGGTCGGCCATAAATGAACCATGATGATGTTTCTAAATATACATATGCCAAAGTATGTGGATGAATGCAAGTTGCTATACCAAAAAGTTTACCAGGTCATCCGCAACAATGGGGAGATATCATGAAGTTTGTAAAATGGACCAACATGCACAACTAGCAGTTTTGCATCCAAGCCCGGGCCATCATAGGTAAGAGGAATAAATAAAAGATCACCCAATGTATTTGAATTCAAAGGTAGCACACCAACTAGAAGTTTAGCATCTCTATAGAATGTTACAAGATTTGAGTGCTTTACAAGACAAGGCAGAGATTGAACTATGGGAGGAGGAAGACGTTTTGGTCTCAAGAAAGGCATAGTTTGAATAAAAAGCTAGAGACAACATATTGAATCATGATGGAGAGTCTCCTATGGCAAAACATTTCATGTATGAATTGCAAAGGCTTAGGCCAGAGCTCACAGAATTGAATGCTATTCCAAATCATGATAATTTAAAAATAATTTTACTACAAGGAAAGATTAAGGCATGGGAATCTGGACTTACCTTTTGTAGTATAGACCCATCAATCATGTCTATAGAAAATAGAATGATCGTCCATTACCAAGTAATAGTTGTTGCTTTTCTTTGAAAATCACTTTTGGATACATCAAATTATAGCCATTTTCTAATTATGTTGATAGTTGTAAATTTTATTAATAGTTCTTCTGTGATTTGGTTAATAGTTAAAATTTTGGGATTTTGTAACTTCGAGGACCCAATAGTGCTTTGTATAAATTAAAAGTAATTTGTTAATAGCTCTATTCTAATTTTGTGATTTCATAACTTTGAGGATCCAATAGTGCTTTTGTATAGATTAAAAGCATAGTTCTTTTTTTATTTTTTGGTTTTATAACTTCACGGTCCTAATAGTGCTTTTGTATAGATCAAAAGTATTCTCTATAATATAAGAATGAATATTGAATGCATGCAAAACATGTTAGAGTGAAGAAAGAACTTTCAAAATTTGCAAAGTGCTTTTATAGGTAAAAGCAATTTTTGCATATCAAGGCTCTTTCTCAAATGTGAGAACCACTTGTGACAAAAACACTTTTCAGTTTAGAAACAATACTTCTACCCATCTCAAAAGTGCTTTTTCATGTCTAAGTATCACTTAAATGCACTTTGACTCTTAAACTGCTTTTTGAAATGTCTTCAATGATTAAAAATCAGTTTGGAGCTCTTTACATTTTCTTTGAATGTTAAAGTGCTTTTTGAAATGTGATTAGGGGGAAAAACATTTTTGAACTATTTAAAGTGGCATTTCCACTTCAACTTGCTTTGAATTTTAAATAAGTGTTTTTTAACATGTCCATAGTGGTCCAAAAATACTTCTCAAAATGTTTAAAGTGATGTTTCCACTTACATGTGCTTTGAATCTTAAAGTACTTTTTCAAGTGTTTTAAGTGATTCAAAAGCACTGTCCAAAATGTGTAAAGTGCTTTTAGAAGTTCACATTGTAGCTAGTTATTTTAGTTTGTCTTACGAGAACTATTGATAATCATTTCTTTATGGGTATTTCTCAAATGAATTATATAAAACATCATCTTCTAATGTTGATGACGTAGCTTGGCACCTCAAGTTTGTAGAGGTGATGGTAGATCAAGTGAAGAGAGGGCTGGCATGAACCATTGCTCCCACCCCATAGATTTGATGCTTCCAAGGACAATGTGCATTTAGTCGAATGTGTTCTCGGTGTAGATTTATTCTAGATGCAACAAATATCGCTAGGATGTACATGTGCATATACACATTAATTTCACCCATTATATTTTGCCAAATTATGTGTGTCCAAGTGGGACCTAAGTGCACTACATTTGTGCCCATGAAGATACCTAAAATTGTGAAAGCATGACTCCTTATAATCCCTAAGGAAAATAGTAAACACAGTAATATTAGTAAGAAAATTTTAATATACAGCTCTCATTAATGAACTCTAAGTATTCAAAATGTCTAGTTTTTCAGGGGACTTCACATTCCCCTCCAAGCAAAATAAAGATTTCATAGAGGAAACATGTGTAATCTTGAGACAGGCTATTGTTCGTGAGAATATGAGATACTGGCTATGAATGATTTTGAAATCAAACAAGGATTCAAAACTTGGAGAATCAACTAGCAGCAGAGAATTTTGTTAAAGGAGAGACAGTTGAAGCATTCATTGCTCATATTAAGAATGTGTGTGACTATTGGTGATATGGCAAGACTTTCCTCGCTCACATATTAGGTGACTAACATGGAGGACATACCACTAATTCTATAGATAGCTAGTGTTGGGATACAAAAGACTAGTGAGAAGCTAGCTCGTGGATTTTTCCACTAAAGTTTCATGGATTAGTAACCTAAACACTCAGGTGAGACTCGAAGCTTTAACATTTGAGGAATTTTGTGCACTACCAACGGAGGAGGAGTTGCAGCTTAAAGCACAAGAAGGTAGCAATAGTGTAGATGTTGCATTCTCTGCCAATATGGAAGGTAAAGGTGGTTCCTCTACCAACAATGACAAAAGAAGGGTGGTAAGAAAAAGTTTCAAGAAGAGTACTTCTACTACAAGAAGAAAGGATGCGCAATTGTAGATTGTCTTTTCAAGAAGGCAGATGAAAAGAATGGCACCATGAAGACTAAAGGAAAGGAAACAGCCAATACGGCAAAAGTAGAGTTGGAGTTATTCATGGTGGCCATTAAGTGTGTTCCTTGGTGCAAGAAATATCTCCCACTGACTCATGGGTATCGAATAGTGGCACCTCCCATCACATGACCAATAAGAAAGTTTTATATAGTTATATGAAGCCTCTACAAGAATCCATCAATATGACTATTGAAAATGATGAAAAATGCCCTCCTAAGGACACATGTAATATTTTATTTGTTGTTGTAAATGGTGAACTCAAAAATATTTTAAATGTATTGTATGTTTCAAATGGTGAACTCAAAAATATTGTATGTTTCAAAGATTCCTATGTACACCATTGCTCCCTTTATGCTTAACTTAATGGCCTAAATGCCAAAGGTTGTGTGAAGCATGTTCTAGGTGACCGAAATTATGGTGTTGTGTGAATGTAAAGTAAGATAAAACCCTAATGTTTTAATCCTTTGTGAGTTATGTTCAAGTGCAAGATGAAGGTCTATTGGGCTACAACTAGCAAGTTGTGATATGGTGTTCAAGGAGCAGTCACATACAATGGAGGAGAAGAATATAAGTTATTCCACTTCATCATCTACTGAAGAAGTAGTCCACTATAAACCTATCCCAAGAGCAGTCCCTACTCTCAAGGAGGAGGAAGCATCATCTTTGAATGATGAGGAAAAGTTTCATGAACTTGCAATCACATCACTGAAAAAGCCATTGCTACGATGGGTGAAGTAGCTCTATGATCACAATAATCCTATACCTACCATACTTAAGGAAAAGTCAGATGGACTAAGGAGGTCTCTGAGGATAGAGGATCATATAAATACTTTTAACACTATATTGGAATTTGGAAATTCTCATTTAGTTTGGGAATTTCCAATATAGTTAATATTTGAACACGTGATCAAATCTTGTTCCCTATCTTGAAAGTGGTACTATATAGGTTGTTTTTCCAAGTCCCACTTTGAAGCATGGTTTAAGATTTAGCCACATGGCCAAATCTTTACCCCTTATTTAAAAGTGGATCTTGGGAGATTCCTGAATTCTCTAATATAATTTTTTTGCTTACATAGTCAATTGGCTGAGATTATGAGAGAAGTAAAGGTGCCAATAGACTTGGAAGAAGCACTTGTGGATCCAGCATGGAGAGCAGCTATGCAATCTAAGTATGATAGCATAATAAAGAACGATACTTGGAAGCTTCGGCCAAAAAAGAGGAAGATTATTGGCACCAAGTGGGTTTGAAAGGTAAAGTACAAGACTAATGGCAGCTTAGAAAAGTACAAAGCCAAATTAGTTACACTGGGATTTTCACAAGTTGAAGGATTTGATTTTTAAGAATCTTTTGTTCCAACTACTAGAATGACCACTATTCTCACATTACTTACATTGATCACTCATAAGAAGTGACTAGTTTATAAAATGGATATTAAATTTGTGTTCTTGAATGGAGACCTCAAGGAGGAGGAGGTATATATAGCTCAACCATTAGGTTTGGAGACCCCCCCATTTTTAGAGTAAATTTTGTAAGCTAGAGAATGCATTGTATGGGCTTTAAAAAGCCCCTAGAGCATCGTACCAATGGATAGATAAATTCTTTTTAGACTTGAATTTCAAAAGTTGTGCCTCAGATGCTAACTTGTATGTCTACATGGATGGTGAAAAGTATTGTTCGGGGATTAAAGTCTGGCATGAAAAATCTTCATCTCTCAAAAGAAGTATGCATTGGAGATGTTAAAAGCTTGGTATGACCAAGTATAAGGAGATAGCTATACATATGAAGGTTAATGTGAAGTTATCTATCATTAGGGGGAGTCTTGAGATCTCAAAAATGCCTTATAACTGATCCTAGAGAGAGAATATATTTTTTAAAATAAAATACTTTTTTACATTTTTTTTAAAAATTATATTTTGGTAAGTAAATATATCAAAATTTATTAATAAGTCATTGTTGTGATATTCTCGTGGTCACATCAAACCTAGAAATATATACCGACATGTGACAAAGATTGTCATAATGTAGATCTTACTCATCCTCAGTAAAGTAAAAACCAATATTCGATTTGAATTTTATTCGACATTTGATTACTTCTCTCCATTCTCACTCTCTTCTTTCTTTCTCATCCTTACTAGCTTCTTCTTCATTTTCCTTCTTGTTTCTAATTCGCATATTTTTTTAATCCAATCTTCTAATCACATCCTTAGCTATGGATCAATCATCAAATGATCTCTATAGCTCTAGTAAAAGACCTCTCTATCATTTTCATATTGAGTTGGATAGTGAGTATGAACCAATAAGGAAGAGAATAAAACACATTAATACAGAGTCTACGAAACATATACTTAGGTTTTAAGGAAAGAAGAATCTTGATCTTTGGTTGGATGGCAAGCTATATCCTAAATATCCTAGCAAAAATAGCACTCCGCCTTCTTATAGTAGCTCTTCATTGATGAGGTTCATTGGTGATTGTTATAATGGGTTTCTAGGTTATATGCTTAACTTGGTTGTAGAAAAGGATGTCCTCAGATTGGAGAACCATATTTTATCAAAACATAACAACGAGTTGTTGTAGAAGCTAGAGGGCTGTCAACAAAGGATTCGTTCATTAGAGAAATACGTCAAATCTTATCAATGAAAGCAAACTATTTTAGGCCTTTGAAATCGACAAAAGGCTCTCAAAAATATTGAGAGACTCAAATGAGGAGGTGGTGGTTGTAGTAAAAGAATCCAAGCAACAATGTTTTTTTTTTACTTTAAAAATATTAAATATAGATTTTTTCATAATTAATTGTATTGACTTGTGATGTCGATTTTGTTTAGGTCTCTTCTTCTACCGAATGCAAGTGAAAGAGACTCTCTAAAAAGCATTTCAATTTTATTATCATCTTCTTCCTTCAATAGTTTCAAAAGATATTTCAAAGAAGAAGAAACTTAAAAAGGTAAAGAAACAATTCTTGGAGTCATTTATGAAGGATGATTCTTTGGATATTGAGTTAGTGTAGAAGATACTAGATAGTATTAGTATTAGTCGAGATGCTTATATGCAACTTTTCAGCTTTACAATGAAGCAAGGATGAGTACGCAATTATATAGTTCCAAGGCCATCAGTGGTTAGAACTATCAGACAAAGAGTGAATAACAAAGCAATGGAGATTCTAGGTGAGTCTTTCCATATCAAGGCTAGCTTCAAGGGCAAGAAAAAGAAAGTTTTATTCAATGGATTAAACAATATTTTCCTTGACGTGCCCACCCTACAATATTTAATTATCAGATTCTATGCCTTATCACTAGAAGAGACATAAGGAGTGGCTAGATTTGTGGTTAAACTTGATGAAAGTGAGATTCGAAAATACACAAAACTAGAGAGGGTCTCTATTACCTTGATGAATAGAGCACTTTCATTAGATCACTGCAACCATGCAATGTCATCTAGTGGCTAAGAGCATTAGAAGTAGATACAAAGGATTTTGATATACTATATTGGGTTTTTCATCGAACACCAAAACCTGATGTTATTAAGAGACAACAAGTAGGAGAAGAGCTATTTGTTGAAGGATTTGGGAACTATGAGATTTAGTGATACATAGCTAGTGGCTTAAAGACACTCAAATGTATGTACAATGTATCAAAGAGAGCCAATTCAAGATCTCCTTACCTATATTGCATGTCCACATCCATAGAGTTGAACTCAAGCAATTGGAATAGAGCTCCCTGGGCACAACAAGGATCCATAGTTTAAGCCAATCCTAGATATCCCTTTAGTGAATGCCCATATTTGTACACTTCATGCACTTTGCAAGGGGTAATTGAAAAGCTTGTTCATCTTTATATAGGATTTTCATGGAAGTTGAAGCCATTATCAACTAGAACAAATGCTATAACAAAGATTGAAAAAGTCTTATCTACAATTGGTTTTCATGGTGGTAATGTTATTATTAAACCAGATCTTCAAAAGTCTAAGGATAGCATTTATGTCCCCAAAATGCCATCTATTGGGGGTGGAGTGAAGACTAGAAGGTTCCTAGGCTTTCATGGGAGACTTGGTAAGATAAACCCTAGGAATGGTGGCTCAACTATTAGATACAATTGATGGAAGTCCCTACATAATGCAATTAAGGATCATGCCGATAATGGACAAGCTCGGAATAGAAAAGTCGATGTTTGGGAAACACTAGACAAAGTATTCTTTTATCGCAATAAAATTGAATGGAATATTGATGACCTCAAAGACTTCAAAAACCAATTGAACCTTTTTAAAAAGGCAATGATAGAAGCTTGGGGTAATCAACGCTTCACTCACTATATGGTAAGAAGTTTACATATGTATGTCTCTTTATTGTCTAACTCATATAAGGTTTTTTTATTGATTTTTTAATTCATTAACCAACATATTTCATACAAATATGCTCCATATTTTATCAAGAAATATGGATCTCTATCTCTCTGGTCAACCTAAGGTATGGAAAAATCACATTGTCAAGCAAGAACAAAATACTTCAGATACACAAGACATGGAGGTGGAAGACACAAAGAAAATAGTTTATTAGAGATCTTCCAATGGTTCTACAGATAAATTTGACACTAATTCAAGCTCAAAGACACAATTGCATCATGTAATATATCATCTTTGGCAATGACTATACAAACTATCACCCAAAGAAGAAAATAGAAATATTGAAACTCTTATGCAAAGCAAAGATTTTCAAAATGGTTACAAACTAAACAAAGAGATGGAAAAATATAGGTTTCAAGAAACCCTCGGCATCTTTTAGTCTGACTCTTGCAAAAAAGTCTCTAGTTTCTAGCAATTCCCTAGGTCCTCTAGAGGAATCTTTTGTTTCATTCCACTGAATGAGATCTTTGCATTTTAGGAACTCTTGTTTCCTATAGCCTAGAAGGAGCTTCAAATTCTTGGTATCTCATACAAGGGAGAGCAAATAAGAGCCAAGAACTCCAAAGTATCATGCCCTAGATCCACTATATCCAAGCATGAAGCCAAAAACTCTTATAACTTCTTTCTTCTCTACCAAAATTATCTTATATGATCCTCTATTGAAAACTTGGGATCCAATCACCTTGGAGATAGCTTTCAAATCCATCATTGGCAAGCTTGGAAAGCTTGACAACCTACTATGATAAATTGCAACTATTTGATTACTTGAGCTTCCAATATAATGACCAAGGCCTTGACTTTTCCCAAGCTTCAATGGCCTTGAGCCCTTGGCTCTTCCAAGAAAGTTGTTTGCATCTTCAATTTCTATATGTACAAATACCACAATAGTGTAAGATGTCAATAGATAAATATCCAATAATATTTATATATGATGCATAATATACTCTAATTAAACCACAATGGATATCTTAGAATTATCTTCTATACCTCAGGGTTTTCATCTTCTTCAAGAAGACTATCATCATAAAGATTTGTTGAACTTTTTGGTTTCTCCTCTAATGGAAACTTTAGTTGCTCTTCATACCCCATGTCATCAATACAAAGTCTCTGCTCAATTTATAAGAACTCTTCCTTTGTTGGTAGCCCCCCCTTTTCATATTCCATGATCTGATTAATACATGAATGCAAGGCTACAAAGCTGTCTTGAAAATTCTCTCCCTCAACATCAAGACTTGCTATCAATTCCTACTCAAAACCTATAAAATTATTATCATTTTGACCCCATGCTACAAGGATTGCCAAGCGAGTAATCTTCTCTGAGATCAAAAAGGTGTTGAATATCATTTAGCAATACATATCTCTTTTTTGTTGATGAGGTAACTAGGAAATGTTGGGACACATTCAAGAGGACATGTTTCAATATTTGCACTCAACTCTTATCTCCTTTTCTTCCACTTTTATAATGTTCTCACTTTTAAACAAAGCAACATCAAATCCTTGCACTAATTAGTTCTCAATATCTCCCTGAAACATTTCCACTTTTTCTTTAACCTCTTTATCTTTGCTTGCAATATCCTCTATCTTCTCTTGTATTGTATCTAAATAACAACTATCAATATACTGAAGATATACAAGAAATCCAACATCCTTCTGTATAAGAAGACATTGATGCTGATTCCGATGAAAAGGGAAATATGCTTCCCACTTCTTGAATTCATCATCAATAAGGCTAAACTTTGTTGCAAAGTTGTTCTACCAACATTGGTAGCTTCCACTACATCACTATAATGGACAAATCCCTCAATCTCTGGGCCTTACACATGTCTATCATAAAACTCTCTATAATCCTTCAGTTTGTCTTCAAGATCCTTCAAGAGCTCTTGCAAATCAAATGAAACATTAAGCATATCTTTGATGTAAACGTATATGCATGAATTTCTAGTTGCATGGAGCAAACCAAAGAGCTTCTCATCACATGTATCCTCCAAATCCTTTTCCTCCATTCCCTCTAGAGAAATCTTCCTTTCAGTCATCTTGATTACTCACAGAACCAAATCCTAAAAAACAACAAGTTTTAGGGATACAATATACCAATCCACATTTACTCACATCCAAAAAATTCGTCTAAGCTAATGCACATAGAATATCAAAACCACATCATTTTACATATGTACAAGATCAAAGCGAGATTGCTAGAAAATTTCTGTCAAACCCTTCATGTCATTTTTGGCTTTTTTATATTTTTTGAGAAACTCACTCCTGGCTTTTTGATATATGGATTTAGACATGCAAGATGTATGACATGCTCATTAAGGAAACTTGAGCAAGGCTTCAATGTTCCCTTCCTCCTCATAGACCAACAAACACAGAACAATGGGCTACAATGACATTTTACTTCATTCATCTTGCATGTCTAAATCCATATATCATAGTCCACATTTGCAAATGCTTGCATAACATATCATATATGTTGAATTGGATGAAACAAAACAACAATGCCTTATGAAACACGAATTGACTCTTTGGGCAATAGAGTAAGCATGAAATTTCATGTTTCATCGAGCAGATATTATTCTAAACGGAAGACTTATGGAATGCGACAACGAGGGTCCGAAACCCCTCGCATCTTGATAATATCACATTTTATACAGCAAAAATCAATCACTTCATAGGAAAAATAATAGATTTAATCATCTTAATGCCTCGAAAAATAGCTCATTCAACTATTTTTCAAAGATTGCAAAAAAAAAAGTGATAAATAAAAGTTTGTTACTTGAGAATTGTATGGCTTCTTGAGAATAAAGGGGTTTTGTTAGGAATACGTGTACTTTCAGCTTGCAATGCACAAAGGATATGATTGTGGAAGAGAAAACAAAATGCATGGAAGAAAATTTTGCATAAACACAAGCCTGAGTTTGTGTGTGTGTGTGTGTGTGTGTGTGTGTGTGTGTGTGTGTGTGTGTGTGTGTGTGTGTGTGTGTGTGTGTGTGTGTGTGTGTGTGTGTGTGTGTGTGTGTGTGTGTGTGTGTGTGTGTGTGTGTGTGTGTGTGTGTGTGTGTGTGTGTGTGTGTGTGTGTGTGTGTGTGTGTGTGAACGATCACCATGGGTTTGCTCAAAAAAGTAACACGCACTCATTCAAAAGAGTTGTAATTAAAGTGAAAAAGAAGAGGCTAAAATTTCTCTTTTACATCTAAAAATTGGTGCCATAAAAGTGCCATCATGTCCAAAAATGTCAATGACACATGGCACAAGTTCCAAGGTAACAATAGTCTACTTGTTGCATGTGTCAAGTAAATTGCGCATTTCAGTCACATGTGTAAACAAAGGTCCCTTTAAAACCAATTTTTGAACCATAAAAGTGTTCTTTTGAAGACAAAGCTCTTTCCCTGCTTTGGAACACCAGCATAAGGTGACTTCATCACAACTCAAAATTCTTCAGCACCCACTACACAAGGTAAGATTTCATCACCCAGCATACAACTCGGTAGAGTCTCAAAAATCTAATTTTTTTAAAAAATCTTAGTTACCTCAATAGCAATGTCATTTCCAAAAAAAGTTTTGAACCATAATAGGGACCAACAAGAGAAAATGATGTACTTGTAATGCAAATGAATAGATATGAAGAAGTGATTTCTGAATTTGAGAAACTACAATATGAAGAAGGGGAAAACTGCTTTAAACATGGAAAGGGTTTTTTGGATTAAAAAGGAGAACATCACCAAGTACGATCTAATATTTGAACTTCAATTATGTGTTTTGTGATACATATGAAAATTTTTCGTTCTAAAGAAGAGAACATGTAGGTAAGGCCCCAACCAACGTGAAGCCATCAAAAGAGAATAAGAAAATGCAAAAATGGCAACTACTTGAGACGCATCAATAAGTGGACTAGATGTGTGACAACCACACTACTCCCAATCTATTTACAACAAATGTATTTTTTGTTTGGGGATACATGTGTCTATGTTGTCTAAATAAATATCTTTGATATCATTTGTGATAATGTGATTTAGGGGTGGCTGTCTTTGGCATGTCTCCAAGGGCAATACTCCATCATCTTTGAATTGTAATCATCGTCTTTGAAATGTAATCGAGAACTTGTTGCAATTTGATTTCTTTTGTGGACACAAAGATGTTTTGTAGCCTCTACCATGACGATTGGTTTCTTTATACCATTATCATCACAATTAATCAAGGACAAACAAATTGATATTTTCAAGAAAAGTTCACTCTTCAATCTAGGCCTTTTCACTTGTAACAATGTCATCTTGATGTTGGTCATGAATCATTCATCATATTGCAATATTGGAGGCTGCAAATCCCTCAACTTAGGATGTTGCAAGAGATCCTTAAAAATGTGTTTCTAAGTCTTTATATTGATGCCTTGTGCTTGTCACGACTATACATATTCTCTTCTTCCTCGTGTCATCAACATAATATGGTTGATTAATCCCATTCTTGTTTCTTTGGCAATGCTTCTATTGCCTTACAACCCAATAATTTTGTATGGCTCCCATATCTTCTTTGTTGTTGCCACTTGAACCACTTACTTCTACATCTACTGGAAGATTCTTGACCATGTATTGTGTCATCACAGTGAGCTTCACCTTCAAGATAATAGCATGGGTGAAGATGTGAGAGGTGTTGAACATCCATTGTGTGTTGGGATTGAACACCTACAACACGTGCATAAAAGATTCCATATATATATATATATATATATATATATATATATATATATATATATATAAGAGAGAGAGAGAGAGAGGACGATGCCACAGACAAAATAATACCGCACAGTGCAAGAGAGAGACAAAGAGAGGCAATGAGAACAATGCCATAGACATGGTGAGAGAGAGAGAGAGAGAGAGAGAGAGAGAGAGAGAGAGAGAGAGAGAGAGAGAGAGAGACTTCGCTTCCAATTATGGTATCTATAGTGAGAGGAGTGGTGGCAATTCAATCCATTGGGAAGTAAACACAAGAAACAAAACATGGATATTTAATGTTCCATTTTTAAAAGTTGTTTCATCTTTTGCAGTCTTGAAACTCACCTCCATAAACCACTTGCAAAGTGGTGTCAATGACACCACTTTTTGATACCACCTAACCATGCTTTCATCCTTCTCTATAGGCATTCAATTTGGCATCCATGGGTTGAAGCTACAGCTAGGCTAAGCTATTCCAATAGTAATAAGGAAACATGTTATAATCTAACCCCTCATTGATAAGTGCATCAGCCAAGACTGACTTAGCTGTTGTAAAGTGAATATGAAGGTAAGAGACAAGAACCAACGGTTCATCTTCCATTCCTCAACTACTAATGATGACTACTCAAACATTTATGATAGAGCTAGTTGGGTTCATCATTGGAAGGGCAATGAAGGAACGGGTTGCTATTGTTGCTCAAACTATTCATAGAAAGTGTATTCTATAAGCAACACTGGACTTTCATTATTTTCTATGGGTAGTTCATCGAAAGAGCGTCCCAATGAATAATACATTTTTACTCTATTGCCATTAAAATGCCCAATGGGGTGACCATCTAGTGTCTCTAACTTAACATTCTGTCTTGCTAATTGCACAAACCTGAAAGGGTCTAATGCCTCAGAGTTTTAGCTTTTTCTTGTGGCCTTTAATCAATAGAGTATTACAAGAAACCCTTGTTGAAGGAACTTTGATGGACATGTTTGTCAAACCATTAGGCTTTCTCAGCAAGCAGGGTGTGAGTGGCTAGATGTGTTTCAAGTAAGTACTCAAGCTCTTTCAGGTGATGTTACCAACTCCAATGAATATCCAACATTCTTGGTCAGTAATGGGCAAGCTATGAACTAAAAACTCTACAGGCATGATAATGTCTGTATTATATGTATGTCAAAATGGAGTTTGTCCCATGGCATTCTTATATGCTATTTAATAGGCCCATAGTGTTGCCATAGGCTTATGATCCTCATTTGAATGTGATACTAATTGTCAATACATTGATGGGAACCTTGTTCCTGGCTTCTACCTGGCCATTTGCTTGTGAATAGTAAGGACTAGACTTCCTATGGATGACCAAGAACGTTGATAGTAGGTGCTCAATGACTTGATTGAGGAAGTGCATCCCTTGGTTAACTAATGGTTTCAATGGGGCAATTAAATTGTGAGATAACTTGGTTCTAGAGAAACTAGACCATGGTTCGTGCATCATCATGCATCATTTTTAAGGTTTGCCTTGGCCTTAATCCATTTAGTCATGTAGTCGATGGGTACGATGATCTATCAAGCATACAAATATTGTGTGTTTCGACTGATGGGTCCCATGAAGCCTATACCCCATTTCTCAAAGGGTTGGTGGGTGATTACTAGTGTATGCACAAAAGGTCTTAGTGCTAACTCCAATGCACTAATGCACCAATATTTGTGTGTGCTAGATGTGTTGTGATGCCAAGTGTACTAGTGCAGACATACACTCGGGTGCTATGATGGATACTATGGTGTGTTAGGTGCACCTATGATGGGTGTACACTAAGCTTATGTGTGTAGTAGTGATGCACTATTGCACTAGGGTCACTAGTGCACAAGGATGCAATGATATGGATATTAGGTTATGGTTGAATGCACGGTGCTTTATGAATGCAAGAGAGTAGGGTAGGTGTTAGGTTACATGTAATGGTGGTTATGCTAGCTAGGTGCAAGGTATGTGCACTATGGAGTGCACATGGGACAAAAGGTGCATTGGTGTACATATGCACTTATGCATTGTGGTGCAAGGTGTGTACACTAGTACACTTGTGTGCTAGTGGCTCTATGGTGTAAAAAGATCCCCGATGCTTATGTACACATTATGGGGCTCGTCATAATGAGTGTACTAATGTCTCAAGTGGGCACTCAGTTGCAATGTAATGGTGCAATGTGCTTGGTGCACTATTCTGTTCAAGTGCACATGCTACTTTTCTGAAGAATCCTAAGTGTTGGTGCAAAGATGGGGCTTGTGTGTAGTGAGTGCACTAGTGTAGGATGTGGGTGGTGTAGTATCCTAGTAAGAGGGGATCCCTTGTCCCTGAGTGCATGTGTGTATGCTTGTTGCATTAGTGCATGTGTGGTTGGCACAAGATTCCTATAAGGAGGGTTATGCCCTACAATTGGATGACATTGGCCGGGGGGATGATGCAACAAGTTAGTGTGAAGTCGATGTGTAGTGCATGTGCATGCTAGTGTGCACAATGTTCTATGTAAAGTGCTTGTGGGTGTGTGCTTTTGGTGCACCAATGAACACATGTGCACTCGTGTGGCACTAGAGTGGCAAGGTAATTGTTCTAGGGTGAAGTACACACAAATGTGAGCTATGACAATGTGCTAGTGGGTGGTTCCTCGATGTATTATATGAGTGCCCTAGATGATGTGGATAGGGGATGTGCACCTCATCACCCTGTGAACTCCCTCCTTTCCAACTAGAAGAGAGTCTAGGAGCTTGAGGTAAAGAGACTTCTTGCAAGAAGTTGTGGTGCAGCTATGTGCATCACAATGCTATGTACAGGCTGTGTTAGATGCACTAGTGCATGTTTGCACTTGTGCACTATAGTGCAAGATGTGTCCTAGTGCATATGTGCTCCAAGGTGCCTATGGTGTAAAGTGAGTCTCAAATGCACAAGGGTGTAGGGATGCAATGTGTTCTAGTGTACTAGGGTATTGTAAAATGACTTACCAATTTCATGATATCAAGTGTACTACGAAGAAAGGTTTTTAGCACAAGTGTTCATAAGTTTGTGTGGGTTTAAGTGTGTTGGACATAAAAGAGTGCATGTGTGTGCACATGTTCAACCAACAAGCATACTCTCAAGCACAACCTTCCTCTCCCTTTGATCCCCCCCTTGCCAATAGGGTAGACACAAGGTAGCAAAGACAAATTAGGGAGCTTGGTGTGCACTATCAAGCTTAAGTATTATGCACTATGCAATCTTGATGTGGTATAAATGCAAGTGTGTGTCCATAATGCAAGGGTATGTGCAAGGTGGATGTGCATAGAGCTAGCTAGCAAGGGTGTGGTGTGTGCATGATGCATAGTGTGCAAGTGCCCTATGGGGTGCTAGATGAAGGACAAAGTGCAACAGTGTGCATGTGCACCAACGTGTAGCAAGGGTGTAACATACACCTTGTTCCTTCCTTGCTACATATTCCAATCCTCCCTTCGTAATACAATGGATGTATAAGTGCACAATTGTGATGATGATGATGAGACAGCCTTGTCGTTGTGTGCGGTGGTCACAATGATGCTCTTGTGCACACTAGGTGGCATGCAATCTAGATAGTGCAAATGATGTTGCTACTAATGAGCAAGGGAAGATAGCAAGAGTTGATTGGGGAAAAGGAAGATGATCTCCAAAAAAGATAGAAACTCTCTTCATCTTCTTACCCTTTACAATTTTTGTTTTATCAAGCTTGATAACAAAATGGCAACCCCATTTGCTATTATATGCTCTAGCCTATAAAGCCTGATCATTGCTCTCTACAAAGTCCTCAAGTCAAAAAATATGTTGTTACAATTGTCATATTTTAGCACTCTCTTCTTTCCAAGATAGTTATCTATTATGTGAAAGGGCTCACCAAGTACTTCCAAGACTCTTTGATTGATGTTGTGTCTTATTTGTTAAACTAATGATGGCTTTGGAAGTAGAGATCCATTTACCCTTCTCTTCTTCAATGTCTCTTGCATGACTTTGAAGAGCTGAATGTAGCTTTGTCTACTAATCTCCACTTTTTCAAGGGTGCTTTGGATGTCCTCTTTCTCTAGGAAAGACCTCTATAGGAACTTTTCAATGCATTGTTCCTTGGTCTTTCTAAATCTCTTCTCGGTTAATATGTTCCTTGTAGCTTTAGAAGGAATGATATTGATGTAGGCTTGTGATGCTTTGTCCATGTTCCTCATTGCTTTGTCTAGATGGAGAATGGCCCTGTCGATCACAAAAAAAATGATAACACATAAATGATTTCATAGAATGAGCACTTGCTTTGAACTTGAAGCTCCCCAAACACAATAGAAGGATACAGTTAATTTAGCATGAGTAGCCAATTGTTACCATATTGTTGTTATTATTCTCCCACAACTTACACTTCTAGGCTTGAGTGACTTGATATTCTTCAAACTTCTATATCTTTCACTCAACCCAAGTATTGTTTCTTTCCTTCTTGATGCACATAGTTGGGTTCCAAGACTCTTTATTTTTTCTTGGCTCTCCTCTGATTGCTTCCTCATTGTATCTATTTCCTAGCATAACCATTGGTCTCCAACTTCAAAATGTTGGAATGGCCTACTAGATTTCGATTATACACTAGAAGGCCTTAACAATCATCTCCAATAAACTTCAAGAAACACAAAGATAATGGAGGGGTTCTTCTTATCCTAGGATCCACAAGATATAACATGCCATCAATCTAAAAATCGATGTTCTTTTTGCCCTATGATCTCATTACTTCCAACACACTCCCTGTGTGACTAAACACCTCATTTCTTTTGTGAACAAGTACATACTCATCATCCATATCAATATGGAGGTGATATGGAGATGTTAATGGTTATCCATGCTTGCAATAGAGTTACTAAGAGAGTTGATCCAAGCTTGCAAATGGAAGTGATTTATAGTCCCCAAGAATGAAAATTTGAAAATGAAGAGGGAATATTTTGAGAGATCCATTGACTCTTGAAGGGAAATTTCTAAGCGGTGGTGAGGCATTGAAGGTGACAAGTGTATGCGACACCTTTGAGTCTCATCATCGATCAATGAATGATAGACAACAAAAAAAATGAAAAAAATCCCCCAAGATTGCAAAAGAAAAAAAATGACATTTTTCTATAAAGAATTTTTTTCCCAATAACATTTTGTATAAATTGCATTGTAGTCACTCTCCTCAATTTCATACAAGGCCAAAAAAGTGACCTCAAATCTCCCCTAATGCACCCCACTGTAACCCTTGGATAGGCACCTTAACTAGTTGTATGATGAAGGAAATTGGTATTACTACACAAGATGAGCTATCTACCATGGATAACATGGTCCAAGCCAAATAACAATTGGTGAGAAAATTTCAGGTGAAGTGGACCACTAAGATGCATGCTCAAGGCATGCCATGGAAGCAATACAAGCAACTACAAAACTTGAGTGGGGTCTTGGAGGTGGTAACTCTATGGGAGCAAGGTGAGCCCAACTAATATGGAGGAGTGCGTGGCCTTGCATTGCAAGAATAGAGCCTAGAAAGTGGGCTTCATATGCTGCGAGTTTGACCTTGGCATCAAGCTTAATGAGCATGCCCTCTTTTGTAGGGACCTTATCTCAAGCAATGGGTGGTGCAATAGGTCGTCTGCAAGGATTGGATCTGCCTAGCTATTATTCTAACCAAAATCTAGGCTACATAAAGTGGGTCATATTCTATTAGGTTCTTTTCCCTTCTAGTTTTTGTGTTTGAGATTATTTGGCTAGCCAATGCCTCCTAGAGGTGGTTGTTTCCCACCTCACACCTCTTTATGATTGCTCACTTGTTGTGCTTGTTGAGGCTAGAGAGCTTTTCATGGTGGTTTGTTGTGATCAAAATCCCCCTATATCCACTTTACCTCAATACCTTAAGTCTATAAGAATATCTTAAGGATGACTCAAAATGTTAGTCCTCCACCATAAATACCCTTGACTTGGCATTGTCTTATAGTCAATTGACCTTAAAGCTCCCCTACCTACTCCACATGGTTGAAAAGCTTGCCTGAGCAAGCTCACGAAAAAAACATGCCCTTCGATGCATTGCATCTAGCTAGGGACAAAATTTGCATCACACACAATGTTATTGGGTTCATTACGTCGAGATAGAGAAACTACATGTTGAAAGCTAGCTAGATGACACATTGCATTGATTACCCAGGAGAGAATTTCTAAAAACATCGTTACTTAAATTGATGGATTTCGTCACAAGTGTGGATTAGAATTTGCACAAACTTATGAATTGTATCATACAAGAACATGACTTGAAAGTGGATGAAATCTAGAGTATGCACCTTTGCTAAGCTATGGGTCTTTCTTCTCATTAAAAAATACTACAACTTGCACGTGTGCTATGTGTGGCTCTCAAAATAATGTTATTGTTAATTGTATGGATGCGGGTATTGACCTAAAATGATTGCATGCCTTGCTCCTTTTGCTTCCACTTCTCTTTGCTTTTGCTACCTTATCCCGCCTTTGATGTCATTCTACCACCTTTTCATTTCACAATTAATAAAGATGAAGCCATAACTCTTCTTTTGAACAATGTTGACAAGGAGGGTAAAGGGTATGAATAATTTTAACCACGTTGAACAATGCTTCCAAGTCTAAATCAAATAAAGTTTCATCCAATACATCTACATCTAGAGAGACCCTATTGTACTCTAAAGGATCGACCACCAAAGCAAAGAACAAGATCAGATGGAGTATTTGTGAAAGAATAGACCGTAAGGATTCTAAACTTGAAACAACTATCTCACGTGTAAAGCAAATCATTTCAATGTTAGAAAGCCATGTAATATGCACCTATTTTTCATTGTTTAAATAGCACAATTATGACCACTTTTTTTTATAGAAACTTGACCACTAGAATAAAGAGAAGCCAACGTGTGATAATTGCAAGAACTTTGGTTGTTGAAAGAATTTTGGGATCATCAAGCCCAATTTGTAAATGATAAATGTAACAAAGTAATATGTATCTCTCATGCTAGAACATCATCAAATCATATTTTCTAGTTGTAGATAGCCCCCACATCTGCAATAATCGCATAGGAGTACCATGGGGCTACAAGCCCATAATGCCAAGGTTTGCATAATTGTAAGAACTTTGGTCATATTAAAAACAAATGTTGGGATCATAAAGCCCACTTTGTAAATGATGTATTTCACGAAGTAGTGGGTACCTCTCCTAGTGGAACATCAAATCATACTTTCTAGTTGTATGTAGCCTCTACATCCTCAACAATACCATAGTGCTACAAACCTATGTGGATACTGAGGGCAAGCCCCAATCCCACATCCTTGTATTGGTACCTAGAAGCTAATAGGCAAATTGCATTAAGAGGGGTATTAATGATCCATTTGAGGGAATGGTTGGAAAATTAGTGCATGTTCCTTTGTCTAAGCGTGTTGACTTTTTTTCCATAAGGAAGTAAGAAAGAAAGTTCATTCAAGAAACTATATATGAGAAGCCACCTATATATGAGAGTCGTTGGCTCATTATACTTCACTCAAATAATACCACCTCTCCTTGGAGTAATTGTGTAAGGTCTCATCAATTTATGGCCTTATCATTTTCTTGTTTCTTTTATCTAATGCTCTATTTAGTTTCCTGTCCACCAACACAATTAATTCATAACTTTAGATCCATGGCTTTTCATATGTCCTACACAATCTCTATGCAAATAACCCCCCATGATGCCATAGGGAGCTACTCGCCATATTGTCAACCACGTATGTATTAATACAATGTTCTCTCAAGGGTCTTCTCTAGTGTCCTCACTCTTATGTGTCGGATAGAACAAGTGATTTGCGACCAAACTATTCCAATGATAGAAACAAATCAATTTTTTCACTCCACTTGGACATGATTTCCCACTATTATAACCAATAAGAATCATACCGATTGTTCATATACACGCATGAATCCATGCAAACCACTTCATGAATGAAGGCATGTTTAGGATACATCATTTCACGATGCCATGCCATTTGGTAAATACTTGCTTTTACATTATGTACACACTTGCCTAAGTGATTACATCATTGCACTTGAAGTGGTGGACTAGAAATAAACACACACTGTAGCCACATTTGCAAGGTCGAAACCCCATCAAACTTATGAAAATCTTGCATGGCCCAAAATAAGATCCCATTAAGTGGAAGCAATCACGTGTTGACAAATCCACGACATCAATACTTTCCATAGGGTTTCCAATTCCTTGATCCAAGTTTGCATACATATCTTTCACCATGCTTGCTTCGGATGAGAGTTGAAATTATCATGTGCACTAGTTCATAGGTATATCCCTTTTCACTTCATACTTGCCTAGAATGGGTGTTGAAATCATCGTATGTACTTTCTTAATACACAATCTCAAAGGGATGTTATAAATCTTAAGAACCACTAATGGTTTTAGCCGATCACCACTGGCATTAGCCATCTATTTTGCTCCATTTTTAGGAAGGTCAAGGCACAAATAGCTTATAGGCAAAGAATAAGCAATTTTTTCTCAATATGCCTCTATACTACTTAATTTGCAAGAACCCATATTTTCAATCTTTAAGGAGAACTCTCATATGCCACCATGTCATTAAAGCTTACTTGAATCTAAGCATGCATGTTGTTGTTCATCTTGGTAAAAATTAGAAATATTGTGAAGCTTTGCATGACATGTTTGAAGATCTCTCTAGAAAACATCTCTTACAACAATGTATCTCTACACTAAGCCAAATTTACTACTAATTGACTTTATTTCTCTATTTCCCATTAATTAAAACCTAGACCATTACTTGACCATCATCGATATCATTATAACCCCATTGCAAACTATGGGATATACTATCAAAGCATTGAAAACCATTGCACTAACTTTACCAATGCTAAAAAGCCTAGTGATTTCCAAACGTTAAAAGCATTGTCAATTTTGACATGCATAAGTTTAAAATTTCAAGACCAAGTAAAGGGAACTCATTTTCAGCCCTTTGTTGCATGAACATGTTTACTCTATTGTATTTGTGAAACATCCCGATGTCTCCCAACATTGATACATAGCGCTCTCTCTCTCTCTCTCTCTCTCTCTCTCTCTCTCTCTCTCTCTCTCTCTCTCTCTCTCTCTCTCTCTCTCTCTCTCTCTCTCTCTCTCTCTCTCTCTCTCTCTCTCTCTCTCTCTCTCTCTCTCTCTCTCTCTCTCTCTCTCTCTCTCAAGTTTGAGCTTCCACATAAAAGCATAAGAACATACACATTCTGTGTGCATGCATGCATGTGCACGTGCATGTGTGCACACAAAAAAATTAGTTTAAAAACAAGTAGAGTGATGAATTAGTAAAGAAATAATTTTGAAAAACAACCAATTTCTAAGAACTAGATAGATAGATGGAGAGAGGGAGAGAGAGAGAGAGAAGAGAGGGTAGGGTAAAGACTACATAGTAGTTTGAATAGCTTGACCCATATACTTGTAGGCCATGCCTAAAAGCTTTTCATATTGTGTAAGACTTCATCTATAGCTTGAAGGCTTAAACTATGCTTTTAGGGCATGCCTACAAGTTATTTGTAAACCCATAAGCTTATCCTATGAATTGAATGATTAAGGCACATGCTTGTAAACCATACTTACAAGCTAGATGCGAGACACTACTTAACCTATGCCTTGAAAAGCTAGACTCGCTATATTTTGCCTATGGATCAAAAGTTAGGTCTTTGATGCTTTGCATGTGTACAAGCTATTTGTGAGCCATAGACTTGGCCTATAGCTTGAAAGCCTACCATACTTACAAGCTAGATGCAAGACACTACTTAACCTATGCCTTGAAAAGCTGGACTCTCACTACCATAGCCCATGTCAAAAGCTATATTTTGCCTATGGATCAATAGTTAAGTCTTTGATGCTTTGCATGTGTACAAGCTATTTGCGAGCCATAGACTTGGCCTATAGCTTGAAAGCCTACCACAAACAAGCTATTTGCAAGGCATAGGCTTGACCTAAAGCTTGAAAGCCTACCGCATACACAAAGCTATTCCTACGAGCTATCTAGAAGTCATAGCATTGTCATATCTTAGAACCTTGAAACTTGGATATTGTCCAAAAGTTGTTTGCTGAGTCTAGAACATCAAGGCTTCATCAAACCACTAATAGGCCATGCAAAAAAAACATTTGCAAGTTGTTCTCCTATGCACGTAGGCGATGCCTGTAAGTTGTGCACATGCTTGAAAGTTGGATAAATAAACCAACCACACAACATATGAGAGCTTGACTTGTACATTTGTAGGCTTGGTTAGCTATTCTTAAGCTATAAGCACACTACCATGATGAATTCTTGTAGGTGCATGTGAGTTTTTCCGTATTCACAAGCTACCATTTGCAAGCCTTAGAGCAAGCATAGTACTTCAAATTTTACCAAACTTATAACCTAATACCACTTTAAATCTTTCCATGCATTTACATAGACTAGCAAGCACACAATACATTAAGACAAGAAGGTTGCAAGTTACGAGCTATAGTGTTGTGCATGTTATAGATGCATACCACTTTTAAGGCTTAATATGCATGTTTATAGTCCCTACAATTTGCAAGATCTAGGCTACGCATACCACTTCCAAGTCTTGGTACATGCTTCTAGAACAAGCATACTACTTGAAACAATAGTGCTTATAGCTCCATATGGCTTCAAAATTTTTTTCCCAAATTTATATAGGAGAGGTATATGCACACACTAGGCCCTACTCAAAGCCCTTCTCACAATCCTAGCAACACCACCCAAACCAACTTGAGCCAAGCACATGGGAGAAATTACTACACCACCAGGTTTGCAACTTGGATGCGCAAAATACAGCTTAGCTTGAACGGATTCTCTAGCCAAAGCACACACTTTGTTAAGCTAGAAGGAAAATTGGCAATAAACAAGGCTTCATCTAATCTAATAGGAAGATTGAAGATGGATCGAAGGAAATGACAAAAGTACAAGAGGTGAAATCAAAACAAGGAGAAAGATAAACGTAACATAAAGATACACTACCTTTACAATTGTTTGTGAAGCAACATTTCAAGATATGATTGCATACAAGGCACATTTAAGCCTCCTTACCAAAAGGTATGAACAAATACAAGAGGAACTAGATGGGTATTACCAAGCATATTGAAGTCATGGAAGCTAGGACCCAAAATAAATCATTACTAGAAAAGTAATGATTTAGTTTGGTAATACAATGGAGTATTACCAAGCAAGGAAGCAATTGAGCAACTTTGGTACTCCAACACATCCATTAAAGTTAAATCATTAAAGCAAACAAAATGTCTCAAGGAACCAAAATGTGCAAAATATATGAACTTGCACCAACAAAACTCAATGCATAACACAAGTGAAATCGCAAAGATGAGGTGACTAGGACGAAAAGCAAGTGGGTTCAAAAAGCCATCACAAGGAGTTCAAGAAGCCTAAGCACTACCATGCTCTAGGGCACCAATTGATGTAATGAAAACACTCCAAAAAGTTGTAACAAGTTCATTTCACACTACTTCCTAAATGTACCCTTCAACTTCCCATCTGTAGCTTTCTTCACAAGCATATATCTATCAATGATTGTCAAATTTGTCAACCATATCAAAATATTTCTCCACTGGCAAAACAGGAAAAAGCTTGGAGAGAAACTCTCATGGCATGCATGGCTCTAGCGAGGCCTATCCAAATAAAATACCATCAACTATACATGAGGTTTGACCAACATGAGTATAAACTTTTGGGTTATTCATTTGGCTCCACAAAGCTTGGTCAATGTTCTTTTGCCCATTATCATGAAATATAGATTGCATCTAATCATCACTCAGTCGAACTCCTCGAATACTTAAGCCAACTTGTTACTTCAGGAACTTCTCCTCCACCATCTTCCAATCAACAAGACATCATCTAAGAGACCAAGAAAAAAATGAGCAAAAAATATTTGACCCAACATTCTCATCAATTTGTCAACTATGCATCCTCTCCACCTGCTTCCTATGGAGAAGACATTTTCTAAGAGATTGCTCCCTGCTTTTTCATCTTTAGTGAGCATATTCTCTACCATCCTACAGTCCTGGGGACACTATCCAAGGGAAATAGTGCATTATGCCAAGCATTACCCAAGGGAAATCATGCAGAATGTCCAAGACGTCCTTAGGCTGTGCTGTCATTAAACATTTGATCAATACCAAATATATATTTCAATTCTGTCCAAAACCAAATGTATATTTCAATTCAGTCCAAACAACAGTTTAGAGAAGAAAATACATGACCCATCATTTCATCTACCCATGACACACACATAGCTCCTGCATTGGGAGGAAAGAATGGATGTCCATCACCTTCATTGCGCCCCCCACCTGATGCTTCTAAATGAAATGTATATAAGTGGTTATTGCATAACCTGCTTCGAACACGTTACTCATGCCCTACTTTTTCTGAATACAAGCAACCAGCACTTCAATAAGTCAGCTCTCGCATTTACACCATTGGAGAAGAATCCTTGGAAGCAAAGAACCCTTGAAATTTGAATTGGCAGCTGTGATTTTCAGCCTCTGTAGCATGTAGAGTGGCTTTCTTTAGGCCTTCGCCCAGGCCTAAGATCTGTATCAGGGAATTCAAGTTGGCAAAAGCACAAAAGACAATGACATCCTGATAAAGATTTTTCACGTGCTTGTTCCAAAACCTTGCCAACCATGTGAAGAAAATCCAATCAAGATTCTTCTCCAGACATTCTATGCAACATCACACACTGAGATCTGATGTTGAAGGTCTGTTACATAGGAGGCTTAGCTGAACTCAGCAGCTGACCAACAATAGCTGTAACCTGAAAAACCCCATCCCCCACCGCACGAAAATAACAATAATAACAATGAGTAAATATATACATAGTAAGTTTTGATAACATAACATACCAGCACTATTAATGCTATGAAAAAACTGAATCTCAATTTATTTCCCTACAATCAAGTGAAATCCTTAAATGCTGCTGACTGCAATTTATTTCCCTACAATGGAAAAGTAAAACCTTTAAATGCTGCTGACTGCATCTTCTTGTGACTTGTCACTAATACCTTCTGTCAGAAGTCATGCTTCACATCCAACAGAACTAATACAAGTATAAGCTACCTACAGTGACAGTTGCTTGCCAGGTATAACGAGAGATGACATCATTATTAAGAAATTCAGAGACATCAATAGTAAGAAATTCACTTACCAATATATGTAAATTCACAAATCATAATCATGACTGTACCAGAAGCTTTACAAGCATCTAATCATAAGGAAATCCGAAAACTATTTTTGAAAAGATACGAGTTGATCTGCAAACTCTCTACCAGTAAAGTACTTTGCCAATGGCATGCCTACTGAAAAGTCGTGAATTGAGCAAAGAAAAATCTACATGAGTAAAGAGAAGTTACATCACACAAGACAAGGAATAAATTGACCATGATCTATTTCCCCAACAACTAGAAGCTAACCATCTAGTATAAATTGTGTAACGATAAGGAGAATAGACTTGATTTTCCTGGTGAGCTCTCAACCTCCCACAACCAAAACAACAGAAGTTACAGATCTCTCTCGCAAGCAGATTCATTGTGACATGCTGCTACATAAAATTTACAAATCTTGTCATAAAACAACTCGCACCTGCCAATACTTGTGTACACATCTGTCAACACAACTGTTTTCGCCCACAGTAAGGTCCGAATCCTTGAATCTGAAAAGAAAACACCATAAATGAACAACATTTCAATCAAAACGCCTTAGCTACTCTTAACAAGTATAACAAAAATCTCCAATCTGTCCAAAATGATCAAAGCTCCCTTAAAAAAGTTGAGGAACAAAAGAGATGTGTCTCAAAATAAACAAGGTTTTTGCCTGCCAATGACAACAAATAATCATTCAGCAGTCTAACTGGCAAAGGGTACCTATAGTATTTTGACATGAGACTAAGAGAAATCACATTCAATCAAATTTCTTCAAAGAGTTGGATAATTTAGCTTTGAGCAGATAGTATTACACTTTATTGCTACACAACAGGTTGCTTTCCTTGCCCTCTACCATGGGCTAGCAACAAGTGGCACCAAACTTATTGACCACACCATAGAATGTGATGCACCGCGTTGAGCTAAAAATGCATTAACTTGACTTAAACATCCCCAAAACATGCTTAATTAATGAAGCAAACCTTTTATTTTAAAAAGAAACACGTTCCTATAGAGTTATTGTGCCCCACATGCAAAACCCTAATTTGGGTGCCCCAAACTTTCTATAAATAGACATGCATGCAGCCCACCCCTTTCCCTAATCTTGTTTTTGAAAATTTCAGGTCTTTCAACTTGCTGGCCACACCCCAATCGCAGAGGACATCAAGGTCCAAGCTGGCCATTGCTGTTGAGGCAACAATCTCTAGCACATGTTTCCAGCCTACCACACACTGTTTGGAGTTGATTTCAACCTGCTAATTGCTGCTGCTGGTTTTCCCTGCTGTCACCAACCTGCCATGTCATCAACCAACCTACGTCTACTGCCCGAAGCTGCTGCCTACATAGTTTTCTCTCTCCTCAACTGTCGCCTTCTCCTACAAGCTATCGCCCAGCCTTTGCTGCCTACGTTTGGCAGTTCTCTCTCCTGCAACTATCGCCAACCTGCCACGTCATCAACCAGCCTGCATTTGCTATCTGGAGCTGCCACCTACATAGTTTCTCTCTCCTCAATTGTTGCCTTCTCCTACAGCTGTCCCCTAGCCTTTGCTGCTTGTGTTTAGCAATTTTCTATCTCTTGCAGCTATCACCCACCCTAAACAAACTGCATTTTGCTTTTTTCTCTCTCCTCACCTACGTTTTTAGTCTTTCTCTCTCCTGCATTGCCATCTGCATCATATCCGACCTTCCTTAGCTATATTTGTTGGTGTTCAACATCCAAAGGCTGCCTTACTGCGTTTCAAGATCCGTTCGAAGTACAACACACTCTCCAACTCATTACCCTTGCCCTAATCCTCGAGATACAAGAGTTTGTGGTACAGTATTCACTCTCTATAGAATGTGTTTGTTGCATGAGCATTGTATATTCAGCAATCATTCACTTTATTATTTTCTGTGTTCATTGTCTCTGAGTTACTCTAACCCTAACTATGTTCTATGTTATCAATTTGTGCTTTGTTGTACGACTGGTATTGTGTTTTTGTGTTTAGAGCATCTTGTCACACACTAGACCTATTGACCACACCATAGAATGTGATTTATCTTTGGAACTCTCTATTGGCAGGTCCAATACATGTGCATATCCAATACTGCATGAGTCGTATTGGATATGCACAAGTCCAACAATGATTTAAGGTCCTATGAGTAAAATGCAAAATTAATTAATGTATAAAGTGTGCATCAGTTGAATTAATTTAATCTAAATGTAGCTTTTACAATAATTAATTAATGTATAAGGTGTGCATCAGTTGAATTAATTTAATCTAAATGTAGCTTTTACAATAAAAGTTTCATGCAATTTATTAAATGTGGGAGTAGGCCAAATTTTCAAGCCAAGTCACTTAAATTAATAAATTGGAGGTAAAATAGTTAATACTCATATTAAATTTCAGTATTTATGCGAAAGCTGAGAAAACACAAAAAAAAAAGAGATAAAACCAAATGCACAAAACACAGCTTTCCTTCATCAAGCAGCCATTATATGGCCAAATCCTGGCTGCCAAAAGAACATCCGTCATCATCATCTGCTGATTTTACCACCATCAAAGCTGATTGTGCTGTTCTACAGGCTGGTGATGTGGATTTCGACATCAGTAGGGTAAAGCTATCATGGGCAAGTCAAAGCTGCTTCTAAAAATGCAACGAGGATTTGAGGTAGGTGGCCAAATACACACAATATGTACAATGCAAATGAAAAGGGGTAATAAGGGGCATGCACATGTAGTAAGGTTCCATTTGGACAATGCCCTCATAGGGGAATCGTTCACTTGCCCAAGCACCCTTGTAAAATGACAATAATGCAATGCAATGCAAGAGTATGTACAAGGAAGGATGCCAATGTCAAAGACAAAGAAAACAAGCTAAAACCTAAGTGTACCTGTACCGAGAAATCTAATCCATTTAGTCAATGTTAAAGAAGCAGGAGCTGATATCAGCTCATTGTGTGGAGAACCTGATGAATATGAGTGGAAGCACCTCAGCTGAAAAAGCTGACATGCAGCAAGAGATGCCAAAAGCTTGACCTCGAGAGGGAAGGGCTCCTTGCAAGCAAGGCTCAACCAAGAGAGATCATGGAGCCACCAAGGAGTGGCCATCAAACCATAACTCCAGCCAAGAGTGATGGATATGTGCAATGTTAGTCCTCAATAAAAATACAAGACCAACATTTAAGTACCAAAAAGACCAAAACCTACATGCCAATCTTCATATTGAGATGCTTTGATGCTAGGCTAACAAATGTAAAGCTAAGGTAAGAGAGTGTGCAACAGAAAAGAAAATTGGAAAGTACAATTCTAACGATAGTTACCCTAAGGAATATATCCTATGGGCTTGACTTAACTAGCCTAAGGAGCTGAGTAGAACAAAGTGTTACACTACCCAAAGGATGTGCTAGCCTAACTAAATCTGAAGGACCGCAAAGAATCTAGCCTAAGGCTAGCCCAACATTGTGCATGCCTTCAATAGGTCTCTACCAAGAGGGATCATGACAAGTGGGTGAAGCCGCATAGATCATATGACATAGACACATCACAACTCCCCATAGGGGCAATGAGATGGCACCAAACCTTCAGGTATCATGGAAAGTGATGATTGAGGGGGTTGTCCATAAGCCATGTTACTAGTAGGTCGCCGGTAGGTTGTATAGGCAGCAAGAGAAGTAGGAAAAGTAGGAGTGGGTCAGGGAGCAAGCCCAACCTTAGGCTAGATTCCTCGTAGAAGTGGAAACCAAAACCCCTCTGAAGCTAAGCATCACACAAGAAGAGATCTTGTAATGGACCTGGTCACACGACAAGCATAACACTATAGCTGACAACAAACTTGGAAGAGATTGCCAATCGACACAACCCAATATTTTGCTACATAAAATGGAAGTAGATGAATGGCAGCCTGTCTGAAAAGTTCTTGTCTAAAATAAAGTTACTTTATTGTCATCTAGTTTGGGTAAGTTGGTGGTGGTGAACTCAATAAGCAAGCACCTACATTTAGCCAACTAAACTTTCAAATCGTCCCCTTCTTTGAAGGATAACTCTTGGAATTCATGATCTAGATTGATGCATGAACTATACTCAAGGACCACGTAGCAATTGATAAGGTGACTCCAACGATCAAATGTGAGTAAAATGTGTTGAAATAAAGAGTGAAGCTCCAGTAATAACCCATGGATTAACTCAACATTTGTTATGGCATTACTAGCCTCCCAAAGAACTTTTTCAATGAGAGGCCTACTTCTCAAGTGCCCCATAACAGGAGTTCTCATCCATGGATTCTCTTCCCACACAACATGTTGAGATGATTTTAAATAAGAAACAGACTTCAGACAAATCCAAACATGTCCATGAAAACAAGCATCTATCAATTCTCTACTACACCAATAAAACACATTCCACGATGAAGAAAAATAACCATGAAGTCTACCTCTTCTCAATACACTTGTCAAAGCATGACTTTGTTAGCCTGCATAAAGACAATAAAATAATTATACACATCATACAGGGTAGCAGCCCAGCAATAACCATCAGAACATCACATATGCTACTTAGTTCCTACAGATGAAGAATTGTACTTGTTGAAAAGCTCAACCCGATACTCCATTTCTTGTTGGGCCATTCCAACCATCTGCAACCACAATTAAACACACCATTACTAATCCAATGGGGTTGCAGAAAATGAGCCAAAAAACTTGAAGGCAGGTCTAGGACACTGAAAAGGTGCCCAAGCTATTGTAAGTATGCTATTGCTCTGGTTAATGATGCCTCAAGCTACTAGTAAATACCATTTTGACAATGATATTGTGGAAGTGTATTGCACATCCAATTAAGTAGTTTTCCAGGCTAGTGTATGATGTGGTTTAAGGATACTAGTGCCTTGACCATTTCAATTTAACTTCTCATCAGCAATCTTCTAGCAAATTCACACTACATGAATATCTAAAGCAACAAGTGCAAGGATCAGGCTAACAGCTTCCAAGCATTACCTAGTGCAAGGCTGAGGTTGTTACATCTGAAAGGTAGAAACAAAGTGATATGTGTATGTATAGTGGTGAAGTTTATGTATGAAACAAGTCTTGACTTATGTAGCAAAACTCTCCTGGCAACCCACGCCCTTTATTCAGCCCTTCAGATTTTGAATACTTCGCTATAGAAGAGTTTGCAAGGCTAAGTTGCCATGACTTGGCAATAACCAGATCACTCTTCTTGCCAATTAAAGCACATCGCAGTGGCTCTTTACAACAGATGAAGCAACCTCAACCTACTTAGCATCTCTGCTCAGACCTTTTACTGAAACATCATCTCCTTGAAATAATTGCACATAAATGCCAAACAGTGTATGTAGCAAAAATAAATTTGTTCTTTCCTCCCACTTTAGGCTTTCATGTTCTTTTTATTTGCTAGGAAAACATGTAATAATAGAATGTAAAAGCATACAAGGCCACTCCACTTACCTTAAAGAATCAAAAGCAAAGATCAAGGTGAGAATCCAAGCATACTAGTGGACGTTCAAAATCAAGTTCACATTAATCAACAATTTACCAAAAGAGTTATAGTCTAGGCTGCATAGTAAACTCTAGTAGAAGGTCTAATGAACCCTTGATTTGATTGGCAGAACCAAAAAGTGCATATGAATTAGCCAACCTGCTTGGTATCCCTGCTCAGACCTTTCACATAAGCATCAACTCCTAAAGAATTCACTGCCACTGATATCATAGAGGAATGAAGATGACACTTTTAAAATAAGCCTCTTCTAAAGCACCGAATTTCTGCCACTGTATCTGTAGTATCCCATCATGGACCTACCCTTGCAAGATGAGAAAACTCACGATTAAATACTAATATGCTTTACAACATTTTGTGTGTATTTAAGAAGACGCTATTTTAATAATGGCCACCCACTGAGTGAGCTTAGAGTTGCAAGCTTGACCTGCTGGTTATATGAATGGGAAGTGATATGACCAAATTATTCTACTTAGTAATAAGGCATATCAAGTCATAGTTAAGGCATGACAACTTATCAGTTGTTTGCAAGGTTATAAACTCCATTGGTGACTCTCCCAAGGATTCTGATGTACCTTGCCTTATGATATAGCACCTTTTGGTGACCCTTTGCTTATATACAAGCAAAAAGGCGTATCATGATGCATGATGTCTTGGCTCACACAAACTGTGCTCAAAATCAAAAAATAGTCAATAGATGGTGTTGATTCAATCATTGTTAAAAACATTGATTTTTCATACCCAGTATATCTGCTATGTCAATCCTGATATATCCTTAATCTTCTTAACCCATAGATGTTTCAAAGTCTCAGCTGCATTTACAATCACAAATTTCATAAGTAGAGCAACTTGCACCCATACCTTTTAAATGGATTATTAGGGTAATATCAGTTGTCCTCCTAAGGCATCCCCGCATGCAAATCAAACTATATCTCGAAAGATATCAGAATTTAATTGACTTCTTGGTCATTGGTATCTTTTTCAATGGCCATTAAGCATTTATGTATTCAAGTAATGTCCTCACAGTTTTAGGGCATACCTTCTTGAAATTTCCCTCCATTTCAGCTTTCCACAAGAGTATGCATTTTCAGTCTCTTAGTGGTATGCCCTTGCATAATGGGCCTCTATCCATCCATGGACAACCTCCACAAGGACCACTTGACCAGTTTGACTACATCCAAAGAATGATCTCCTTGGCTTGGCTGCTATTGACTGCTCATTATGTTACCATCTGACACTAGGGACACCTTTTCTTCACTTAGTGTAATCCAATGACCTCATCGTGCTAACTCTATGCAAACTTGGCAAGGCTAAACATTTCAATGTTTTCCTTGGGCAACAATGGCCTCTTTAACCTCACATCAATTCATGGCTATTGACAGTTTGTTCGTAATATTATCAATATACATTGTGAATCTTGAATACAAGATCCACATACTTGCAAAGATTGTGAGATCCTAAACAGCCTAGCTATTGGGAGAGTGTTCAGCTAAAACATGCATTACTTGCTGATTAGCCTCTTAAACAGCACTAAAACACACTTAATTAATGAAAAACCCTAAAAAGGGGAGCGGTCCGAGAGAGTTTCAGTGGCCTCAAAAACCCTAATTTTTAAGGCACCCTTCTACATCTATAAATAGGCAGGCTGCCCCTAACATCCTTGTTTGCAGGTTCCACCAGCCCACACACCCTCTGCTGCTGTTGGCGCCCAGTTTCCAGCCTGCAGCCCACCCCCATCTGCTGTCCAGCCATTATCGACTGCAGCTACAATATCTTCAGCCAATCCATTGCTGTAGGCGACAGCTCCCACAACTGGCGATTGCTCCAAACTGTCCCAGACTGCTGTTCCAGCCTGCCGCCCATCATCGCCAAGGTCAGCCAGCCTACGTTTTCAGCATTGCAGGCCCTGACACTCTCCGACACACCTTCTCCAGCTGTCGCCCTACTGTTTACAGCACCTATGCACAATTTCCAGCTTCCAATCGGTGGTACACTGCTGCGTTTCCTTGTTTCCAACCTCCAAACTACTACGTTTTGGTGACCAGCCTGCTGCTATTCACTATTCAGCACTCCTACACTCCGATTGGTGGTCGAAGACTTGGGAACCGTCTCCGATGGACGTCACACTCCGACATTGCTCTGCCCTTGAGCACACTGTACACTCTTACATTCATTCACTTCAAAGTTGTGTTCTCTCTCTCCCTTCTTCTGTCAAAGTTTGAGTTTCTGTGTTTGAGTTTTGAGTTTTGTGTTTTGCATTTAGAGTTTGAGTTTTGCCCTCTATGTTTGTGTCTGTCTCTTTGTGTTTCTGTCGTGGTATGTGTCCCCAATGCAAACCCTAGCAGTTTTCTTCACATGGTATCAGAGCCGACGCTCTTGTAAAGAGTATCCTGCGAATATTGTAGAGAGCTAGTCTTTGTGTGAGGCACACAATACGACTCGTAACTGAATCACAATGTCCCAAACACCTTCTTCTCCAATTCATATGATGTCTTATCAGGCTTCTCTATCATTGGAGGCCCTAAGACGGCATTATGGACTTGGTGAGGAGGACAACACTCCACCTTCACCTTCTTCTTCTACTCCTATTCCAGTTTTCACTGAAATGACAGAGGAGGACTTTGAGGAGTACTATCGCAACAAGTACGGTGATGTTTACACTCCTCCAACCAGTTTTGCTACCATCGGACCGGTTGGTGAGGCTGACCACCTATCCGATCATGGAGGACATATGGCATTTGGAACGTTTGGCGATCCATCTTCATCATCTCAGCCAAGTCCAATGTCAGGTTTGTACAATTCTTTTGTGTTGCATGAATCAAAACCCTCGCCTGTTTCTTCTTTTGAGATACAGGATCCGAATGGCTTTGCATATGTGAACTTCAATAGAGGGGGCTCACGAAGTAGACGGAATTTAGGTACATCTACAGCCTCTGTTTCATTTGAGCATATCACGCACACTTCTCACTTCCCTCCCATCCCACCCTCTTCTATATCACACCTTGATCACCTCTCATCATCTTTCCAAAACCTTGGATTACACTCCACATCTGCATCACACACCCTAGGGGTTGGATCTTCCATCACCGCTCCTAGCACCTCACCCCATTCTCTACCTCTTTGTACCATGGTACTTCATTAGGGGGAATGCCACCCTTTAACACAGTGTCTGTCACCTTTCAGCAAAGGAGCACACCCATAACTCCTGGGTCGATTGTGATGGGCATCTCCCTCAATATCCCCAACTTCACATCTCACATAACCACTCAAACACAGGGGTTTCCATCCTCAGCTTACGGTGCGTCTTCACACTCTCCTTGGGTTACTCCTACGCAAGGATTCCCATCTTTTGCTCCCTGTGTTCTCATCTCACCTCCTTGGGTTCCTCGTGTGGCTACCATACCCATGCCTAGTCAGCCCATCCCTACCTATGGATCCACCTTGCACACTATCCGCATGTCTGGTAGGCACTCTAGAGCCCATTCCCAAGTGTACTCCGCTCCCCCATCCTACCCACACTACACTTTTTCACACTATCCATCTCCAAGCACTACCACTCCTATTGCAACGGCCAATAATGCCTTCACGAACAAGACACATTTTAACGGGTTAAATTTTACCACTTGGTCTAATTGCATGCAACAAATGCTTGAGTCTCAAGGTCTTTGGGACCTCGTCATTGGTCTAGAGCCTCTGCCGGACCCCTCGACTAGCTCACCCCGACTTCATCCGTCAATGGAGAGCTCGCAATGCCACAGCCAAGGTTAAGCTGATGTAGGGATTGCTTCCCGAGTTTCACTCTCAGTTGTAGCACTTTCCGCTCGCGTCAAAGCATTGGAGTCACCTTCTCGACCGCTATGCCGCTCAAAATCATACTCAGCGCATCAATCTCGACTTTGAGCTTCAAGAGTTCTCTCATAGAAACAAGAAACGGCCGTTCCGTCCTGTAGGAACGGCCAACACGTTCCAAACCCTTGGAAAAGGTGAAACAGCCAAGGAACATTCCCTACCGTTCCCAAGGTTGTTCCCTGCCATTCCTTGTTTGGAACGGCCGTTCCAAACTTGTTGACAAAAAAATTACGTTTTTTCACGTTTTTTCTTTTTGCTTGTATCACACTCCTATCACATGTTCATCCATCTCCATCGCCTAATGTGCATACACTAATTTCTCTCTCTCTCTCTCTCTCTCTCTCTCTCTCTCTCTCTCTCTCTCTCTCTCACACACACATTGAATATTCAAAGTGTCAAAACAACCCAAAAGCCAATCAAGAGTCCATGCAAAGTTCAAATTTGATGCATTATGAACTCTTGCAAATCACAATTAAATTTTAGCCTATTCTCGATTCCAAGATAATCATCCATTTATATTGTCTAATTTCAAGGAAAACTGGGATAATTGGGGCAATTCAGAGCAATTTGGAGCTATGGGCATAATCGAATCAATTTTCGAACATTTGGGTCAATTTGAAGCATTGAGGGATATTGGGGCAATTAAAGGGGCCTTCTTTGGGGCAACTTGGGTCGTGCAAGGCATATTTGGGGCACTTAAGACATGTGTTGTTCCCCCCGTTCCCGTTCATCCACCTCGAGCATTCCCCCCAATCCAAGGAGTCTCGTTCTCGTTCTCGTTCCCCGTTCCAGGTAACTATGAGTTCTCTATTAAGGAAGGGGATGATCTGAAAGTCAAGCAAGAATATAAGCGATTACTTGCCGAGTTTGCCACTACTAGCTCTCCAAAGTCAAATGACGATCAAGTTACATTCTTTTTTAATAAGTTGCCCGAAAGTACTTCAATTTCATTCAACACATCATCTCCCAACCTTGATTGCCAACCTTCTACGAGTTTGAGTGCCAGTTCTTATGTTACGCAAGGTTGCATGATCAAGTCTGTAAATGCCCCAAACAACGTAGTATGCTTAACAATTATGATATTCGCTTGTTTTCGAGATTTAATATAAAAGAGAATGAGCACTTAAAGCTGAAAATGAAAATTACTCACAAAATTACAACCATGAAAATGTAAAAGTAATGGAGACAAGATTGAGGGTTGAAGATGGGCAACCCTCCCCCCCCCCCTTGAAGGAATGTATTTCTGCTCAACCCAAGTCCCTTAGGGAAGAGCTCAGTTACAATCAACCTGAGAGTGAGGAGAAGTAATTCTCACTCTCACAAGATCATGCAAAGATGTACAAACACACATGCATTATCTATTATGCAATGATAAGAACTGATTTCTTTACAGTATGAGAGAAGAAAGAGGGGAAATCAACCTTTCTCCATCGTTGATCAGTAGTACATGGATAGGGCTTGCTTCTTGTTGCTAAAATGGAAGAAAGAGCTCGAGAAGGAGGTGCTGTAATGAATTTACAAGCTTGCTGTCCTGTAAAACAGCAATGTTAGAAGAGGGAATATGAAGGAATTTGATCATGGAGAAGTGGGGGATGATGATGGGGATGGATGGGGTCAGTTTCTGGCTATCTGTGGTGCTGTACATGAGTTTAAAGCAAAGAAAAATGATGTTGAATGAAGAAAAACGAGCTCTTATTTATAGGAGAGGGAAGAGCTAGTACAAAAGGGGAAAGTGGAGTAGCACAAGACATGTGTCCAGCCACATGTCATGAGATGTGACAAGTGGTGGGACTCTTGGAAACTTGTGTGACAAGTGTCTTGACACTTGTCTCTTCTCTATGGCCTTCCTTTTTGGGCTGAATACTGTCAAGAATAGAAACAATCAAATTTAGTAAGAACAGTCAGAGTACAGAATTTACTATTTTTAGAATGACATCCCTATTTTTTAGGACTAGCATTTTTAGGCTAATTCGAGGCTCCTAAAATTTAGGGACCCCCCAATATGGGTATCATATGAAAGCTTTTTCCGTATACATCGCAAAAACGGTATCAGAATCTTCATGTGGCTTTCCTATGCAAAGAAATGTGCATTTCAAGCTTTCAGCCCACACATGCACATTGTACAAGCATTTTATGATCATGCCATCTTGTTGATAGTAACTGTCCGTTTTGGCGGATCTAGCCCACACTTCAAGGCATCAATCATTTCTGTGTGCGAGTCTAACCCTGATATGCGTGAGTTCTGGTCACAGGCGCCCAATCGGGCCATATAGGTGGAAGTGTGAACTATCTTTTCTCTAACCCACCGTGTGGGTCCACCATAACCTGTGACGACTCATCAGTGGCCAGCTCCAATGCACTTTTCTTTATATCTAATTAGTGCAAAGGAAATAAATTTAATAAATCATTATATAGACAAATTAATGAAAACGGATACAAATTCTGTTTCTATAGAGTTGTGACAAAGTCCACAAGAAATCCTCATCAGAACATTATTCAAAGCAGAGGGGGTTGGTTGTCTCTTCTTCGGGAGGGAAAACCACAAGTGGTAAGAACTCGCAAGATACGAAGGCAAGCCAATCAAGGGTGACTCCTCTTCCTCGGGTGGAACCAAAGAATCTAGACCTATCTAGCAACAACTCCCTAAGAAAAACCGGTTTTACACACACTGCCAGTGAGCAGGCCATGTCGACGAGGAGTGTCGCTCCCAAGGCCTAAGGTATTCTACCTAAAAAGTCTCAACAAACCACTTCAACTGCACAGTCCAGTGGAGCTACACCTTCCACTCCTGCTTCATCTGCTCCTTCGGCACCCATTGTTGCTGGATATGTGGCTCGAGTACAATCTTAGCAGCCCATCTCTTTCACTACCCTTGAAGGACTAGCTAATTGGTCTACAGGTTCCGACCCCGTTGCACTTCATGTATCCATCTCACCTTCCTCTCCACCTTGTCAAGCATTTCCTTCGCAAAGCCCTCCTACTGGATATACGTGATGGTGGCCACCTTCTTAGACTAGCATGACTCTAGGTCCTTTCAAACACCCTAGGTCAGTCTAGCATTCATTTTTCGCACTCTTAGAGTCGAGCCCATAGGATTCATTGTCCTTAGCTTTTCCATTCTTTTGTCTTCCGCTGCATTTACTCACATACATTCATTGCATTTATTTTGAGTTAGATTTTCTTTCTGTAATGTTTTGCTTTGGAGCATCTCACCACTGATCTCTATGTTTGCAGATTTTCATCTCTTTTGCGAGATTTTGTCTTTCAATGTAGGGCTAACTTGCAGATTGCTTTGGTCCTACCTGGGCTAGAGACGTGGGGATGCGTACCATTCCTTTCAAGGTCTCATCATCCTCGCAGTGCTTGCTTTTCTTCCAACATGACGGTTTTCCCTCGCAAGGCGGATCGTGCAACATCTCTCTCGATGCTATCATGGCAGTGACTTCTACCTTGCTTTTCTAGCGAGGTGCTTCATCCACTTCCTCTTTTTTCATTTCTTATGATTCTTAGCACCATACGAAGACCGCTCCTCTTCGGCATCTACACCAAGTTGAGCAGAGATTCCTACCCTTCTTGGTATTCTATAAGCTTCAGCACTTTGTCTTCGACATCGGCTTCTTCCCCCTGTTATACCTTATGCTTTGCATTGCATGATTTCATCTTTGTACTAGGGCGCTTGGACAAGTGAACAATTTCCCCATGAGGAACATTGTCCAAGTGGCACCTGCTGCATGAGCATTCTTCAACATGTAGCATACTTTGCATCTCATTGTGCAAAGCACCATTTGCGCATATTCTAAGTTGTTTCCACCGATGGCTGTTGTTACTACACCATCATACTCCTTCATCACATGGATACCTCATCACCTATTTTTACTCGTCATCGACACCTTGAGTGGATGGGTTAGCTTGTTTTGTTTTGTGATGTGTTGGGTGTACCCTGCCTACTCCCGTCTTCTGGGTCACTATTACTCAATCAGCCGCATCCCATAAAATTTAACTTACTTATTCCAAAAAAAAACAAAAAACAGAAAAAAAGTTCAATGTGGTTCCATCTGCCTTTGTAGGGCTTGGTAGGCCATTAGGCAACTAACGTGCACTCTTTGTCTAATTCCTTGTCCTCTCTGGGGTGACTACTTGGATTCCCTTGGTAAGATAACCATCGCCTCTATAGTCTTGGTAGGCACTGGGCATCCACCGTTTACCCTTTGTCCGATACCCTAACTGCTTTGGGGTGGGACGCCTTGGGATACAAATAATTGGCCTTCCTTTCGGCTCTGTTTTGGGCCTGAGAGGGGGTGTTGAGCTAAAACACGCATTACTTATTGATTAGCCTCTTAAACAATCCCAAAACACACTTAATTAATGAAAAACCCTAAAAAGGGGAGCAGTCCAAGAGAGTTTCAATGCTTCCCAAAAATCCTAGTTTTTGGAGCACCCTTCTACATCTATAAATAGACAGGCTGCCCCCATTCAGCTATCATCCTTGTTTGCAGGTTACACCAACCCACATACCCTCTACTACTATTGGCACCCAATTTCCAACCTGTAGCCTACCTCCATCTGCTATCCAACCATCATCGATTGCAACTACATTATCTTCAGCCTGTCCATTGCTATAAGCGACACCTCCTAGCTGCTAACGACTGCTCCAGATTTTCCTAGACTGTTGTTCCAGCCTACCGCCCATCATCGCCAAGGTCAGCCAGCCTGCATTTTCAGCATTGCAGGCCCTGATACTCTCCGACACACCTTCTCCAGCTGTCGCCCTGCTGTTTACAACACCTGTGGACAGTTTTCAGCTTCCGATCAGTGGTACACTGCTGCGTTTTGGTGACCAGCCTGCTACTATTCACTATTCAGCACTCCTACACTCCAACTGGTGGTCACAAACTTGGGATCCATCTCCAGTGGACGTCACACTCCGACATTGCTCTGCCCTTGAGCACACTGTACACTCTTACATTCATTTATAGCATTCATTCACTTCAAAGTTGTGTTCTCTCTCTCCCTTCTTCTGTCTGTGTTTGAGTTTCTGTGTTTGAGTTTTGAGTTTTGCATTTAGAGTTTGAGTTTTGCCCTATGTGTCTGTGTCTGTGTCTGTCTCTTTGTGTTTCTGTCGTGGTCGTACACTCTGTGTCCTCAGTGCAAACCCTGGCAATTTTCTTCACAGAGAGTAACTTTCAAGCACTTAGACTCTTCAAGGCACACTACAATAGGGGTGTCAAGAAACAATAGGGTTCACAAGTAGAAACACGAAGAGTATGGCAAACATTGTAATAGAGAAAACTAAGAAACACACAAGAAAGAAGAATAATAATAAATAAATCATGTTGAATTCCACTACAATGGAGCTAAGCTCAAAGTGAGACTCAAGTGACCATGTCTATGCAACCGCTACTAAAATCAACTGAGTTTGGAAATGACCATTGCTCCAACTAATCAAGTAGCAACACTTCAAAGGGGTCTACACTATGAGGAGAGTGAAACACAATGTGATGGTCTGGCCCTTAGATATCCGTGCGGGGCCCTCTCTTGACCCCGTCTAGGCTCCAGAGAAGCACTAGACCCATTGCCCAACATTGCCATCTTGACACCTCAACACGTCACGAGACACCCCAACACGACATAGAACACGACACGGCACACACAATGTTAGCAGAGTATTTGTCAACTCATGTGTGAGTCTGAGCTTGATCTGGGCTGGACATTTTTATTAGGTATTTTAGGTATTTTCTTGGTGTGGCATTTTATGCCAGTGGAGCATTTTATGCACCAGTCGGCCAACATTAATGCTAGCCAACCAGCATTTATTGCTCCCCACTTTTCAGCCTATTTATACTCAGAGGCTCCTCCTCAGTCATTATCATCATCTTCACCATCTGCAGACTCTGTGGAGAGAGGAGCCAATGCCAATGACTCATTGTTGTATGCGACTGTCTCATGTTCAGATATATGGATTCCATTTCCCGTGCATACATCTGAGTTCTCATCTGTATCGTGTTCTTTTCTTTTCTCTTTTTGTCTTGTGTTTCAGCAGTTTATTTCAGCACATGTTTATGCTTCCACCGCTGCTCCACTTCTGACATGGTATCAGTTTCCAAGATTTGTGTTTCTGCTGTGTTTTATTGCTGATTTCAAGACTATTTTCCCCTTTTCTGCTTAGGCGGCTGCTGCTCCCTACAGGCGACCTGTTTGACCTGCGTTTTCTACAGTATTACCATCGCCTGCTGCCTACGCACCCTCTACTGCCTGCGTTTTTCATCTGCAGCTGCTAGCGACAGTTTTCTACCTGTTTTTCTCCAGTTTACAGCCTGCGTTTTGCTGATTCCGCGTCTCTCGTGACTGGGTGACTGTTACTTTAAGCCGTTTTTGCTGTTTTTTGCAGTTTTTGACTAATTTTTTGACTTTTTGCAACAGATTTTGTCTTCTATTGATCAGATTTTGGGTTATATTGCATGTGAACTCTCATTTTCTGTAGTCCATGCTTGTGTTTTGGCTGTGTTTCCTCTCTACATTCCATCTTTTCTCTACTTCTCTCCTTATCCTCTCCATATCGCTTTTCCGTGCACTTCCACTGATGATAAGTTACATGGACTTGATTATCTCACATGGAGTGCTGTCATGAAAGCTTGGTTTGTGCAGAAGCGGTTATGGTACATCGTCTGTGGAGCTATTCCTCGACCTCTCCATCCTTTCCCTCTTCCTGAAGACTTTGATGAGGACAACCATGAGGAAGCGGTGCTCACATGGAACTCGGACGATGCCCGTGCTTACTCGGCGTTGCTTCGGTGTATTTCTAAAGCGGTCTTACCGACGGTTACCTCCTGTAGGACATCTCCTGAAGTATGGCAGAAGTTGCAGCAGATGTACGAGGCACCTTCCACCATGTGGGCAGTCACACTTTATGGCCAACTCCAGCAGATGAAGTTTGAGCCGACAGATACTATTCAGTCTTTTCTTCTTCGTGTTACGCAGGTACAGGACCAGCTTCGGCACATGCAATCTGCTCTTCCCGAGGCGCATCTCGTCGCGACGGTCCTCTACAAGCTCCCCCCGAAGTTTGATGGAGTGGCCAATGCTTTGCGGGCGCAGATATCATCAACTCCTGTTAGTTTTACACATATGACCTCGATGCTTCTTCAGCATGAGACATCCTTGAGATTACAAGGACAGCTTCCGGCACATTATGGAGACGAGGCTTATGTAGCTTCAAAGAGGGGTAACGGGAAGAAGAAGTCGAAGGCCCAGTGTTACCACTGTGGCAAGAAGGGACATTTGCGGAAGGACTGCAAGAGGTTGGCGGCTTCCAGGAAGAAGGAGCAGAAGACGAAGCGGGATGTTAACTCTACCGATGAGTTCTCTCCTTCATCAGACTCCGACTCAGATCCTCCGACCAAGGTGAAGTCCAAGGCGCGGAAGGGATCCTCTTCTTCGGATCGCGGGAAGGGCTTGGTGGCTCCTTCCTCGGCTGCTTTCTAGTGGTGGTGATGAGGTCATCCCTCACGACTCTCTTGTGCCAAAGAGGAAGTGTGAGCGGGTGTTCAGATGGGGCAGCTGCGCCTCATCTATACTTTTATACAGGTGCACAGGTTCCAAAGAGGGACGTCCCTGACGCATCGACTTCAGTCTGGCGGAATCAAATCCTGGAGCTGGGATTGACATCCAGGTTCATGATGAGCTGATTATCTGACAGAGAGCGGAAGGCTTTCGTCTAGAGCTCACATGAGGGGACACTTTGGTGGTTTGGCCAAAGGCGGGGAATCCATGGTCACCTATGTTCAGGGGCATTTTTGACAGGATGGTCTTGTATGCTACTGCGAGACATTGGTGATGGACACAGAGACATTCTATGATCTTCTCTATTTTCAGGTGTTTGGTACGATCGACATCGACATCAGGTTCTCTCCGAGGCACCTTGGTGGTGGCTTGATCACCCACTACTTGGGTATCCATCGTTCTACTTGGTGGTTCTATGTTGTATAGTTTCCGATCCCTTTTCCTTGTACTATCAGGTGTTTGGTACGATCGACATCGACATCAGGTTCTCTCCGAGGCACCTTGGTGGTGGCTTGATCACCCACTACTTGGGTATCCATCGTTCTACTTGGTGGTTCTATGTTGTATAGTTTCCGATCCCTTTTCCTTGTACTATTGTATTGTATCCGATCACCCATGATCTGAGAGAGGGTGTTAGCAGAGTGTTTGTCAGCTCATGTGTGAGTCTGAGCTTGATCTGGGCTGGGCATTTTTATTAGGTATTTTAGGTATTTTCCTGGTGTGGCATTTTATGCCAGTGGAGCATTTTATGCACCAGTCGGCCAGCATTAATGCTGGCCAACCAGCATTTATTGCTCCCCACTTTTCAGCCTATTTATACTCAGTGGCTCCTCCTTAGTCATTATCATCATCTTCACCATCTGCAGACTCTGTGGAGAGAGGAGCCAGTGCCAGTGCCCACGCAGCCAGTGACTCACTGTTGTATGCGACTGTCTTGTGTTCAGATATATGGATTCCATTTCCCGTGCATACATCTCAGTTCTCATTTGTATCGTATTCTTTTCTTTTCTCTTTTTGTCTTGTGTTTCAGCAGTTTATTTCAGCACATGTTTATGCTTCCACCGCTGCTCCACTTCTGACACACAAAAGTTTGCAAAATGGCCCATCTTAAGGGCAAAAAGTCATATTCATAGCAAAAGAGTATGTACAAGGTAGCTGGAGGCACAGCAAGGGACTTTGTCACGGGTGGAGTGTGGAGCTATCAACGCGCTACAACACAGCTAAAACCACGTGGGGTGAGGGAGCTACAAGAGGTACTCCCTCATACACAATCCTTTGGGCAAAGGTGTAAATGACAAGGACAAAAGCTGTTCTATGGAGGGAACAAAACCCGGTCCTTCAAGAGTGGGATGTTAAGAGTAGACATTGGTAATGAAGGACAGCAATGCAGCAAACTGCTGTCCTCAGGAGCTGTCGATGAAGAAGAAAATGTTGAAATCTCTCCCAAATGATAGCTTCTATCAAAATGATTGCTGGACAGCCAATTGGAGGAGAAAATACAAAAATTGCATCAATCTGAACCTTCAATCAGCAAATGCAGGAAGCTGAACAGTAGGTGACAGCTATGGGGTATGAAAGATGTGCTGGGCAAATCCACAAAACAAGAATGGGCTCAGTGGTGGGCAGCTCCTAGGAAGACAGCTGGCTGTAACAGAAAAATGCAATGCCAGACACCATGGGCAGCAAGGCAGCCAATCAAATCTGGAAAGACAGCTATCAGAGTGCTCGAAAACAGTCATCATCAGCTGCATGAAGTCATCAAGCTGTGGAAGATGACGTCAGGCTGGAGCAGCACACAAAAAGCCTCCACAAACTGAGATGTCCTTCATCTCGTAGTGTGGACAGCAGTGGAGAGAGCTGAGTGAAGAAAACAATGATGAGTAAATGACAAGGGCTGAGTGTGGATAGATGAATAGATGGATGCAAACAATGATGCCCATGCCCTATTTATAGGCACATGACACGTACTATCTAGAGTGGCACCCAAAGTTCAAACACTGAATAATACAAATAAAGCATTTTTGGGGCAGTAGATGCAGACCACAATGAGGAATTAATGCAATACAATTATTTTTTGATGCACATAATGACTTTGGTTGCTCAACACTCCCTCTCAAGCCCAAAAAGGTGCCCTAAGAGGACATTCTCCGCCTTGTACAGCTTTTGAATGTACGGCAATCAAATACATAATAGGATCCCCGAGGAAGTTTAAAGGAAGGTGGTGGATGATGAAAGTAACACCAATAATCCAAGGATTCCACCTGAAAGGAAACTTGTGCAATAGACAAGTTGTGCTGACGGTGCCCAAAATTAGAGCTCAAGAGAGAAGTCACTTGCCCATATCTCCATGCTGGTGAGATTGCCAAAACATGCCTAATTTCGGGCCTCGAGAAAGAGAAAACTATCCCCATCTCTATGTTGGGCAAGATGCAAAGAAATAGCCACCAAGGTGTGCAAATGGTGCTTGAAACCCAAACTTTGGAGAGAGGCCACTCACTTCATATGTCCATGCTGGTGAGAATGCAAAGGCATGCCTAATCTTGGGTCTTGAGAGAGAGGACACTATCCCAAGCCATTACCATCAAGTTATGGTTGAAACATCCAAGGCTCTGGTTTGAGGAAATCCTATAGATCCTCGAAAGAGAGGGCAACTCAAGGCCAATCACTCCATGCTAGATAAAAAATGGAAAAACTTTTTACCAAGGTGTGTGAAGGACCGCATGATCAATAGTGACCCTATTATGTCCTTGGACATCCGGATTGGTGCTAGTAGCATTGGTCACAATGATTAAGAAGTGACTTGGTGTGAATGCACTAAGGACACTACAAGGTTAGGGCAACCAAGTCCTATTTAGAGAACTCAAGGCCCTATTGTGCTCTTCATCATGTGATCACAACTCTTGGGCTCCTAGCCTATTGGCCTATGCATCCGTACACCAGGATGGTATGGACTAGTGGTATGGGACACCAACCCTTGGGATGTGGTCGTAACCCAAAGTGTTGCTAGCTCCCAAGCTCAAGGGTGGACCCGTTCAGCTCTATGGCTAGGATGTGAGTTTGATGTCCAATCCCTTTCATTGTGAGTTTGGCTTGTGTTGTGTCTCGTGTGCAAGTTGAATCCTATGGGGATTGTCCATGGGTGCTAGTAATTGGTCACAATGGTTCTAAAGTGATGTAGTGCAAATGCACTAAGGACGCTTTGGGTTTAAGGAAGCCGAGTCCTATTCATAGGACTCGAGGCCCTACTATTTATGCACTTCATTGTCCAATCACCACTCTTGGAATCTTGGCCCATTGGCAATGCATCCATATACTCGGATGATATGGTTTGGTGATATGGAATCAACCCTTGGCATGCACTCGTGACCCGAAGTGCTGCTAGCTCCCAAGCTCAGGGGTGAGTCCGCTTGGCTCTATGGCTAGAAGGTGAACCTCGTACCTAGTCCCTTTCATTGTGAGTTTAACTTGCATTGCATATCATGTGTAGGTTGGATTCTATGGGGATTATCCATGGCTGCTAGTAGCATTGGTCTCAGTGGTTATGAAGTGACTTAGTGCGAGAGCACTTGGGACACTTTGGGGTTAGGGCAACCAAGTCCTGTTTATAGAACTCAAGGCCCTATTGTGCACTTCATTGTGTGATCACCACTCTTGGACTCTTGGCCCGTTAGCCGATGTATCCGTACACATGGATGGTGCGGAATGCAGTCGTGACCCGAAGTACTGCTAGCTTTCAAGCTCAGGGATTGAGCCTGTTTTTGGCTCTATGGCTACGAGGTAAGTCTAATGTCTAGTCCCTTTCATTGTGAGTTTGGGTTGCGTTATGTCTCGTATGCAAGTCGGATCCTATGGGGACATTTCAAACCCCCTCTAAAATTGGATCTATGGCTAGCAGGTCAATCTAATGTCTAGTCCCGAGTCTGCCTTGCATCGTGTCTCCTACTGTAGGTTGGATCCTATGGGGACTATCCATGGGTGCTAGTAGCATTGGTCACAATGGTTATAGAAGTGACTTAGAGCGAATGTACTTGGGACACTTTGGGATTAGGGAAATCAAGTCCTATTTATAGGACTCAAGGCTCTATTACACAATTCATTGTGTGATAACCATTATTAAACTCTTGGCCGTTGGCTAACATATCCATACACCGAGATGGTGTGGACTTGTATTATGGAATGCCAATCCTTGGGATGTGGTCATGACCCAAAGTGCTACTAGCTCCCAAGCACGAGGGTGAGCCCATTTTTGGCTCTATGGCTAGAAGATGAGTTTGATGTCTAATCCCTTTCATTGTGAGTTTGGCTTGCTGTTGAGAGTCATCTCTTGCCACGTCAGCAGTGCCACCTGGCAATTTTGCCACATAGTTGCGGTCGGACAGTCCGACTGCAATCGACTACATTAAATGCAACCGAGCTAGCTATTTCAGGCATTTTCTTAGCGTTCTTTTCAGCCTTTTTAAGGCTGAGTTTCCAGCGGACTTCTACACTTGTATTTGACAGATTTCAGCCTGCTAGTGAAAGAGAGCACTTGGGGCTGATGAAGATCGAGGTCCTCAAGGTGGAGACATACGCAGATATTCTCTCTGCACCCTATATAATTCTACATCCTTATACAGCATTCTTCACTGCAGATTTTCTGCGTTTCAATCTCTCTCTCTCTCTCTCTCTCTCTCTCTCTCTCTCTCTCTCTCTCTTTGTCATGGTCATTCGCTTCTACATTGCTTCACTCTGACATGGTATCAAAGCGGGCGTGCAAGAAAAGAGAAGATTTGTTGAAGCTGCTGTTGTTTTTTTGCTCTTAGAGAAGGAAGAAGGCTGAGTTTTTGGCCTTCAAGTGCAGATTTTACCTTTTCATCGCCTCCGAACTGAAGAAGGTTCAAGATGCGGAGACAAGAGCCCTGGCAGGCTGCATTTTCATAGTCAAAGGGGGTTTCTTTTGTGTTTATGCAAGCATTGCAGGTGAAGATGTCTACAGAGACAAACATGGAATTCCAAGCGATTATGGACCAGAAGGTGCCTATTTTACCGACTCTTCCATCAAATCAAAAGCTCGATGGTGACAATTACCGCATTTGGCATGTGATGATGTTGGCCATATTGGAGTCTTACGATTTGGTGGAGCTTGTGATGGAGAAGATCAACTGGCCCTCGATGACAAGGCCCAACCAATCTCATTGGAACAAGCTGAATGCCAAGATTCACTCTTATATTTTTATGTATTGTACAACAATCGTGATAGCCCATATAGAGCACTTGACGATGGCTCGAGAGATATGGCTGGAGCTTGTTGAGCAGATGTACAATCGGATGACCCTTGTGAAGAGGGTTTCTTTGGAGGTGCAAATACAGACCCTGTCCATGAATAAGTCTTCTTCGCTTCGGGAACACATCAACAAGCTTTGGAAGCTTTAGATGCAGGTTCAAAATGCGGGGAAGCCCATTTCCTCCAAAGACATGGTGATCACCTTACTGTCCCAGTTGCCGCCACGATTCGGTACCTTTTATTCCGCTCTTATTGCTTTAGAGCAGGAGTCGACTCTTCATTGGGAAGAATTAGTTCTTATGGTCTTGGACCAAGAGGAACAGTTGAAGGGAAAAAATGCTTCCAAATCGAAGGCATTGATTGGTCAAGCCTCTTAGAAGAAGGGGAAGGACCAAAAGAAGAAGGAGGACAACAAATCTAAGAAGAAGAACGAGAAAGAATCGACATGTCATATTTGTGGTAAGACCGGCCATTGGACAAAGGATTGCCCCGACAAGGACAAGGATACCAAGAAGAAGGACACGAAGGATTCTAAAGTAGTGGTTGCACCCTCATCAACTACCTTTCTACACTTAGCGGTCATTGAGGACTCCACCGAAGACTTCTGATGCTGCGATGACAGCTCCCCACGCTCCAAAGTGAATCGTAGACAGTGGTGTCTCATGGCACATGACTCCTTCAACAATTGGTGTTGCCCATTTACGACCCTCGCATGGACAGATTCTCATAGAAGACAGCTCTTCTATATCTATTGCTACACGGGGTGAGATACAGTTGATTCCAGATGGACGTAGTGGCATGGTTATCACGTCCGATTAGTATAGTCCGATGCTAGTACGGTACTAATCAGACTAATAAATCTTGAACCTACGTCCAATGTTATGTCCGATAAAAGAAAAAATACATATAATTTTAAGTCTATGCTTAATGTTTGGACTTAAAAGTTAAAACATAAACTTAGATATTCAAGTTAAAAGTGCAAAAGAGAGTTAAAACAAGAGTTGAGAGTGTACTATGTAGCATGAATAATGAAACCGACAACTTTATTATGAGCTAGATGTGCAATCTCATACAAAACGTGTACAAAAATGGATTGAGATAAAATCCATCATCCATGGCTCAATCCAAATCAAGATACATGATCACTCTAGCTACTCATATCACTCTCAACATCGAAGGTGGAAGCGTCCTTGTTACCGCTTGAGGAGCTATCACCCTCCTCAGCAAAATCACCCTTACTAATGACATTGCCGCCGTCATCATACTCAGTCTCTCTAAGGTCTAGGTGGGAGACAATGATAGGTATGTCTTCCTGGCCGAACTAGTGTTGGTGCTCAGTTGTATATGCAGAAGTTCAAGGAGGAGTGAGCGTGAGAGTGTGACAGCTAAAGAGAGAGAGAGCAGAGTGAAAGTACTCTTTGATATGAATGTACCAACAATGTGTTGGTACACAAAGAATAAAATGTATTTATACTTAGGACACGTAAAGGTGCATTCACATGTACAACTAAATAATATGCATTTACTTTACACAAAGGTCAAACGGGCCTTTATCCCAACAACCTACCACATAAAGGTGCATTCACATGTACAGCTAAATAATATGCATTTACTTTACACAAAGGTCAAACGGGCCTTTATCCCAACAACCTACCACTTAAAAGGTCTGAAGTGAACCTCTAACGTGCAAAGCAAGAGACAAATCAAACATCCTGCTACATTGAATACTTTTAAAAAGCATGGAATTAGGAAGTTCTTTTTGCCTTAAATATCCATTTTAAATCAAGTAGAATTTTCTTCCAAGAGAGAACAAGGTGCATGGAAAAATGATAGGTCAGCTAATAATTTTATCTTGAAAAAAACTGAAAGCTTCTGAATGAAAAATATACCAAGTTTCATAAATAGCAATGTTCATATATGATACACAATTGCAAGCATTTGAGTCCAAGGTTGTGTTTGTTGCATGAGTTCAACAATAAAGAAGTTTTTTCATCCACATGTAATAATGAGTATTCAAACATATTAAGACTACCACGAAGCTTGGGAGGGTCAATTTGCTAACTATAAACAAACTACCCACTAGTCGTATGCAATGCTCATGCTGAGCTTTACTTAGATTTTTAGTGAGAACATCTGCAGGGTTGTCCTGTGTTCTGATCTTGGTCAATGTGATTTGACCATCTTGCAAAATCTATCTGATAAAGTAATATCACACATCTATATGCTTTGTGCGTGAATGATACATGGCATTCTTAGCCAGATACATAGCACTCTAGCTATCACATCCCAAAACTGCGATACCCATAGACATGTCGAGATCCTCTGCAAGTCTGCTCAACCATATAGCTTCCTTAGAAGCTTTAGTAGCTGATATGTATTCAGCTTCAATGGTACTAAGTGCAACGATGTTCTGCAACCTAGAACACCAAGAAACAGCACCATCAGCAACTGTGAAGACATACCTGTTGGTGGATCTACAAGTGTCCAAGTCACTTGCCATCATAGCAACCAAAAACGTCAGAAACGTTTAGAAATGGAAAGCAAATAAGAAATTCCTTTTACTTTGGTATCTCTAGTAAGTCCAATATCCTGGACTTAGTGCATTTTGATGTATGTAGTATGCCCGTGAAATCATTGAGTGGTGCTGCATATTTTGTCTCCTTTATAGATGATATTTTCAAAAAGATTTGGGTATATCTCTTGAAAAAGAAAAGTAAAGTGTTTGATGTTTTTAAAACTTTTCATGCATTTGTGACCACTCAGACAGGTAGAAAGCTGAAATGCTTGAGAACTGATAATGGGGGTGAGTTCACATCAACTAATTTCAAGTCCCTTTGTGACTTGCATGGAATTAAGAGAGAGCTTACAACTCCTTATAACCCTTCTTCAAATGGGGTGGCTGAAAGATATAATAGGACTTTATGTGAAAGAGTGCGGTACATGCTGTCTATTGCTAATCTCCCTCATGAATTTTGGGGAGAGGTACTCAAAACCGTGGTTCACATTTGCAACTGCTCTCCAAACAGGTCCTTAAATAATGGCATCCTTGAGGAGGTTTGGTCTGGCAAATCAGCCTCATATGCCCATTTACGCATATTTGGCTGTGATGCTTTTGTGCATGTTAGAGATGAGCTGAGGAACAAACTTGATCCAAAATCCACCAAAGGCATTTTCATGGGCTATGGTGAGGAGGGTGAATTTGGCTACAGAGTGTGGTTACCTCAGTCCAAGAAAATTATTCACAGCTGTAATGTTGTGTTTAATAAGGCAAAATTGCTGAAAGGTACTTTAGCCTCAAATGAAGATATGAAAAAGGTCAAATTTCAAAGTTTGCAGCCACTTATTACTTCAGAAAATGAGCCTCATGGTGCTGTACCACAGGTTGAAATTGATGATCAGCTGGTTACTTTTTAGCCACATGATGATGGACAGCAAATAGGAGCACAACTAGGTCATGGACAGCAAGATAGACTTGCTGATTATGAAATTGCAGGTGCTGGTAATGAAAATGAAGGTGATGTACAGCATGAACAGCATGCTGAAAATGACTTACAGCATCCAATAAATGTTGAAAATAATATACCTCCAAATGTAGATCCAATTGCTGAAAATGTTGATCATTGGGTACGCAGGTCTACACGTGTAAGAAGACAACCACATAGGTTTGACCCCTCCTTACATTATGTGATGCTTACAAATGAGGGTGAGCCCCTTACATACAAAGAGGCCAAGTCATGTGAATTCAGCAGTAAGTGGAAGCTAGCTATGCAGAAAGAGATTAAATCTCTATATACAAATGATACTTGGGATCTTGTGTCATTGCCCAAGGAAAGAAAGCCACTTCCAAACAAATGGGTGTACGAAGTAAAGACAATTTATAGGAAATCCAAGTACAAGGCAAGACTTGTTACCAAAGGGTATGCACAGAAGGAAGGGAATCGGGATTGACTTCCAAGAGGCCTTCTCACCTGTTGTGAAGATGACCACTCTATGTGTGCTCTTCTTCCAACATAGAGGCTTCCTCCCCCCCGCAACAAATCATGCAGCATCTCTCTTGATGCTATCATGGCAGTGTCTTCTATCCTTACTCTTTCAGTAGGGATGCTTCATCATCTTCATCCACATGGTTCTCCGCACCACACAAAAACCGACATCCTTGGGCTCCTCTTCCTTCTTTAACATCCACATCCAGCTTGAGAGGGGGTTCCCACCCTTCTTCATATTCTATTGGTTTCGGCACTTGCCTTTGATATCAACCTTCCCCCTTGTTGTAACTTTCCTATGTATTGCATGATTTCATCATCTTTGTGCTAGGATGCTTGAGCAAGTGAACAATTTTCCCACGAGGAATACTGTCCAAGTGGCACCTGCTGCATGAGCATTCTTCAGCATGTAGTATACTATGCATCCCATTGTACAAAGCACCACTAGATGGATCCTAAGTTGTTTTCATCAGTGGATTACAACACTATCCTTCTTCCCATGATACTCCATCCCCTTACCCTCGTCATCAACATCCTCAAGTGGTAAGGTATACTTGTACTATTTTGCGATATGTTGGGTGTACCATTCGTACTCCCGTCTTCAAGGTCACTGTTACTTAATTGGCTGCCACCCTTAAAATTAACTTTCACCCAAAAAAAAACAACCAAAAAAAACAATTCAAGATGATTCCATCTGCCTTTGTAAGGCTTGGTAGGCCACTGGGCACCCAATGTTCACCCTTTGTTTGATATCATATCCTCTCTAGGGTGACTACTTGGACTCCCTTGATAAGATAACCATCACCTCGGCTAGCAAACGTGCACCCTTTGTCCACCAATACCCTAGCTGCTTTGGGATGGAACGCCTTGGGGTAAATATTGCCAACCTTCTCTTTTGAGCTTAGTGCTAGGCCTAAGAGGGGGTGTTGAGCTAAAACACGCTTTATAGCTTATTAACATTTTTAAACAATCCTAAAACATGCTTACTTAATGAAAAAATGCAAATTGGGTTCGCAGTTCGAGAGAGTTTCAATGATAAACCTAATCTTTTGGGACACCCTTCCATATCTATAAATAGATGAGTTGTCTACCATTCCAGCCTTATCCCTTTGAGCAGGTTTCTCACTCTTTCAATGCAGATTTCAACCATCAACCTTCACCCATGTAGCAGTCTACCCTTCATAATCAAACGACCTTCTACACCTTGCATTTGGCCCTCCTACCTGGTTGTGCTCTTCCTCCTCCATGCAGCCCTTCTACTGCTAGGTTTGCAACCTTCTATTGCCGCCCTCATCATCAAGCATCATCCACAACTATTGCCTCATATCCTTGACACTTTGGTGATCAGTGTTTGGTGTTTTTCCTCTACTTCCTTACTCCGACTGGTGGTCACAGCACTTGGGATCCATCTCCAATGGACATCACTCTCCGACGCTGCATTGCTCAAACCTTGGGCATTCTATACACTCTTACAATCATTGACAGCATTTTTTCACTTCAAAGTTTCTTCTTTGTGTTTGAGTTTTGAGTTTTGAGTTTTGAGTTTTGAGTTTTGAATTTTGCATTTTCCATGTAGGATTTGAGTTTTGTTTTTCTTCTTTGTATTTCAATCTTAGTCATACATTCTATGTTTTCTCAGTGCAAACCCTAGCATATCTTCACAGGGCAATGGGAACACTTGAGCCCTACTAACCATCTCATGGCTAGCTAGTGGAGAATTGCGACTAATAACTAGCATACCCCCCTTGCCATGGGTGATTGAACTCACAACATCAAATATACTTAAAGAGAAATGGGAAGATCTTACCTCAAAGAGGTAGTGTCTAATCCCACACAATGATTTCAAAAAGGAGATCCATAAATGAGAGAGATGCAACATGAGGATGATCATGACAATCTACCAACAATCTCAAGGATCTAAAGTGGGGCATGGTCCAAAGGTGTACAAATCGTTGTGTCTACACTTCCTTTCTCGTTCTTCCCATTAGGGTTCGCAATAGAGATACACATTTCTTACTCAAACCTCGTCTATTTGGCATAATGTCATTTTCACATGAATGTCATACCTCTCTCTGATTTTCTCTCCCTAAGTCATACATGAAAGCCGTGACATCAAATTTGCAATCAGCATCACACCAATTTTCAATATTGTTGCCTACAACATGCAAATTGTCCTTTAAGCTTTCTTGATGAACCGCTTTAATTGCTTATCCAATTCATCATGTTGCCTCTACAAGGCCTTGTGTTCAACACTAGCTCACACAACTTTTTCCTTTCTCCTTCCAACTCCGACCACATATATAGCATGTTTCAGTTTTCAGTATCTATATTTAAATTCATGTTGTTAGGCAAGGCATGTTGGGTGTAAGGCCTCTTATGCTCTCCCATATATATATTACTTTACACAAGTGAACTCACCCTTTCGGATGTAAGTGTACCGTACCCTAAGTATAAATACATTCTTTTATTCTTTGTGTGTACCACACTAGTACACATCTATCCGTCGACACTCACTCTCACTTGCTGTTTACTAAACTCCCGCTATACCTCGATTGACATGTGTGCTCTCTTTGCTTCTGCTCATACTCATCAAAACGTTATCAGAGCACAACGGTCCAAGCAGGTGGCTGATAAGCAACTACAACAATGCCGACAGTCACAAGCAGTAGTTGCCAATTGCAAGCGACAACCATGATCGCAGCGCAGGCACTAGTTACAAGTGGCAGCACAGGCCCAAGTGACACGTGAGCAGCACAAGCCCAGGTGGCATGCGAGCAACACACACCCAAGCGAGAGGCGCTGGTAGTACATAGGCCTAGCCAACACGTAGTCGACGAGACCAATGCCAAGTGGCTAACAGCCTACAAGGCTAAGGCAAACCAACACGCACCAGGCAATAGACGGCACGCGACCAAGTCAACAGGACTAGCATGCGGCATTAGACGGACGCCAGGCAAGAGACAAGTCAAAATTTTTTTTCAAGAATTTTTTGTTTCTCTCCCTTCTCTACCAGGCACTTACACACGAATGCACAGAATACAAATCTGTGCAAATTTGCTCTTGAAAATTTAGGGCTCTTCCCAAATTTGGTGCCAGACACATATTTCAATGACTCTTGACCCATAAATTGCAAACATTGGGTGCACAGGCCTAAAAAATTTTGGGGATTTTTTTACGGGTAAGTGAAATTTTGCTCGATTGAGCAAATTTCTTTGAAATTTGTGCACTCTTGGACGCCAAAATTCGGGGCTTTTGCAAAATTCGTAAAATTTCTACAACATTTACCCATATTTGATGCTCAAGAAGATGTACTGGTACGATTGGGACAAATTTACTATAAAAATTTTGGGGTTGGGGCTTTTCACATTGGTGATGCATTTTGAGTTGATTTAAGGCTTGAAATTTACAGTAGATTCATTGCTAAGTGGGAGAAATTTGAACTTTGGATATTTCAAATGTTGTAAAAAGGGTAGCTTCTCTTGGTGTATGTATTGTTGAATGCTCATTATGCAGTAAAACAGTGGTATATACAGCATTTGGGCATTATGGTGATGTATTACTAAAGTGAAAGCTGTCAATAATACAAATGTATCAACTTTGATTCATATATATGCTGTAATCAATACTTGAGATTGAAATTGCAGTAAAATATCTACTTCTTGGACACCTTGGAAGTACAAGTGTGTGTACTTACTATTACATTCAGCAACCTTGCTATTGGCCGAAAGCATTCAGTACTTCATTGAAGATATTTATTGCTGAAGATGGATGGCAATGCATCTACATCTGACACAAAGAATCTCTTTGAGATTCGTAAATTTAATGGCAATGGCTTTGATCTTTGGAAAGATCGTATGCAAGGATTGTGATGATGCTTTGGCAAAACATAAGTTTGTTGCTTTGCCAGATGAGGATTGGGCGAAAATGAATAAAAAGGCCATTACTTACATTAAAATGGAAGTCACAGATGATATCTTGTTTGATATAGAGGGGCTTGATGCTGCCTGTGCAGTTTGGGAGAAACTCAAGGCTACTTATGAGGATACGACTCCTGTCAATCAAGTACATCTCATGCAAAAGTTGGTCAACTTGAAGCTCGATGAGTCTAAGCTTGCCTTAGAGCATTTAAATGCTTTCACTAGTATTTTGAGTCAATTATAGGATGCAAGCTTGCCAACTTTTGATCCTAAATTGAGGGCTAACTTCTTGCTCATGACTTTGCCTGATTCATGGGAAGCATTGGTTGTGTCATTGAATAATAACCCCAACTTGACATTTGAAGGTGTGCGTGGTTCTATTCTCAATGAAGAGATTAGACGCAAGCCAAGTGGTAAACACAGTCGATCAGCCTATAAGGTAAGAGGAATAAGTAAAAAAAGATCTAATGTTGCAAATAAAAACAAAAATCACAGCAAAAACAAGGAAAAACAACAAGATGTAACTTGTTATCAACGTAGTTGCAAAGAGCATAAAAAGCCAGATTGCAAATACTTTAAAAGGAAACAAGAATGCAAGAAGCAAGCTAATGCAAAAGGCAAAAAGAATGAAAAGGATGGCAACTCTACCCCTAAAGAGATAGAAAAAGCAAATGTGGTATCTAGTGTTGTTATTGAGGATATAGAAGACGATAAAGATGTGGTATCTAGTGTTGTTATTGAGAAGATAGAAAAGGATAAAGATGTTGATTTGATGGTTGCATTTTCAGATCTACGTGCTATGACAGTGGAAGACATATATATTACTAAAACGGATGTGATAGATGCTTTGTTGTCAATTCATGATGGTTTGTCACAATTGTGGATTGTTGACAACAATGCTTCGTTTCATATAACTCCATCTTTGGAGTGTTTTTTTTCTTATGCAAAAGGTAAGCTTGGAAAAGTCTACCTTGGCAACAATCATGCATGTGATATTGAAGGAGTGGGCACCATATACCTAGCTCTTCAAAATGGTCAAGAATTGAACCTTCATGATGTTAGATATGTACATGGCATCAAGAAGAGCTTGCTTTCTGTTGGGCAACTAGACAACAAAGGTTACTTCACTATTTTTGGTGGTGGAATGTGGAAGATACAAAAGGGGTCTATGCTAGTCACTAGAGGTGGTAAAAAGGGGACTCTATATTATCTCTACTGCAAGCTGAAGTGCGATCACACATGGAGTTATGGCACAAGCGTCTTGGACACATGAGCCAAAAGGGTTTACATGCACTTTTTTCACTTGAAAGAGTTGATGTTAAAAACTCAAAGCTTGACTTTTGTAATGACTGTGTTCTGGGTAAACATGTAAAGAGTCCATACTCTCATGGAGCCTCTAGAAAGGCATATATCTTGGATTTAGTCCATTCTAATGTATGCACCATGCTAATAAAAACTCAGTGGTTTTCGTTATTTTGTCTTTTATTGATGACCATTCTAAAAAGCTATGGGTTTACATGCTTAAGCACAAAAGTGAGGCATTGGATGCTTTTAAATGATTTTATGCATTTGTTAGTATTCAAAAGGGTTTAAAATTAAAATGCATACGAACAGATAACGGGGGAGAGTATGTATCTAAAGAATTCAATAAATTTTGCGATGCCAATGGGATTAAAAGGGAGCTTATAATTCCTTATAATCTGTCATCTAATGGTGTGGTTGAGCAAATGAATCGCACGTTATGTGAGAAAATTCAGTGCATGCTATCCACAGCTAATCTCCCGCAATTGTTTTAGGGAGAGGCACCTAAAACCGCGGTGCATATTTGCAACTGATCTCCACATTGTGCACTTGAAAGTGGCATTCCTGAAGAGGTTTGGTTTGGCAAACCTACTTCATATGACCACCTAAGAGTCTTTACCTGCGAATGCTATGTGCACGTACATGTTAATAGCAGCATAAAAAATGTGATATGAAGCAGAGATGCCGTATTTAATGAGACAAAGCTGCTGGAAAATGTCACATCTAATGACTCAGACAAAAAAAAAGTGAGATTTCAGCATGATCAATCCCTTGAACAGCCTTCAGCCCCACTGAAAACTCAACTCTTTTTTATGTTGATTATGATAATCAATGTATCATCATTCAGCCATATGAAAATGGGCAACAAGGGGATGCTGAAAATCAGCTAGGGCAACAAAATCAGCATGCTGAAAATGAATTACAACAGCCTGAAATTGTATTACAGCTACCTGAACATGCAATTCAGCAGCCAAATAATGAGATCATTGACATTCCTTTGGATGTGGATCCATTACCTGATAACACAGATCATTGGGTAAGAAGGTCTACACATGTTAAAAGACCTATACAAAGGTTTGATCCCTCTTTGGACTGCATTTTTCTAACAGATGAAGGTGAACCTCTTACGTATAAAGAGGCTTTATCATGTGAATTAAAGAAAAAGTGGGAGCTAACTATGCAAGAAGAAATGAAGTCATTGTATTAAAATGATACTTGGGATTCGGTTACATTATCCAAGGATAGGAAAGCCATTCCTAACAAATGGGTCTATAAAATCAAATGTGTGGATGGCAAACCCAAATACAAAGCTAGACTTGTGGATCGAGTATTATTTGCCATTGTAGCATCTATGGATCTTGAATTTGATCATATGGATGTTAGAGCCATAGTTGTCAAGTACAAAAGATACGATATGATACAGTACGATAGAATACGGTACTAATTGGTACCTTATGATTTAATAAGGTATGGTACGATATTAGTACGAAAAAAATTAAGATGATTTTTTAAATAACAAAAATCATAAAACATTAAATGATAGATCATAGAATACATGTTTAAAGTGGAACTAGCCATTTCATTACAAAATACGATGAATACATGAGGGTGACCATCGCGGTCGTATGGGCTACGCAAAACATACGATACAACTATAGTCTACAGTTTAGTATACCTAATACAAAAAAAAAGAGAGACCTATGTCATATGAATCTATGATGAGGCATCACTATCATCATCATCATCATCAGAACCATCTGAGTACTCATCAAGAGAGTCTGAAGATGACTCCTCGGCATCCGATGATGAGACACACTCAGACTCATCCTCACTGATGAGGATACCATCATCATCAAATAATGGCTCCCTAGGTGCAGTTGTGTAGGCAAGGGGGGGATGTCATCATGAGACATAGGATGTGAGCTACTACAACCTTGCCTTACATATGTCTGCAAGCCACTCGAACCACCCCTTCTTGATGATGGAGGGCGTTGAATGACCATGCCCCTGCTACCACCTACTCGAACTCCTCACCCACGAGCACGCTGACTGCAAGTGTCACGAGTATCTGCTGCTATAAGCTCTCTATAGAGCTCTGCGAAAATCATCTCCTCCTCCTCATCCACCTCCTTATGTATACTCGAAAGAGTGTCGCCTGTCAACTTAAATGTATCAACATTCACCTACACAATGCAGTGATGCATGTAAGATTGATCATTATAAATGCTAAAGTCTAAATTGTAAAGAATAAAGTTTAGACTTCAAAGTTTAAAGTTTAAAAGTTAAAACAACAAATTTTAAATGTTATGGTTAAGTGTTTAAACTTTACCTGCTTTGGACTACCCATGCTCATCATAGCCCTCATCATGCGTAAGTTAGTGCGGCAATAGAGTAGCCGCTCTAACTATCGTGTACTAAGCCGATTACGAATCTTTGTGTGAATGAGAGAATAGACACTCTTGTTTCTCTCACATGCACCCGAAGAGCAATCCTGGGCAAGGAAACTCATGGCTAAGGACTGAAGTGTCTCTAGTGCATATCCAAAGTTTTGCCACCAAAATAAAGGCTTCACAAGTGACTCTCTCCTCCAACAAGTGGGAGAAGCAAAAGCCACATGCCCTTTCTGGTCTACATAGCATCCTAGCTCCTCTAGCACTACATTGTGGTCATCTACAAGGACCACACGAGTTAAATAAGCAAGCTGGTCTGAACACAACTCTCTATCATCCATGACCACCGGTGACTTCTAGGCCAGATGTACCAATGCGGCAAAACCATGGATGGGCTTATGCATCCACACCCATCTTCTCTCTGCTATCTCTAAAACATGTGCATGCTATCTCTGTGATCACTCTGCAAGTACGTGGCTCCGCCAATGCCGCTCTAAAGTGAACGAGAAGGCCCATGGTGGACCCCTCGCAATCACTCATACGTAACACCCTGTAAAAGGGAGTCACAACAATGACAACGGCACGGACTTTTTGCCAAAACTGCTCATTAAGACACAATCGCTGCATGGCTTTGGCCTCCTCTGTCTCATGCTCATCCCACTCATTCCATAGAGTGGACACCACTGTTTGGCGCAAGGCGGACCGCACCTCATAAAGGCGCTCCAACAATAACCACATGTAAGTAAAGCAAGTTGAAGAAGTCTTCTTCAACTCCAGTGTACTATGCTCACGATACATCGCAAGCACCTTTACCTTTACCGTGAAGAATGTGATAATTGATGTAGCTTTGCGGATCACCCTCTTCACCCACTTGAGCTTCCCAATGTCCTCCATGAGCAAGTCCAAACAATAAC